>NW_022631123.1:3686663-4200463 GCF_010015895.1 Lontra canadensis
ATACACAGCAAATAAATTCAAAATGTATGGAAGACCTAAATATGAGTCAGGAAAACATCAAAATTCTGGAGGAGAACACAGCAACAGCCTTTCTGATGTCAGCTGTAGCAACTTCATACACTATATGTCTCTGGAAGCCAGGAAAACAAAAGCAAAAATGAACTATCAGGACTTCCTCAAGATAAAAAGTTTCTGCACAGTGAAGGAAACAATCAGCAAAACTAAAAGGCAACCTATGGAGTGGGAGAAGATATTTGCAAATGGCATACCTAATTGAAGGTTAGTATCCAAAACCTATAAAGAACCTATAAAGCTCAACATCCAAAAAAACAAATAATCCAGTTAAGAAATGGGTAGATGTGAATAGACATTTTTCCAAAAACACTAAGATGTCTAACAGACACATGAAAGTATGCTAAACATAAGTTACCATCAGAGAAATAAAATCAAAACTGCAATGAGATACCACCTCATACCTGTCAGAATGGCTAAAACTAACAAGGCAGAAACAACCAGTGTTGGGGAGAATGCAGAGAAAGGAGGACGCTGCACTGTTGGTGGGAATGCTAACTGGTGCAGCCACTCTGGAAAAAGTACAGAGCTTCCTCAAAAAGCTAAAAATAGAACTGCCCTATGACCCAGCAATTGCACTACTAGGAATTTGCACAAAGGATGCAAAAATAAAGATTTGGAGGGTACATTCACCCCAGTGTTTATATGAGAATTATCAACAATAATTATGAATTATGAATTATGAATTATGGAATTATGGAAAGAACCCAAATGCCCATTGACTGATGAATGGATAAAGAAGAGGCGGTATGTATATACATGTATATGTATGTATACATGCATATGTATGTATGTATACATATGTATGTATGTATGTATACATATGTATATACAATGGAATATTATTCAGCCATAAAAAGAATGAAATCTTGCCATTTTCCATAGTGTGAATGGAGCTAGAGTATATTATCCTAAGTGAAATAAGTCAGAGAAAGACAAATACCATATGATTTCACTTAAATGTGTGATTTAAGAAACAAAACAGATGAACATAGGAGGAGAAAAGAGAGGCAATGCACAAAGCAAACTCAACTACAGAGGACAAACTGAGGATTGCTGGAGAGGAAGTAAATGGAAGGATATGCTAAATGGGTGATGGAGTGATGGGCATTACGGAGGGCACTTGAGATGATCACTGGGTTTTGTGATGAATCTCTAAATTCTACTCCTAAAACTAAAATTTCACTACATGTAGACTAACTGGAATTTAAATAAAAACTTGATACAAAAAAGCTTAAAAAAAAGAGAGAGAGAGAAACGGGAACCCTCTTACACTGTTGGTGGGAATGCAAGTTGATGCAGCCACTTTGGAAAAGAGTGTGGAGATGCCTTAAGAAATTAAAAATAGAACTACCTTTGACCCTGCAATTGCACTACTGGGTATTTACCCCAAAGATACAGATGTAGTGAAAAGAAAGTCCATAGCAGCAATGGCCACAATCACCAAACTATGGAAAGAGTCAAGATGCCCTTCAACAGACGAATGGATAAAGAAGATATGGTCTATATATACAATAGAATATTATGCCTCCATCAGAAAGGATGAATACCTAACTTTTGTATCAACATGGACAGGACTGGAGGAGATTATGCTGAGTGAAATAAGTCAAGCAGAGAAAGTCAATTATCATATGGTTTCAGTTACTTGTGGAGCATAAGGAATAATATGAAGGACATTAGGAGAAGGAAAGGAAAAATGAATTGGGGGAAATCAGAAGGGGAGATGAACCATGAGAGACTGTGGACTCAGAAACAAACTGAGGGTTTTGGAAGGGAGGGGTTGGAGGATGGGTGAGCCTGGTGGTGGGTATTAAGGAGGGCACATATTGTATGGAACACTGGGTGTGGTGCATAAACAATGAATCTTGGAAGACTTTAAAAATAAAATTAAATTTTAAAAAAGTGAGTAAAAGTAGAAAATTAAATTTCAAATTAAAAGTATAAAATTAACATTGAGTAGTTAAGTTCTACTTATGAAAGTGAACTGAATTCATCTTCTTGGAAGATAATTCAAAAAAAAAAAAAAGAAAGAAAGTAATGTCCTTTTTCATGGAAAACATTCTCAATGACCTTTTGGTATTACATGCACTATTCCAGAGGTTAAAATATGAAACAACTTGAAAGGCAAAGTTTTGGACTCTGAAAAAGTCTTATATTTTAATTTAGGCATATATTTTTAAAGGAGATGAGTACAACCATTTTTGCTGCTTTGGGGAAAAAGCTTCTTAATCCCTTATTTACTTGTAAATGGGAATGCCTCAAATTGTTGCATGTTTTTGCAAGAAATCTGGTTTTGCCATGGGTTAGATTCCCAGAAAATAGGTTGAATTAGAATTTAGTGCTTAGGATGTTTACTGTGGGGTGCCTTTGGAATCAACACCTGCATCAGGAGTAGAAAGAAGAGGATTATGAAGAACAAAAAGTCAAATTGTAACAGGAGCTTCCTCTTAGCCATGGTGAGGTCTGGAGCTAGAAAAACTCTTCAGAGTTATCCCAAGTTGGTCTACAATGGTCACTCCTAATCAGTCACTGGATGTGGTATGTCCTGGGAATGGAAGTGATTTTTGGCAAGGTAGCTTTCTTCATCTAAGTCTAATCCCTGGAGGAGCTGTCAGCTAAAGACTATCTACCAACAGCAATTGCAGTAGCTGGGGCAAGAAGTCCATAATGAGTGGATATCTAGGTGGGATATCAGAGTTTTCACTACATTTCAGTTCTTGCAAAACTCACTTCACCTCTGCATATATATCCTGATGGACCTCTCATTTTGAGGGAAACTTAGCAGAAGAAAGTCAGTGAGACAGAAATAGCCTTTACCACTGCTAATGGAATCTTATTATCTCCCTTCTCTACTGCCCATTCTAGAGTCCTCTTAAAGTACTTAGTACCTCTACTAGTCTCAGGGCATTATTCTGTAGCTCTGGGCCCCTGGTCACCATGGTTTTTTCAGGTTAGGGCTGCAGGCATTTGTCCATTTACCATTAAAGTTGAGCAAGGGTGTCTCCACAGGCATCTGACTACATTACCCTGTAACATCTCTTTAAAGTACTGATAATAATATCTACCCTGCAGTATTGTGGAAGGATTAGAGATAATGTAAAATGTCTTGCAAAATACCTTGACACATAGCAATGCACAAGAAATAGTAATTATTCTCACAAAAGTTAATTTTTCTATAAGGCTTTTTTTTTAATGTCTGATAGATAAGAAAAAAATGGAAATGGAGAGAGAAAGTTAAGAACTGCAATCACATTCACAACTTATATAAGGAAACACTAGCTATGTAATGATGTCGTTGGAGTGGTTTAGACAGAACCTTACAATTATTGCCATTTACCTATTTGTTCTGCTTGCCAATTCCTGTTTGCCTACAGGAGAGTTCTCTAAAGACTTGCATTTAGTTATATCATAGACAGATTCATATTTGGAAACATTTGAGGAGTAGCTTAGAAAATGTTTTTCCCCCTTTAGATTTACCCAAATTACTAATAAATGGAATTAATTTCTATGTTTCATAGTTCATCTCACTTTTGTAAAAACCAAATAGTTTTCAATATAGTAAAACCTTGTATTTGTTATAAACACTTTGCTGATAAATTAAAAATAGGTAAGTATATATATCTATAGAAAGATCTCTATATAAAATGGGTAAGTAGATATATCCATAGAAAGGTCTCTATATACATTTTTCACCATTATAAATGGTGTGATAGATGGTAGCAATGGTTCTAATTCTTCACTACTCTCTGTATCTACTTCACTTGTCAAGTAGCTTTGCCTTGACTTTCACTTTAAGTGTGGCTTCCTCCCCATACCTGAATTCTTAGATTGGTCAAATACTTTGCTTTGTCAATGGAATTTAAGGAGACGTGATGTAAGAAGAGGCTTATTAAATGCCTAAATTTCTTGCATTTCTGCTGTCACCATGAGAAGGATGTGTCCCAGCTGGTGCCTCATCTCAGGAGAATAAAAGACATGTGGAATTAAGTCCAACCTCACCATACCAGTCTAAATTGTCTGATTTTTAGCTCTCCCTGTATGTGTGAGTGAACTAAGCTGAAACCAAGAGAATTGCCAGATGGAACCCAGCCTAAATCAGCTGATCCTCAGATGACCAGATTGCTTGTGAAAAATAATAAATGGATGCTGTTTTAAGCCACTGAATTTTGGTGGCTTGTTACATAGCAAATTTTCCTGAAATTGGTTTATTTTCCAGAAGAAGGAAATTTCTGTTTTCCTCAGATGTGTCATCCATCCCTAAAATATTGTTTTAACATCTGACATTAGAAGCTCTAAACATGCTGCAAATCTGTTCATAACAAGAATGAGAATAACTCAGTTTAATTCAGGGGGAAATTTGTTAAAATTAGGGCAGTGTAAATCAAGTTATACTGTAGATGAAATTTAGTTGGCTAGAATTCAAAATTATGTTAACTTTTAAAAAGTACACTGCAACTGTACATATAGAAGATACGAGGAGGGTTTCAAGTCTATGTCAGCCATTCCTGCCTTATTAAGAATGTAGCAGGAGTTAGGAAGAATTTCATTCTCCTTATGTTCTACATTCTTAATTTCATAAACTTACAACTCCCCAAAGAGAGTTTCTTGCATCACTTCACAATATTACATAAAAATTCTTTTTGCTAAGTAGTAAGAGGAAAATAAACCCTCACATCTTGATGAATTTATGATTATAAGTTTTCATCAGGAAACTTTAATAGTCACCTGATGACAATATGAAACTGTAATACACATGAAAAGAAGGGCTTAATTTCCATTCTTCCAATGGATTAGTTATATTAAGTTTTGCTCTTGAGTAAGGAAATTAGATGTGGTACATAGCCTTCAAGGAGGACAAACAAGACAACATTTGGAAATAATACTAGTTGCAACACCTCAAGTGAACAAGGTGGCTGGGCAGTCACATCTGGGACCAGAGTGGAAAAATGAGCTTAATAGAAAACCTTCAGTCCATTATCAAAGAGGCAATGCCATTGGGAAGATAAATTTAAGGTGGGAATCAAGCAGGAGAGGCACAAACAGCTTCTGTTAACTAGAGTCAAGAATTGGAAAACAGGGGCAGCTGGGTGGCTCAGTCAGTTAAGTGTCTGCCTTTGGCTTGAGTCATGGTCCCAGGGTCTGGTCTCCTTGCTCAGGGGAGCTTGCTTCTCCACCCCATCCTGCCTACAGCTCCCCCTGCTTGTGCTCTCTCTCTGTCTCTCAAATAAATAAGTAAAATCTAAAAAAAAAAAAAAAAATGGAAAACAGGAGAAGCAATCAAGTAAAAGGAGAAAGAAATGTCGAGGTCCATGGCCATGGCATGGCATGAAGCAGAAGAGACACCTGACTCTTGTCATCTGGTACACAGGCAGTGTACAACGAATAGTGGGGATAGTATGCACTAAGAACTAGCACTAAATAAAGGAGGGCATGAGTCAAAATATATTACGGTATGTTAAATAATTCAAAAGATATATCCCTAAGCCAAAAAAAAAAAAGGAAAAGTAGTTAAATTTGTGAAGTATCAACCAAAAAAGTTATGTATTTATTATAAAATGGAGATTTGGAGACTGGTAGCAATGTTTAGAAGAGAAAAAGCTTAATGTTCTTTTTCTTATACAATTGCTCCATCCTGCATGGTTTTGGTTATTAATGCAGCATACATATCAGGAGTTGAAGAGATTTATACACACCCCAGAGGAATAGTATAAGTTGTTCTCTGTTTCTCCAATACAGTTGCAAACCCTGAAGCAGCTCAATGCACTGCATGTTAATGGACTTTCGGATATTCTTCAGGAACTTACCAGAAAAGGGTTGGCAATGAACTCCAATTACTGAAATATGAGGGTCTCCAGTGGAAAGCATAACAATATAGACTTTGGGAAGCTAAGGAATCTCTCAAGACCAAAAGAAATTTGATAGTCCAACACAAGGAAAATAATAACAACATGTTTTGTGATTTACTTTCTTTGTATTATGCTTTTGGAGGTCAGATATTTCAGAGGGGACTTTTTAAAGCTAAAAATTGAAAATCAGGTAGTCTTTTTAAAAATAAACAAGATTTTACAATATTTTATAAAAATAGAAAGTGTTAAATAAGTAACATAAATTATGCTACTCTATGCCACGATTAAGCTATTGAATATTATTAAAATTAAATGAGTTAAAACACTGCAAATATTAGGATAAGTGTTGGAAACTTATTTTTTTATTATTGTCCTTAAGCCTGAAACAATTTTATTTATTTTTAAAAATTTTTTAAAGATTATTTATTTATTTATTTATTTGACACAGGGAGAGAGAGATCACAGGTAGGCAGAGAGGCAGGCAGAGAGAGAGGGAGAAGCAGGCTCCCTGCTGAGCAGAGAGCCCAATGTGGGGCTCGATCCCAGGACCCTGAGATCATGACCTGAGCTGAAGGCAGAGGCTTTAACCCACTGAGCCACCCAGGCACCCCCGGAAACTAATTTAGTACTTAATTCACACGTAAGTCAGATTTTAACTCAAATTCAATTTGATTGTGACTTTTTACTCTTTCTATTATATTTAAGGAGTTGAAAAACTATAATAGAAAAGGATTGTAGTTAATATCTGTCATTTTATCTGTTATCTAAAGTCTGAATATTATTTTTTCAGAGGAATTTCCTGTTTTATGAGGCTTGGTAGAAAGCAATCACCTGATTACCACTATTTAAGTCAAAGAATTTAGATGTTTTTCTTGCCCCATTTGAGATAGGAAAAAGACCTAATTGAAAATTTTGTTTCTCCTTGGAATTTCAAATCTAGTGACAGTGATCAGAAAACACAGAGGGAGTTAAGCAACTGTTCATATATAGGGTAGCAGGAGTCTACCACAGGGTCCATGACAAAAATCCATCAATAGTGGCATTGCTGTTAGTTGCCTTCCTACCCAAGCTATTCTCATGATATACTCTGCTTCTTCTATCTCATGTCACTTGGTTCCACCTCTGCTCTGAGGTAGGTTCATGTTACCAGTTGTCCATAGATTCTAGGAGATTCTCAATATCTTCACCATCTCTAAGTCTTTGTTCAAAATGTCTTCTCAATTAGGTCTACTTCATATCAGAATCTATCTCCTCCATCCCTCTCCACACACTATGCCACTCATGCTTCAATCCACCCTTGTCGAGTACCATTTTTATAGCAGTTATTAATATCTCATATGAAATACAACATATTTATTATGCATGCATAATAAATGCATAGTAGCTCCATCTAGACATTCAGCCTTTAAAACCTCAGAGAAGACTTTCCTAACCACATGATCTAAAACCACAACCAGTCATTTGTCTTATCTCCTTATTTTCAGTTTTCATCACTATTAATATTTTCTTATTTATCTATTTGTTTATTATATATTCTTTGCCCCATCTCACAGCCTTATTCACTTCCAAATCCCTACATCCTAGGACAGTGACTGTCATATATAAGCATATATTTATTAAGTGAAAAATATCACAAAGGGAGCACATCAATTGAAAAGCATTATACAAGATATATATTAAAGGCAGAATCCAATGCAGACATCTAATAAGTCAAAGTCTCCTTAATAGATATTCTGCCAATTTAGCAACCAAAGAATTCTGAACAAGAGAAAAACATACACTCTTACTATTTTGGGTAGGTTGTAACCATCACAGCATTTCTAACTTAATCATTACCTAGCTTTTAGACATGTGGCTCAAACCCATAGAGCATTGCAAATCTTCAACTATATTACTCTCCCATTTCATATTGTCTGGTAATGCGGGCAGAAAAAAGCTAATACCAGACCTAAGTTAGGAGCATGCCTGGTGAGTTTGAAGAACAGAGAGGATTTCAGTGCAGATAGAGTGCATTGGGTAAGAATGAGAATAGAAATAGATGGGGCAACTTGTGTTATACTCTACTCTCCTCTGGTCCCATATAACGGGTCCAGGGGCAGACACCTGACCCAGAAAAAGAATTTTGCTGCAATTTTTCAAACGGGACCTTGATAAGAAGTGTAGTCCTTCTCTAATAGTGATGCCATGAGATACAAGATACAGGAGTTACAGCCAGCCATGTCTATCTGATGGGAACTATCTTAAGAAACACGAAGGAGTCACATGTCACATACTGTAAGCAGTCACATGAAGCAGAAGAAATAGGTATGTTCTCGTAATATTCTTTTTTTAAATGTTTTTATTAACATATAATGTATTATTTGCCCCAGGGGTACAGGTCTGTGAATCATCAGGCTTACACATTTTATAGCACTCATCTAGCACATACCCTCCCCAATGTCCATAATCCAGCCATGTTATCCATCCCTCCCCACCCCCCAGCAACCCCCATTTGTTCCTTGGGATTAGGAGTCTCTTATGTCTCCCAATCCCATCAGTTTCATTCCCTAAAGCCTAGATATAATACTGTTCTTTATCTAGTTTCTCAATGACAATTCTTCCTTCCTCCCCTCTATTTTCCCCCTTAAGATGGGGTAAGGTTTCTGTCACTTTAAACCAGAGTTCTCCTTCTTCCCCACCTAACCCTGTAAGGCACAAAAGATGGCTCAGGACCCTTTCTATTGGCCAAACTTCCCTGCCCAGGTTTCTAAGGCATTTCCTGAAATTCTCTAGATCTCCCGCCACTAAAAATAATTTTAAAACACAGCACCAACAAGGGTGTTTGGTGTCTAAAGTCTTATTAGCCATTCTTTATCAATCTCCATTATTCAACCTATTTCCCTTTTGAATTCTTCTCTTCATCCCATTTTCCTTTGACTTATTTTCTTTCTCTTTTTCTAAACAATGCATTCTTCTCCTTTGCCTTCCTCCCTCCTTTTCTCAACAGTGCACTCTTCTCCCTTCCCTTCCTACCCCTCCACATGTCAAAACTCTCCCAATGAAGGCAACTCAGTTTTTATTTCACCATCTTTCCCATTAATCCCTGACAGCATCACCCAGAAGAAATCTCTCTTCCTTTGAATTCTTTTGACACTTAACCGCTACTCTTTCTTCATACTAGTTAATACCAGTCAGTACTATTTTCATTTAAATGTTGCCTAGATTAATCCATGCATATTTTGAGTAAAGCAATGCAAAAATAAATTGGACCTAGTGGCCACAGTATGTCACACCTATATGTATTCTATAAGCATTTGACTGACTGATAAAATATTTACAGAGGATTATTTGGAAGATATTAAATTAAATCATCTGAGCCTTAGTTTAACAGTTTATCTTCGTGTTAAAGTCGACTAAATCAGAAAACTATATATTTAGATGAAATTTCACAGAATTTCTTTCATCGTATAGCTTGTAAAAATATCAAGTTGTTTAAATAATATAAAGGCACAGCTAGAAGGACATTCTACCAAGTAAGCAAAGGTGAGAAAGTGATCACTTCTAAAGGCTGGGAACTGAGGGAAGGGAGAGTAAAAGGTTCAAGACAGGAAGAAACATCCACATTCTCTTATTTTTCTATTTTGTTTGTTTTCATTTTGACAATAAAGATTTTCTAAAACAATAAGCAACAAGGGAAATTCATTTATTTATTTCAAGTGTGGTTATTTCAAGTAGTATATGTTGTCCTTTTTATATTGTCCTATAAGTAAAATTTCACTCTGCTGTAAATTCCCACAAGTTTAAATATCAATTTTCTTTTTCCTGAGAAATACATTTTTTTCCCTTTTGGAAATCTTGAATTACACAGTGGCAACTATATACTAGTGTCTTTGATTTCCTCACACAGTCTGAAAGATACTCTTCAAGTTCTTCCATCTCTACAACAGGGCTATCAGTTCCGTATTTACATGAGGGAATGATTAAATGAAATTATGTGAGTAATGCCAATATGTACTTTCACTGTGGATGGCTTAGAGTAAGGGCTTAGGAATTATAAGCTTTAGTCATTTTATCCTTACTTGTAACATTAATGATGATGATGACTTTAAACATTAAAATATTTGCCATTGTGTTATGCTGTGTTTTTTTTTCCTGATATGTTTTCTTGATGCTTAAAATCTAGAAATTCAACACCTATTCCAGTTATTTTTAGTGTTATAGAAGTTGTGCATGGATAAGACTTTTTAAACTACAGAAGGTCAAAAAAATTATAAACCACTCTGCCAAATAAATCTTAATTTTCAGGCAGCCATTATCAAGAGCTTTTGTTTTTAGCTGTGTTTATGATTACCATTAGAAGATATAATATATTTATATTATAATTTTCAATTATAAACTTCAGTCTCTTACTTTTTTAAAGAGTTTATTTATTTATTTTAGAGAGATAGAAAGAGAGAGAGAGCACGAGTTGGGGTAAGGGCAGAGGGAGAAACAGACTCCCCACTGATCAGGGATCCCCACATGGGGCTGGATCCCAGGACACTGGGATCATGACCTGAGCTGAAGTCACCAATTTAACTCTCTGAGCCACCCAGGCACCCTTATAAACTTGTCCGTTTCTTATCACTTTTCAATTTTTAACAGAAATGTTGCATGTGACATTTTGTTGAAATAGATATTGTGCTAGTTGGATAGATCTGAAGAAGAAAATATGGTAGATTGCACGAAGTCATATGAAGGCAATTAGGTAGGAATGGGGAGGTATAAGGAATAGGGATATAAATAATATTATGCTCATCTTATATAGATTGATTGACAAAGTATTATTTTTGAGATCTACTCATGGACTTTCACTTTATCTAAGATAATCTTTGGGTTGTAATAAAGCTATACTTCAGGAAGGTCCAAGCTTGACCAATTTATTCTAAGTTCTTCCAATATCATGTGGTAGTTGAAGCCATCTTGAAATTTGATTTTCTTTTTTACAGTGGTGAGTCTTCATAGACTGTAGTTCCCCCTTCCAATATAATCTTTATGAGGACTTGGCTGTTTGTGTGTGTGTGTATACATGCATACTTTCAGATAATTTTTTATTCAGTATTAGGTAGAACTAAGTAAGTCAAAATGATTCATGGATCCATGTACTTATTGAGCAGAACAGTGTACTTTTACAAAATATGCTAGCTTCAATTTCCAGGGTATTAAATATTTGATAAATTTCAAGGCACAGAAAGGATCCCCAAAAAGCTGATTCTCCAACATAAGATAATATCATTTGACAGAGTAATGAAGAAAATACCATTATTTGAAACATTTTTAAAACATTGTTGCAATAATTCAATATTTTATTAGTCAACCTCCATTTAATATCATTGAGGGAATTGACTATATAAAGAGTCTGAAGATGAATACTGGTTGTTATATAAATAATAACAGTTAACATGTATATTATATGTCTACATATGTACTATACACATATATCTGAATTGTATTCTAAAAATGAAGCACAAGTAGAGGTTTGCCTGAGTATAGTAAAAATGTCTTGAAAAAGAACAGATGACAGTTGCAGCATGGTAGTGTTGTCACAGAGGTTCGAGAATCATGGGTCACAGAACTACTGTTAGATTAACAACTTCTGATTGACTAAGGTGACTTTATAGAGATTCTTGGGTTCTACAGATAAATATTCTGATTTGGCAAGTCTGACATGAGGTACATAAATCTCTGTCTTTCTTCAATTATTTTCTTTAAGTTCCCCAGGTATTATGGTTAGCACTCTGATTTGAAACATAGAGGATTATGAGAGGTGAGCAGAACCAGACAAGACCTCGATGGTTTGCCACATTCCAGATTTATCCCCCTCTTTGAAGGCCCGGGGAATTATTCTAGTTAGGTACAAAGTGGCCAGGACCTAAAAGAAAGGTCCTTGTTACACAAAAACCATCAGAATGCCAATGTATTGTCAAAGAGAAGTATTAACATCAAATGCATGTGAATACTTATCATAGCAAGATAAATGGGAATCTAATAAACATCTGAAAATAAATAGGAAATCAGAAAAATAGAGAGAGAAATAGAATTATAAGTTTATAGTACTATATTGTTAGATGCAGGTATTTCACATTCATTATAGTTTTGTTAATGGGATGAGAAATATTCAAAATCAATTTACTAATGCCTTCTCTCTGAGCAGGGCTTACATGGGCATTGACAACATTTGATTCATAATTTTTTTTCATTCTTTGCATTCTTAGATTGTAAGCCAGTCTTTAAGTTGACAGACACTTCATACTTTTTTAATGCATTCACTTAGGACACATCCAAAGTACAAGATCTGGGAGTTAGTGTGTTTCTTTCATGTGAATTAAATTATGTAGGTTCTAGACTATTATGTCTTGACTTTAAAATTTAACTTTTAGGAGGAAGTCTGATTTTTCTGTCTTTTATAAGAACTACCCAAATAATGACATGAAGGCCTATAGACACATAAGGTATTTTCTATAATCTATCAAATATATATGTGTAGATACAAATATACTTATTGTTATCTTTTTATATAGACAAGGATTTGGGGAATTGTAAGGCAGGTAAACTTAAGAAAAGAGGAATCTGCATTAATAATGTGAAGAACTGCTTAGTGCTCATAGTCACGCATAAATATGTGGACATTTTGGAAAGATAAATGAGCCCAAATTTCAAGAGAAGAACTATTTTTCCATCTCTGGGAGAAAAGTAATAATTAAAATTAGATGACAATGAGGAATAATGAAGGATATATGAACAGAAAAACAGTACTAGTAAAGAATGCAGAGACGTGGAAGGGGTGAAATCAGGGACCTGCACTGTAGATGGGCCATAGTTACCACTGGTTTATTAAGTATTAGTCAGATTGCCACTGATTTTGTTTCCTCAAAGATACAAAGGCACTAAGGTGTGACTATATTAAAAGCATTTCTGGCTAAGTTGTTTCTCCCCTGTTATAAGTAATCAAATCCCAGATGACTGAGAAAGTATCATTCTCACCAGATCTGATTTAGTGCTCATGATCTGGAGCTTTGTGGTGGCAAAATTTCCAGATCAAAGTAAACAGACATGATCTAATTTAGACAGCATATGTTTCATTCATAAAATTTTTACAATGCTGGTCATGTCACTATACATCTTTGTCCTTTATTTTCAGCATTTCTTACTCTTTATGTTCACTATCTCAAAGACAAAGTGAATAAATCCAATTTGTTAGGAGTTTGAATTACCAGAAGATGGATCTTCTGTCAACAAAATATATTATCCTTTCCTCTTTACCTCTTGACACAGTGTTGGAGACTATGGATTTGCCCCTAGTGTCTGTTATCCCTTCTTCCTTATGAGAATGGAGTATCCCAGGTATTAGATGAGAACATAGCCACTGAGATACAGTGTACACTCTTCTTTGGAGGTGGGAATGGCCATAGAATCTTAAAAGAAATACGTGTCATCTACTTACAGTCATCTACTTAAACATGCTTGCCCTAGATATCCTCTACCTATCTTCCCTGCTGGCCTGAGAAGTGACAATTCAAACAACTTTGTAAGCCTGTTATCTTTGACAGATCTGCTCCACCATCTCTGGTCTCCCTGCCCCCCTTTCTCTATTACATGAGAGATAAATAAATATCAATGTTATTGATGATACTATATTAATTAAATGACATAAACATAGAGACTTCAAATAACCAATCCACTTTCATGTCCTCATTACATTACTGGCAAATAAGATTATAATTGTTTATTGTATTATATTTGTTTTAATTACCTTTTAGAGTCAATTGCCCAAAATGGTAATAATCCAGGATTTCTGTAGGGTCACCCCTCACTCCTTGAAATACTTAGCCCAAAGGGGACATTTAACTTCCAAACACCAAACAAAGAGAAATCTACCATATTTCATGTTGGTTCTCATTACCATATTTAAATTTACAGGTAACTAGGGTTAATATACTTGAAGTAAAAAGAGTCATTTTCACATTCTTGGTAGAAATACAAATTGTGATATTTAACATTTATGAAAGTTAAAAATATACAAATTATTTTCTCAGAAACTCTGATTCTGGAAATGTATACAAATATTCAGTTATTCCCGACCACACAGGGGAAACTCTCAGTTTTTCCAAATTGAGGATTATATTAGCTGTGGGTTTTTAATTTATAGTCTTTATCATGTTGCGGTATATTCTCTCTAAACCTGCTTTGTTGAGGGTTTTAATCATGAATTGATGTTATACTTCATCAAATGCTTTTTCTGCATCTATTGAAATGATCATATGGTTCTTATCCTTTCTTGTATTAATGTGTTGTATCACATTGGTTGACTTGTGAATATTGAACCACCCTTAGAACCAAGGAATAAATCCTATTTGATCATGGTGAATGATATTTTTAAGGTATTTTGGATTCAGTTTGCTAGTATTTTGTTGAGATTTTTGTATCTATGTTCATCGGGGATATTGGCCTGCAGTTCTCTTCTTTAGTGTTGTCTTTATCTGGTTTTACTATCAGGATAATGTTGGTCTCAGAATTATTTTGAGTTAATGAAGGAATTAATTCCTTCCTTTTCTATTTTTTTGAATAGTTGAGAAGAATAGGTATTAACTCTTCTTTCAGTGTTTGGTAGAATTCCCCTGGGAAGCCATCTGGCCCTGGACTTTTTTTTGTTAGGAGTTTTTTGATAACTGATTCAATTTCTTTGCTGGTTATCAGTCTACTCAAGTTTTTTATTTCTTCTTGTTTCAGTTTGTAATTTATATGTATCTAGGAATTTGTCCATTTCTTCCAGGTTGTCCAATTTGTTGACATATAGTTTTTCATAATATTCTCATAATTATTTGTATTTCTACAGTGTTGGTTATTGTTTTCTTCTCTCATTTATTATTTTATTTATTTGGATCTTTTTCCCCCCTTTTTGTTAAGTATAGCTAGGGGTTTATCCATTTTATTAATTCTTTAAAAGAATCAGCTCTTGGTTTCATTGATCTGTTCTATTGATTTTTTAGTTTCTATATCATTTGTTTCTGCTCTAATCTAAATTATTTCTTTCCTTTTGCTTTCTTTAGGCTTCTTTTGTTGTTCTTTTTCTAGATCCTTTATGTGTAATGTTAGATTTGTTATTTGAGATTTTTTGTTTCTTGAGGCAGGCCCATGTTGCTATATACTTCCATCTTAGGACCACTTTTGCTGCATCCTCAAAATATTGAACCATTGTGTTTCCATTGTCATTTGTTTCCATGTATTTTTTTATCTGATTTCCTGGTTGACCTATTCATTGTTTAGCAGAACGTTGTTTAGCCTCCATGTATTTGTAGACTTTCCAATTTTTTTCTTATGATTTACTTCTAGTTTCATAGCATTGTGGTGAGATGATGTACCACTCTTACTTATCATAGTACTGGAAGTCCTAGCCACAGAAATCCGATAACAAAAAGAAATAAAAGGCATCCAAATTGGCAACAAAGAAGTCAAACTTCCACTATTTGCAGATGACATGAAACTTCACATAAAAAACCCAAAGACTTCACCCAAAAACTGATGAATGAATTAAGTAAAGTTGCAAGCTACAAAATCAGCATATGGAAAATCTATTGCATTTCTAAACACAATAAAGAAGGAACAGAAAGAAAAATTAAGAAATCAGTCCCATTTACAATTGCCCCAAATCCATAAGATACCTAGGAATGATCCTAACCAAAGAGGTAAAAGACGTGTACTTTGAAAACTACAAAACACTGATGAAAGAAATTGAACATGACATGAAGAAATGGAAAAACATTCCATGTTTATGCACTGGGAGGACAAATATTGCTAAAATGTCTATACTACCCAAAGATATTTACACATTTAATGATATCCCTCACAAAATACCAATAGCATTTTTCGCAGAGCTAGAACAAACAATCCTACAGCTTGTATGGAACTACAAAAGACCTCAAAAAGCTAAAGCAATCTTAAAAAAGAAAAGAAAAGCTGGAGTTATCACAATTCTAGAACTCAAGCTATATTACAAAGCTGCTATAATTAAAACGGTATAGTACTAGCACGGAAATAGACTTGTAGATCAATAGGACAGAAGAGAAAACCCAGAAATGAACCCACAACTATCTCGTCAATTAATCTTCAATGAAGCAGTAAAGACTATCTAATGAAAAAAAGACAGTCTCTTCAACAAATGCTGTTGGGAAAACTGGACAGCAATATGCAAAAGAATGAAACTGGACCACTTTATTATACCATACACAAAAATAAATTCAAAATGGATTGAAGGCCTAAATGTGAGACTTGAAACTCTAAAAATCATAAAGGAAAACACAGGCATTAGCTTCTTTGATATTGGCTGTAGCAATTTCTTTCTAGACATGTCTCCTGAGGCAAGGGAAACAAAACCAAAATGAACAATTGGAACTTCACTAAGATAGAATAGCTTCTGCAGAGTGAAGGAAACAATTAACAAAATTAAAAGGCAACCTTGGAGTGAGAGAAGATATTTGCAAATGACATATTTGATATAGGGTTAGTATTCAAAATATACAAAGAACTTATCAAACTCAACACTAAAAAGAATTAAAAAGAATGAAAAGTTGCCATTTGCAATAATGTGGATGGAGCTAGATATTATTTTGGTGAGTGAAAGAAATCAGTCAGAGAAAGACAAATACAATATGATTTTACTTGCATGTAAAAAGAAACAAAACAGATGAACAAAAGGGGATCAAAGGGAGAGAGAAGCAAGCCAAGAAACAGACTCTTAGTGTTAGAAAACAAGTTGGTGGTTACCAGAGGGGAGGCTGGTAGGAGGATGGTGAAATAGATGATGAGGATTAAGAGTGCACTTGCTGGGATGAGCACTGGCTGTTGTATGGAATTACTGAATCACTATATTGTATACCTGAAACTGATTTTACACTATATGTTAGCTAACTGAAATTTAAATATTTAAAATTTTTAAATTTAAAGTTTAAATTAAATTTAAATAAAAACTTAAAATATAAAATAAAAATAAAAAAGATATTTTTCAAATAAAGTAACATTTAAGAATAAACTAAAAACAGGGGCGCCTGTGTGGCTCAGTGGGTTAAGCCTCTGCCTTCGGTTCAGGTCATGATCTCAGGGTCCTGGGATGGAGACCCACATCAGGCTCTCTGCTCAGCAGGGAGTCTGCTTCCCCCCCGCCCCGCTTGCCTCTCTGCCTACTTGTAATCTCCATCTGTCAAATAAATAAATAAAAATTTAAAAAAAAAAAGAATAAACTAAAAACAGGGGTGCCTGGGTGGCTCAGTCGTTAAGCGTCTGCCTTCAGCTCAGGTCATGATCTCAGGGTCCTGAGATCGAGCCCTGCATGGGGCTCCCTGCTCAGTGGGAAGCCTGCTTCTCTCTGTCCCACTCCCCCTGCTTGTATACCCTCTCTCGCTGTCCCTGTCTCTGTCAAATAAATAAATAAAATCTTAAAAAAGAAATAAAAGAATAAACCAAAAACATTTTAGCTATATCTTAAAATACAAACACAAAACTTGGAAAAATACTCATTTTTATATATACTCCTTTATATATTTATTCATATATATATATATATACATCAATATATGTATAAATATTCATGTATATATTTATACAGTGTT
This sequence comes from Lontra canadensis, assembly GCF_010015895.1. Taxonomy (NCBI): domain Eukaryota; kingdom Metazoa; phylum Chordata; class Mammalia; order Carnivora; family Mustelidae; genus Lontra; species Lontra canadensis. The sequence continues at coordinate 3,704,206 of NW_022631123.1, forward strand.
AAGTAAAAAAGTAACTAAAACCAACATTGATCTAGAAATAGGTTTTGCATGTGTGTGTGTGTGTGTGTGTTCTTTTTCCTTCAGGAGAAATATTTGTTAAATAAATTATAGTACACCCAGCAAAGGATGTTGTATGTAGTTATTTAAAAAGTGACATAGATCTCAGTTCACAGACCAAGAACTGATAAGTGCAAGTTAGAAAAATGTTTATAACAACCATACTTTACTTTTAGTACAAATTTATAGAAATATAGATAATTTTTCAAAGAATACACTAATATCTTTTAAGAATTAACTGCTGGGATGCATGAGTAGAACAGCAGGTGAGTGAAAGAAAAGGGAACTAACTTATGACACTGCTAAAATAAATAATTGAATGTCTTTTAATGAACTTTTAAGAAATACAAAAAGAAAAAAATTATAGCCTTGGGAAAAAATATTTACAAGGCAAGTGAGAAAAGAAAAAAAAAAAGATTAGTATTCACCAAAACACAATGATGACTTTTACTTTCACAAAAAATAATAAAAGAGAGAGAAAGAAAGAGAGAGCTTAAACATAACTAAGACATTGACTCTACAAATCTATAGAAATATGGTAAATAGATGCATAAAGGGAATAGGTAACCTCACAAGAAATAAGCCAAATCCACAATATGTAGTTTTCTACGTGAAAGTGACCTGAGTTTTTGACAAATCGATGGACTAAAAAAATAAAGTAAAATAAAAAACAAAAGTGATAAGGTACTGCAAAGTAAAAGAGTTCTGAGAAATATAGGACCCAAATAGATTTACTTTGTTTAAATCCTTATATAAAAAGCTATAAAATGCAATTTTGCATTCTTGGAAAAGTGGATAAAATTTAAAAATTGACTGTATATTAATTATGATGGAACTATTGTTAACTTTCTCAGCTGTGATAATGGTATTATAGTTATGGAAGAAAAAAATGACCTTTTTCTAACAATGGTTCACAATGTTTACTACTCACTTTCAATTGTCAAAATATACATCCAAAAATTTTAGATAAAGAAGTTTGAATATGGAATTGGTATTAGATGATATTAAGAAATTATTGTCAATTTTGTTGGATGTGATGATATTTTAGACAACCAGAACTCCATGTTCACAGTAGACCATAATACTAATAAAAGATCATCATAAAAGAGACTTATGCATTATCAGAATTAATAAATTATCAGCGGCCACTAAAATATAACCAAGTAAAATATAGCAACAAGTCCTCAATTTCTATCACAACATCCCAGTTCAAAAGTTAAGAGAAAAAGCCTAGACGAGATACAGTACAGTGAAAAAAAGGAAGTAAATCCTAAGCATGAATTCTCCATGTATATTAAACTGAGAAACAAGGATCACTCTTGAGGTATTATCTTTAATTTATCCTATCTTTAAATCTGTGCTTAATATCAGAAAACAGGATGTAGTTTTCAATGAGAATGAAAAATTGTCCCCTGTTCCTTCCATCATTTATTAAAACTGTGTATCAGTCAGGAAAGACCCTCGGCATTCTTTCCATCACCAGATATCTTGTCCAGTATTCCAGAATTTGAGGGCCTTAAGAATCAGGATTGAAGGTAAAACTAATCCAAATCTCATGAGAAACAATGTTTTAACCATTAATGATAACAAAGTGAAATCTTCTTAAAGATACCTTCAGGGATCTTATGAGGGAATACACTTTTCTCTACCTATCACACCATTTTATTCCCTGTGTTCCCTTTTTCAAATAGGTCTAATCAAATATGCAACCATACTAGTCTAGTGAAACTGCCATTCATGAGGACACTGATAACTTCCATGTTATCAGAATGCGAAAGTCATTATTCTGGCCATCTTCTACTTGATTTCTTAAAGATTTCCACCCTTACTGACCATACTCTACTTCTTTGAACACTTTTTATCTCTCAGGACAATCTGATGACACTGGTTACTTCTTCTCAGTGTCCTTACTCTTTCTGTTTTGATGGACCTCTAAAATCAATGTGCCCTAGGCTTACTTTTCACGTTATCTTTCCTTGACATTTTCTCCTGATGATTTTATCCAGGCTAAAATGTACAAGCTATCTTCACACTGTTGACTCCCATATTCATATCTCCAGATTTGACCTATTCCTTGAACAGATTTAAATATTTTCCATACCATCTTTTCCTTGGATTTATGACATATTTCTGATTTCTTTCTTTCCTTTAATATCTTTATTTAATTCATCATACGGTCTTTTTAGATTTTCCAAATCATATCCCATATTCACCCACTCTTTCCCATCTATTTCTACCATCCTAATCCAAATCACTTAAAATAGTGGAATGGTCCCAATGCCCCCACCCCTTCCCAATTCCAGTCTGCTGTCATAAATTATTATGTAGTTTTCTGAAACTACACAAGCATAATCTTATATAATGAATCCTTTTATACCCATTATCCATATTCAATAATTATTGAAATCTCTCCACTTAATCTTTTTTCAAACTTTTGATACCTCTTTTTCTTTCTTTTTCCTTTTTTGATGAAGTATTCAAAAGCAAATCACAGACTTCCTACTTCACTCACAAATACTTCAGTACGCATGCAAACCTAGTAAGTACTTTTGCACATGATCATCATACCATTATTACATTAATAATAAAAACAATTCCTAGATATTATCTAATATCCAGTTCTTATTAACATTTCTTAGATAATTTTCTAAGAGAGAGTAGTGGGGTGCAAAGAGGAAGGGAAAGAGAATCTTTTTTTTTTTTCAAGATTTTATTTTATTCATTTGACAGAGAGAGAAAGATCACAAGTAGGCAGAGAGGCAGGCAGAGAGAGGGGGAAAGCAGGCTCCCCACTGAGTGGAGAGCCCAACGCAGGGCTCGATCCGAGGACCCTGGGATCATGACCCGAGCCGAAGGCAGAGGCTTCAACCCACTGAGCCACCCAGCACCTCAGGGAAAGAGAATCTTAAGCAGGCTTTATGCCCTGCATGGAGCCTGAGGCGGGGTTCAATCTCATGACCCTGAGATCATGACCTGAGCCTAAGAAATCAAGAGTCAGATGCTTAACCAACTGAGCCAACCAAGTGCCCCATTTCTTAGATTTTCTGAAATGTCTTTTTATGGTTGCTTTCTTTGATTTCTTTGAGTTAGCATACAAACAAGTTCTACACACTACATGTCATTGTTATATCTCTTATATTTCTTTTATTCTATAACTATTCCCCTTTTTGTTGATGCAATTGTTTGTTTTCATTAGAAAAACAAGAACACTTCTCCACAATTTTCAGTACTCTATATTGACCAATTGTTTCTCCAATGTGTCTTTAACTTACTTCTATGGCCTATACTTTCAAAAAGCTGTTAGTTAAATCAAGAGGCTGGATGAAATTCAACCTCCATTTCACAGGCAAAAATCCTTCAAAGATATGTCTGCATATTTCCTATTGCATTACATGATAAAGTATGTTATGTCTGTTTATCCTTCTGTATGCTAAGATGGATTAATTGGATCAGGTTGCTTTTATACCTCCTTCCTTCATTTAGTTCCCTGTCAAAGTAACATCAATGTTTTATTTTTTTCAATATATCTTCTTGCATCTAATGGTAAATGTATAGGAAATTTGGTTAGATTGCCAAAATTATCTATGTAGAGATTATGCCATTTTGTATTCCAACCAGCCAAGTATGAGAATGCTTTTTCTCTCATACTTTTACCAAGAGAATATGTTGTCATGCTTGTGGATTTTTCCTATCTAATATGTGAGAAATAATAACCTCAGGATTATAATTTCAACTTGATATATCCAATATTCTAAGTAAAGTTGAACATCTTTCCAAGCTTGTGAGCCCTTTGTATTTATTTTTCCCCAGTCCTTTGTTGATTTGATTTGTTTGTTTCAAGTTTTTATTTAAATTCCAGTTAGTTAACATACAGGGTAATATTGTTTCAGATGGAAAATTCAGTGACTCATCACTTACATGAAACACACAGTGCTCAACACAAGTGCTCCCCTTAATGCCCATCACCCATCCACATGCCCACCTCCCCTCCAGCAACCCTCAGTTTATTCTCTATAGTTAAGAGTCTGTTTTATGGTTTGCTCTTTTTTTTTCCCCATGTTCATTTGTTTTGTATGTTAAATTCCACATATGAGTGAAATTGTATGGTATTTGTCTTTCTCTGACTTATTTCACTTAACATAATACAGTATAGCTCCATCCATGATGTTGCAAATAGCAATTTTTCATTCTTTTTATGGTTGAGTAATATTCCATTGTGCATATGTACCACCTCTTCTTTATCCTTTCATCAGTTGATGGACACTCACACCATTTCTATAATTTGGCTATTGATAATAATGCAGGCTATAGACATTGAGGTAGATGTATCCCTTTGAATCAATATTTTTGTATCCTTTGGGTAAATACCTAGTAGTGCAATTACTGGGCTATAGGGTAGTTCTATTTTTAAGACTTGTTTGTATTTCCTTATATTGGGGGAAATATTTTAATATTCAAAATATTATCCTTTGGGACATAAGTTGCAAATAATTATTTCTAGACTTGCATGTGTATTTTGACATTTTTGCCTTCAGAAGTATAATGGTCAAACTTTGTTTTTATGTATTTGGGGCTTTCAATTGTATCTACTCTATCTATCTATACAATTGTATACTACTCTCAGATTATGAATTAAATCACAAAATGTTTTTTCTTATACATGGATGTATTTATTTTTTACAGATAAATATCTGATCCATTTTTAAATTTATTTTTGGTTATGGTGGGAAGAATGATCCAATTTAATATTTTTTTTCCTTTTCTATATGTCTAATCTGCTGGTCAAAACCATTTATTTAAAATTCTGTCTTCCTCCACTAATTTGGAATGCTGCCAAACCAACGTCATATCAAGATTCTTATATGTACTTTTGTGTCTGTATTTACTACACTTTTTCATTGGTCTTTCAGGATAGTCATTTGTCAGCACCATTTTGTTTAATCTGAAGGCTGTTTAACATGTTTTAACATCTAGTAATACTAGCCATATACTTAAGCATTGCTTTACTTTCCAGGTTTTCCCAGGATATTCTTTTTCCTTCTTTTATGATTTTTATAACCAACCAAACTAACTCCAGAAAAAATTAATATATTTATATTGGGGTCATTTTAAATTCATAAATTCTTAAAAGGAAAATCACTTTATTAAAGACACTGTATCTTTTATCTAAAAATACAGAGTTTTTTATTATTTCAAGAATATTTTTGTGTTTTTCAAGACTGATTAATAGTTTTTCTCATAGATTTCCTCAACAAATCTTTTTAGGTATATTTTAAATATTTTACTTTAATTTTTGCTGCTATAAATGGATTTTTCTCATATATTCTAACTGGTTTTAGTTAGAATATTGGGTTTTGTTTCTGTATATGGAAACTATTGACTTATCAGTGTTAATTTTATATCTGTTACTTCCTTAAAATTTCTCTCTCAATTTTTACTGGTACTCTTGTGTTTCATAATTATACAATCTCATAATTTGTAGTTATAGTTTTGTCAGTTTGTTTTCTAAATTTTATGTCTCTAATTGCTTTTGGTGGTCTAAATGAATTGCCTAATATCTCAAAATCAATGTTCATATCAGTGCAATAACCATCATCCTAATTTTGTTCTGACTTTCTTAAGGAGCCTCTTGTGTTTTCCCATTAAAACACTGGCTTTGAACTGATATGTTAATATTAAATCATGTTTAGGAAACACCCACAAATCCCTATTAAATTGAGCCATATTATAATCAAGTATCCAACATTGTCAAATGTCCCCATACATGAAGATCACCACATGAGTTTCTCCTCCAGTATGAGAAAAGCATTTTCCAATTTTGAGTCATCCTTGAATTTCTGCCCTAACTCACTTTGCTGATGGTATGTATTTTAATATGCAGTTGGACTTTATTTGCTAATATATTTATGATATAGCAGTATTCATTAGTGAGGTAGTAATTTTTCTTTTGTTTCTACATGCTACCTCTCTGAGTTCTGCTTATTTTTATACACATTTAATGTAAATAATGTGGAAATTTTCTTTATTTTGGATACTCTAGACAGTTTAATTAATATTGGAATTTTCTGATCTGTAAATTTTGTGTTACCATGTGAGTTCATCTGAGCTTGGTACATTTTATGAAGCATCCTTTTATAAACTTTTGCATATTTTGAAATATAGAAGCTACATTTCAAAATGTATTTCTCTATGTATTTTTAAATATAGAAACTATATTATTTAGATTGTTTAAATATTTGCATTTGTTCTCTGTATGATCAACCCCGATACATCCGCCTTGGCCTATACTCCCCATTACAGGGAATCAGCAAATGCTACAAAAATAAATATAGGGAGAAATATTGGTTTATCTCAGTGTTTTGCCCTTTTATCTGGGACTATCCCCATGAAGTCCTATTTGCTTTTGTTCTTTTCTGATCCTCTCAAGTAGTCATTGTTGCGGAAGTTGTTATTGTTTGGTATTATATCAAGTTTTTAAAATTGTTCTTGGTAAGAAGTTTCATTTGATACAAACCACAACAGTACTCTTACTGTCTTGCAATCTATTATCTACAAGCAACCAGAGCAGTCTTTTTTTTTTTTTTAAGATTTTATTTATTTATTTGACAGAGATCACAAGTAGGCAGAGAGGCAGGCAGAGAGAGGGGGGAAGCAGAGTCCCTGCTGAGCAGAGAGCCAGATGCAGGGCTTGATCCCAGGACCCTGAGACCACGACCTGAGCCGAGGGCAGAGGCTTAACCCACTGAGCCACCCAGGCGCCCCAGAGCAGTCTTTTAAAACGATAACCAGAAAATATTAGTTTCCTACTTTTAACTTTTCAATAGCTTCTCTTTTCACTTGAATTAAAATCCAAATTCCTTACCATTTCTAAAAGACTTTCTATAAGCTGGGGCCTGATAACCCTCCTGGTACCTTCTCATCCCACTTTCCCACACTCACCCAGGATTCACTTATATTTCTTAAACACCCAACCTTATTCTTTCCTTTGAGCTTCTGCATTTTCTAGTCTCTGCTTGAAACTGGTTAGTACAATCACTTTTCAATGTTAGCTCTTTTTCGCTTTTCAGATCTTGGCTCAAAGGCCATAGCTGACAAAACCCTGGTAATATTCTCCATAATGTCATCATGTTTTATTTTCTTGATAGTATTTATAATGTGGAAATTATTTATGTTTGTTGATCATTTTATTATTCATCTTGTGAGAGCAGGAAACCTGACTGCTGCTATTTCTCATGTGTTTTAAGCCTTAGTAGAGAACCTGGCAACCAACAACTTTTCAACAAAGGTTTGCAAAATGAGTGAATGATGTTATCACCATTTTTAATATAAGTGAAAGTGATATCTATAAAATCCTGAGCCGTTCAAACACATTATAACAAAAAATAATTATGAGTTCAATGAAACATAACTTAAAGCATATTTAAGATCTGATAAGCTCTCCACAATTTGTGTGAATTTGGTGAAGTGGTTTAATTTTGCAAAGTTCTTATTTTCAGCTTTAAAAAAGAAAGGAACACCTTTCTTTAGGTGTTCTTTAGAACTCCTAAAATTTCCCTTCCAGATTTAAAATGTTTTGAATTATATCCTGACTTACCACAATATACTTTTATACTTCCACATGAAAATTTATATTATAATCTAGTTCATTTAAAAAATCCTAAGTGCATTTTTTCCTTTAGGGATTTTATTGATCATATTAATTTTTATAAAGGAATTACATTATTTTAACTCAGTTAGTTTTGACACATTTTTACCTTTAATGTATAATACACAATGTTTGGAATCAAATAAAAATAAATCTTAATATGTATATGTCATAAAGAATAGTAATATTTCCTAGGTAATTTCTACTTCGCATGTTGAACTTGCTGTATTTTTACATGAATAAGAGAATATACTAAAATTGATGACACAATCCTTTTGTTAGAGCAGTTATGACATGGAAAGACAAAAACAGAAGGTAAAGTTACTTAAAAAAACACATCTCTAACAATAAAAAGATGAACTTTGTCTTTCCATCTATATCTGTCTTTGGTGTTATGAATATTAGATCAAATTTTAAACTCATTCTGTTTTGTAGGATGATCCACTTTGATAAGCTCTGGAAGTGCTACTACAACTATAAAAAGATTTATGAATTAATTTTCATATTTAAATCACAAAGTCATCTGGTACAACTGAAGTTTCAGCCTCACAGTTTTTTTTCTTTTTTTTTCTTCAAATCTTACCATTCACTTATTTAATGCAGATTTTTATAAAGTAATATAACTTTAATAGATTAAAAATATAATAAATACAGTATAGCTAAACCATTACATTCTATGGAAGTATCATATATTTGCAAAAAAATATGAACAAATTGCATAGATTTCAAGCAATGTGTTAAGAATAAAAACTCATGAAAAGATCAAACGCAAATAATTTGTTGATAGTTTAATAGCAAATAGCAAATAGCAAACCATTTTGCCATGATATTTCAAACATGTTAGGAACACATTGTCTTATATTAAGTTCAGTAGGACTTACTTTTTTTAAAGAAAAAAGAATACATTTTTATTGTTTCCTATGATTATAAAATGTTAATTAAAAATCTAATTCAAATAAGTCACGTGTAAATAAGAATGATGACAACCTTTTATAGCTCTAATCCCCAGGAAAAAAAAACTCTTTTTAACATTTGGAATATGTCCTTTCAGAAAATATTTCTACAGATTGAAGACACTACTTTCCTCAGTAAAGATGGAATGATCATTAGTCATTACTGTTTTTAAAAAAAAATCACACACTGAAAAAGAATTTGCCGGAAACACCTAAGTTTCCTTCAAACTGTAGTGGAATAGAAAGTGGCTAGACCAGTGTTCATAGTAGATAAGCAATGGTGATATTGTGGCACCAAAGAAAAATCCCAGGTTACAAAAGAGAAGCAAAGTGTGAAGTGAGTCAATGAACCATAATTTTTATATAGGCAAATATCAGTTTAAGAGTGCATTATTGAAATCTTACTGTCTAGACAAATCATAAGATTAAAGGATGGACTGACTGATTAATTGATTGAGTTTTGGGGGTTTTTTGTTGTTGTTTCTGGCCAACATGAAGCAGTAACTTCTCTGGCTGATTGGTTTGCTTGGAGGTGAACTTTCACAAATAGCTTGTTTGCAAGTAAAAAGCTTTCAGATAAATCCTCTAAAATCAAAATGAAGACAAAGGACCCATCCCAACACACCCCGCTCTCTTTCAGAATAATATGCAACAATTTCTATGGTTACTGTCGTTTTGAGATGTACACACGGGAGGGGGAAATGGTACACATATATTCAAATCTTTCCTGCCACACACTTAGTCTATAAACCCAAATACATTTTCCCATTTGTGGGCTTTAGACGGAAGAAAGGAAATGGTGAATTAATTTAAGAAAATAAATTATGATATTGGAAACAAATGTAAATGCAGAACTTCCATTTTCATTTAGCACGCCTGACTTACTATTTTAAATGACTAAACTTCCCTCATGGCATCTATTAGCTAAAAGGAGAGAGAAACAACTCAAGTATTCAAGGAGATCTTAGAGAAATTTCCTTAAATTTCCTGGCTTTTCCTCAATTCTTTCAAAAGCAAGCCAAAAGATTTTTGACTTCTCAAACTCATTTTATTATATCTGAAGATACCTCAAATATCTCCTCTCCATACTCCCCTCTATGTCCATGAAAAAGCAAGTCCGATGATATTCCATAATTGATCTATCTTATTTCTTATGAAATATTTCAGATACAAATGGTAATAAGACTACTATAACAACAAAACATTTATTACATCACTAAGTAAAGAAATAAAATTTACAAAAGTATTTGATCTTTTGAGCATCTTTTCTCTCCACCAGTAGTAAATACTATTCTGAGTTTAATGTGCTTTTTTTTTTCATTTCTATGTGCTTCATTTATTTTAGATAGATAGATATGTATAGATAGATAGATAGATAGATAGATTAGGTAGATATATTTAAGTAATATATAGTATTTTTGTCCCTCAAGCTCTATTTACATTATACCATACATTTCTTCATTTTTTTCTTTTTGCTAAATATATCTATGAGATTCATTCAGTTGTTGTGTAGTTCATTCAGTATTGATGTAGTACTGTATCTTATATGAATATCCCAAAATTCATTTCTTCTTCTGCTCATACTTTTCTCATTGACAGGTCTTCTTATTCTCTTTGAAACACAGTTGTCAAAATGAAAAACTATAATGAAAAGCATCTATATTTATCACTGAACCTCATGGCATGTTCATATCTAAGTTTCTTTCTGTGCTTCATCCGTGTATACAAGAGTTTTTTTCAAATCTGGCAGGTGACCAGAACAAAGTCACCTGGAGATCTTGTTAAAAATAATTTTAAAATATAGAATTTCAGATAATCTAGACCTGGATCAGGTTTTTCAGGCTATAGTCCATGAAATTATGCAAAAATAAAATAAAAATGTACAGATGATCTTAATATGTAGATATATATGAAACCATTGTATTAAAACTCAAGAATGTTAAAGGTTCCTGCACTCCAGTACCAATGTGGGTGTTGGGGAGGAGGGTTGCTCACCAACAAACAATTCTCCAACACCAGCTGGTTATCCTACAATTCAACTCAATTCTGATACTATCTACCTGGATAGTTTTATGACACCGGCTCCACCCCCACCTTCAGATACCTATAGCAAGACCAGGTTGTCACCTGTGCTTCCATCAGACCACCTATAGATGGGAGGTTCCAACTTCCCCTTCCTTGGATTCATTTAATTTGCTAATGTAGCTCACAGAACTTAAAGAAACAATTTAATTACCTAGGCTACTGATTTATTACAAAGGATATTAACTTAGGAATGGCCAGATGAGGGAGATGCATAGGACAAGGTATGGGAATAGGGGTGTGGGGCTTCCATGCCCTCTCTAAGTACTCTAATCTCCCCAGTCTCCACATATTCACCAGCCCAGCAGCTCTCCATACTGTCCTTTTGTTTTTATGGAGGCTTCATTACCTAGGCATGGATCGGTAAATTATTGGCCATTGCTGGGTGAACTCAACCTCTAACCCCTCTCTTTTCCCTGGAGGCCAAGGAATGGACTGAAAGTTCCAACCCCCTAATCACATGGTTGGGTCTTTGGGCAACCAGCCCCCACTCTTATTTGCTTTTAAAAATCACTTGATTAACATAACATAAAAAATACATTTACTACCCTCATCATCTAGGAAATTCCAAGGGTTTTAGGAGCCCTATGCCAGGTAGCATGGACAAAGATCAAACATATATTTCTTATTATAAATTGCAATAACACGAATGCATTTTTAACCTTTTAATAAGTAAAAATGTACACAAAAAATGCATACACAAGTGTGCAATTCAGTGAACAGGATAAATATTTCATGAAGTTGTGTGTTTTCAAAAGCCAACTGAAAATTATTTTTTCCAGCTTTTAATGCAACGAGGAGTTTAAAAAGAAAAACAAAAATAGCCTGATATATGTAAAAAATTAAACTGACAAGAACATGGTAATTAATTAAACACTTGCTTAGTTTTTGTGTAACTTATTTACTGCTTTGAATTCATATAAATTAAAACACTGAATAGCATTGTGTAATTATTAATACTTTTAGCCCAAAACATAGGAACAAAATAGAAGAAATGGCTGTACTATAGAATTACATTTCATAATTAGGATTGGTCACCTATGGACATGGACACAAATGATCATTTATGAATAATTATTTGTGTAAAATGAACTGAAGCTACTGAAGATTTAAATTGTTTAAAAATATCTATCATAATTAATATTAGCTTTTATTCTTTGATCTTGGAGTGACTTCCTCCTGCATAATAATGAGATTGTATTAATCGTGTCCACTTCTTTTGGAGAGACTATAAATGGATTTGAATGTAGATTTTTTTTTTCCTCTAACATGGTCATCTATCTCTAAAACGTTCTTAAATGTTTAGCATGCAATAGCTGTTACTCCTGTCAGACTGAACATAAAATATACAGAGAATTATTTTAATAGTTTGATAATCCACAATATAGTTATTACATGCCATCTTTTATTGTTTATGTTTGCCTAATTTCCATTAAATATTTCTCTTCCACATCTCATTTTATTATACTATCATTTAGGGATAATATTTTTACTCTTGTTGGAGTTTTACCCTTTTTAATAGATAAAAAAGTCACATATATAAGCACAGTTAAATATATTAACAATGTATTTTATGTTCTTACAAATAATGTAACAATTTGTTACATTTTGAGAAAAATATACTGTCATCATTGCTTAGTTTGATAAATTAAGTGAAGTTGCCTTATATCATTACGATTAAATGATATTGCTTAAGATTCTAAATTTGTAACATTAGAAATATAACCAATACAAAGTATAAGCAAATGATTATATAAACATGCATAAATCTTATAAACAAACAATAAAGATAATTATATATGTGAATCTTTTTTATATGCTGAACTAAATTCTCCCACCAAATATAACTGTCTAAATCTATGAGTTTTTGTGTTCTCAATGACAAAATAATGCCTAAAGCGACACAAGTTTCTTTAGAAGGTAGAATTTGAGATAATTTCTAAAGTGCTTTGTCCTTTTTCCTAAGTTACTTAGGACAGGAAATGTTTTCGCTAGCTATTGTGACATAACTACACGACTCATAGTTTGATATAATGGAATAATAGTAGAATAGAAATTGGGCTTAGAATTGGAATAAATTCGCTCAGGTAAAATATGTTGCCTGCAGTTCCCTTTTAAGCTCAACTAGCAATCTGAAATTACTTGTTGGATCAATAAAAAATGTTGGATCAATTCTGTTTTTGTTTTTTGTGTCTTATTCTTTTATTGATTTGGGTCAGTACTGAAGACACTGTCTCATTTTATCTAGTCCCATTCAAGAGTAGAAAATGTCATTTGAACAGAAAAACTGAGGATTTTTCTAGTTAGTATATCCTATGAGCTTGAATGTGGGAAAGTGAGATTCAGATTTGGGTAGGATAAAGCTATAACTGTTTTGGGGGGCACCTGAGTGGCTCAGTGGGTTAAAGCTTCTGCCTTCAGCTCAGGTCATGATCCCAGGGTCCTGGGATCAAGCCCCACATCAGGCTCTCTGCTCAGTGGGGAGCCTGCTTCCCTTCCTCTCTATCTCTGCCTGCCTCTCTGCCTACTTGTGATCTCTGTCAAATAAATAAATAAAATCTTAAAAAAATAAAAAGCTATAACTTTTTTTTTCCTAATGCAGGATTATTCAGGCAGAGAACAATAAATATATAGCACCAAAGTTAGGATATGCACATCCCAAATTAGCCTTTTGTAAGCTATGTATTTCCTCAAAATGTTATATTGCATATGAAAACTTCACAGATCAACCTTTTAATCTGGCTTATGCTACATGTCATAGGAAAGGCCTTGTTCCTGTGTGTTAGTGATATTTGTATATGTATGCTAAAAGAGAGGGTCATGTGCATAACCTAGCATGTAGGTAAGAATAAAACTCAATTTTTGTATCAGAAATAATTTCATGGTAGGTTTTTATTACAACATATTGTGAATAAGTTTCAAGATGATTTAGAAGTTGTAATAAGGCACACATCCTATTCCATTTCCTGACATGAATTTCAAGTTACAGTTACTGTCAGAAAATCAGTGAAGCAAGAAGATACTATCAAAATGGCTTGTTGGATCAATCATAGGATTTGGATGACACAGATTTTCTGGATTGCATAGTTTTTGTTTTTGTTTTTCTCCTATAAGCCATATGGTCATTGACCAGTTACTCAAAAAGTCACGAAACTCAGGGTGCCTGGGTGACTCAGTCAGTTAAACATCTGCCTTTGGTTCAGGTCATGATCTCAGTACTGGGATCGACCCCCACGTTGGGCTCCCTGCTCAGCTGGGTGCCTGCTTTTCCCTCTCCTCCCTGCTTCTCCCTCTCCATCCTGCTCTTGCTATTTATGTCACTATTTCTGTCACTCTCTCTCTCAAATAAATAAATAAATTATTTTAAAAAGGTCATGAAACTCAATCTTCCAATTGGTAAATTGAGGGTAAGAGAATCTCTTTTGAATGTTGTCCTGAGAATGAAAGCATAAATATCAAGATGCAGAATACAGTGGATGGCACAGGGTGTTTTAGAATTAAACTGCTACTATTAATACCTGTATGATGCCAATATATAATACTCCTTTAACTCTTGTTCTTTTGGTGAGTGAGTGGCTTTGTAATTCATCAACTAAGAAAATAATTTATGTTATGGGAATGTCAAGAGGTACCTTGTATAATATGAAGTACCCAGGGACCAGTAAGCCAGGGTCTGTGATAGCCTATGGTCATTAACATTATCTTTAAGCCTGAAAGATTTATTAATCAAATTACTTCTGTATATGGAGTAGATTTAAATTTCCAAAGAGATCAAATTCTTTCTGAGACAAGTGAAGTTTCAGAACATCTCAAAGGTGATTTTTGGTAAAGTATTTTTTATTATCCTTGTTGCCTACCACCTTCATCAGCTAAAATAATTCCCTACTGCAGGACTGCATTTGAAAGATTAAAGCAAGCATATTGATACTTCAGATCACCAAGGCAAAACCTGCATTTGAGCACAGCATGGAAGAAAATGTAAATAATCAAAGTGATTATATTCATGTCCATAACTAGCACTAGGAAACTAATTGATAGCTGCCTTTTTATGCAAGTAACCTATATGTTTTCATATAAAAGTGCTATTTAAGGGTAAGATACTGGGCAATTGTTATTTCTACTTCTACTATAAATAAATTGATATTATAAAGTGTACATGAATGATCAATATTATAATATGGGGTAGGAATAATTATGGAACATGAAAAGAAAACACTCAGATCTAGGGTGCTCTACTATAAATATACTTCCGTTTTGAATATTTTCTTAACCTGTATTTCAGTTATCAGCTTGATTATATGGATTTATTTTCCTTTTGAAGGATGAAACTGCTCCTGCAGTCTGTGTTAAATGTCATTAATTTTAAGAATAAAAGCTATAGTACATTTTGTTTATGAAATATAATTGAACCATAAATTATATTTGCACAAAATACATATAAGCAGTAACTTTTCACAAACTAGTAGTTGATTTGTAACACTAAATCATTCTGAATTAGAACCAGCTAAGAATAACTTTATACCTGTATCTATATGACAAAGGAAAATTATTTTCATTTAATGCATGAATTTACTTGTACTAACCACTTTGGGAAGCTTAATTTAAAATTATTTTATGAACACTGGTTCCTGTGTTGGTTAACTCCACCTAGTAACCAGCAACTTGTCACATTTTTGGATGGTATGATGACTCTTTATTTTGTATACTCTTCAAATATGCTCTACTCTTCCCTGAAATATTACTTCAAATAACCATTACTTAGAACATCAGCATTGTGGGCCTTGTTGAAGCAATCTTAAACTTCTTGCCCACCTTTATAAAGAAAAGATATTAATACAGAGTGATATATGTGTACTCAAAAACATTTGATACCTTTTACTCTTACTAAAGATTCATAGAATAATAGAGCTGGAAGGAAATTTAGTGACCCCCTAATTCAAATGTTCCATTTGTAAGAAGAGAAACATAATTTCCCAAGACGTTAACTTCTTGTCCAAGGTCAGAGAGGACAATGGCAAAGTTTGAATTTAACTGGGTATTTTGATTACTGGCTCAGATATCTTCTGGCCTAACTTCAGTTTCTCTTATTTTCAGTGCGAGTGAAACAGCTGAAGAATAACAACAATGCCTACAACACCATATTCAAGGAAATTAAATATGTTTATTCAGTCAACTATACTTCAAAAATAATATTTCCTTTAAAAAGAGAGCACTGGATATTACAAGTAACTAATGAATCATTGAATACTAATGAAGATCAAAAACTAATGATGTACTACATGCTGGCTAATTGGACATATTAATAAAAATTTAAAAAATTAATTGTTTATCTCATTAAAAAAGAAGTAAGATTGATTTTTATATAAAAAATTAAAAAATAAGAAGAAGGTTTATTCAAACATCAGTTTTGACAATAATATAGGTCCAAATACGGAACAGACAAATGTTTCAGCTCTATTTTACTATTTATATCTCTTCATCACTCTGAACAGAGCTGGGAATCCAAATTGCTATATCCATGACAAAGTGTACAAGAGAGGCAGATGAGTGGACATGTGGAAGAGGCCATTGGTTATCATCATCAGGCCCCTTTTTCTTCATGTTAGGTTAGCCAATGGTAAACAGTTGATCGCATCTTAAAGAAGCTCTGCTTGTAGAAACAGAACTCAGTTTGGGGAAGAATGTAGACTGAAATATGGAGAAAAAAAAATGTCCTTATTTATCTCTAAATGGATTGGGAAGTTTTGGTAAAGTGAAACATATAAGTTATTTTGACAAGGGCTCAGTGTTGTTGCAGTGGTAGTTTTTATCTGATACAGTGACTTTGTTCAGATTTTCACTATGCTCTTATAAATGAAGTGTGATGAAAACTGGAAAGATATATTGTGTATAAAGACTCTTTTTAATTAAAAGTGAGAGAAAAATAATCTTCTTAAAATATTTTTCCTGAGTATCTGCTGTTGAACAAATATGAAGAAACACTTAACTTTAAGTTGTAAGTAATACAATAAGAAAATGAATGTCAATGGTATAACTGTCTGATAAAATCTGCATACCTGAAAATTTGAAATTAATGTATACTAAATTATTATCTTCTTACAGCAAGCAGATGTTGGGGTTATGGTGTTAGTGAACTTTGGGTTCTTTTCATTCACAGATCAAAATCTGCTTTTTAATAAATTGAGAAGCTAAGGTCTAACCTTTCTGGCAGCAGGTTGGCTTTCTAATTATCTTAGTAATAGTTCTAAATTATTATTCAGTGTAGGTCTGTGTCCTGCTGTTAGTGGGTCATAGTATCCCTCAGGATTCATACTTCTTTTCTGGTTTTAGTAAATGACTTGCCACCTGCAGATAATTCAAGTCCATTGTCTGAATTTTTAAAATAATATTGAAATAGGAAGAAATTGATACATGTGAAAGGGAACAGGGAGACAAAGCAGATGATTCCTTTTTAAGATTCCTTCTTCCTACTCTCCTGAAAAAATAACATCAGTAATTTCATGTGACAACACATTATGTTTTTCTTTTTGATTTTACTTTCACTCTGATGTATACAATATTTCTACTGAATAAACTTATTTCTTATAATAATGAAATCACATAAAATTGCCCCGGTAATAAGGCACCAAATTATAGAGGATTGCTCAGTGAAATATGCTTTAATTCCTCCTCTGACAGAGACTAGATTTTGATTTTTGGCATCACCACCCTCCCCAAGCCTCAGTTTATTCTTCTTTAAATGAAAATAAAAATACTTTATCTTCTTGAGACTTCAAGAGCCTCTAAGAAGTTACCTACTTTGGTCTAGTAATTTTCTGTCACTATCTTAGGGAAAAAAATGCATGATTTAAAAAGTATATATTAACCATATTGGAATTAAGATAAAATAATATAATTTTAAAATGATATAAATATGCTTATTGAAGAAAAAACTATTAAAAAATTTAAAAATCTAAATTTCTATGAATATGAGAACTGTAACATAATAATATCACTATTTAACAGAATACTATGAAGTCACCAAAAAAACATATTTTTAAGTATTTAATAAGATGGGAAACACCATATGATAATGACTAATATGTTAAAAAATATAAAATAATCTAAAACTGCAACACTAATACATATTTCTACTATACATCTAGTGAATATCATACATTTAATATTTATTTTAATAGTACCTCTGCTTAATCCTTTGGGTTTTGAACCTAAACAGAATGACTATTAAAATTAATATTAAACATATAGGATGCATCATATAAAGCCAGTAACAAAAAATGAATTTTATTTATATATACCTTAATAATTAAATACATAAAGTTTTTTAAATAGTAACTTTTTTATTATTTTTTATTATTGTTTATTAACATACAATGTATTATTAGCCCCAGGGGTTCAGGTCTGTGAATTGATAGTTTTATATACTTCACAGCACTCACCATAGCACATACCTTCCCCAATGTCAATAACCCCACCACCCTCTCCCTCCCCCCCTCCCCCCAGCAACCCTCAGTTTGTTTTGTGAGATTAAGAGTCTTTTATGGTTTGTCTCCTTCCCGATCCCATCTTGTTTCATTTATTCCTTTCCTATCCCCCAAACCCCCCACGTAGCCTCTCGACATCCTCATATCAGGGAGATCATATAATAATAGTCTTTCTCTGATTGACTTATTTCACTAAGCATAATACCCTCTAGTTCCATCCACATATTGCAAATGGCAAGATTTCATTTATTTGATGGCTGCATAGTATTCCATTATATATATATATATACATACCACCTCTTCTTTATCCATTCATCTGTTGATGGACATCTAGGTTCTTTCCATAGTTTGGCTATTGTGGAGATTGCTGCTATAAACATTCGGGTGCACGTGCCCATTTGGATCACTACATTTGTATCTTTAGGGTAAATACCCAGTAGTGTGATTGCTGGGTCGTAGGGTAGCTCTATTTTAAACTTTTTGAGGAACCTCCATGCTGTTTTCCAGAGTGGCTGCACCAGCTTGCAGCCCCACCAACAGTGTAGGAGGGTTCCCCTTTCTCCACATCCTCACCAGCATCTGTCATTCCCTGACTTGTTAATTTTAGTTATTCTGACTGGTGTGAGGTGGTATCTCATTGTGGTTTTTATTTGTATTTCCCTGATGCCGAGTGATGTGGAACACTTTTTCATGTGTCTGTTGGCCATCTGGATGTCTTCTTTGCAGAAATGTCTGTTCATGTTCTCTGTCCATTTCTTGATTGGGTTATTTGTTCTTTGGGTGTTGAGTTTGATAAGTTCTTTATAGATTTTGGATCCTAACCTTTTATCTGATACGTCATTTGCAAATATCTTCTCCCATTCTGTCAGTTGTCTTTTGGTTTTGTTGATTGTTTCCTTTGTTGTACAAAAGCTTTTTATCTTGATGAAGTCCTGATAGTTCATTTTTGCCCTTGCTTCCCTTGCCTTTGGTGATGTTCCTAGGAAGAAGTTGCTGCGGCTGAGGTTGAAGAGGTTGCTCCCTGTGTTCTCCTCAAGGATTTTGATGGATTCCTGTCTCACGTGGAGGTCTTTCATCCATGTTGAGTCTATTTTCATGTATGGTGTAAGGAAATGGTCCAGCTTCATTTTCCTGCATGTGGCTGTCCAATTTTCCCAACATCATTTGTTGAAGAGACAGTCTTTTTTCCTTGGGACATTCTTTCCTGCTTGGTTGAAGATTAATTGACCATAGAGTTGAGGGTCCATTTCTGGCCTCTCTCTTCTGTTCCATTGATCTATGTGTCTGTTTTTGTGCCAGTGCCATACTGTCTTGATGATGACAGCTTTGTAATAGAGCTTGAAGTCCGGAATTGTGATGCCACCAACTTTGGCTTTCTTTTTCAATATACCTTTGGCTATTCAGTCTTTTCTGGTTCCATATAAATTTTAGGATTATTTGTTCCATTTCTTTGAAAAAAGATTTTTGATAGGGATTCCATTAAATGTGTAGATTGCTTTAGGTAGCATAGACATTTTCACAATATTTGTTCTTCAAATCCATGAACATGGAACATTTTCCATTTCTTTGTGTCTTCCTCAATTTCTTTCATGAGTACTTTATGTTTTCTGAGTACAGATTCTTTGCCTCTTTGGTTAGGTTTATTCTTAGGTATCTTATCGTTTTGGGTGCAACTGTAAATGGGATTGACTCCTTAATTTCTCTTTCTTCTGTCTTGTTGTTGGTATATAGAAATGCAACTGACTTCTGTGCATTGATTTTATATCCTGACACTGTACTGAATTCCTGTACAAGTTCTAGCAGATTTGGAGTGCAGTCTTTTGGGTTTTCCACATATAGTATCATATCATCTGCAAAGAGTGAGAGTTTGACTTCTTCTTTGCCGATTTGGATGCCTTTAATTTCTTTTTGTTGTCTGATTGCTGAGGCTAGGACTTCTAGTAATATGTTGAACAGCAGTGGTGATAATGGACATCCCTGCTGTGTTCCTGACCTTAGCAGAAAAGCTCTCAGTTTTTCTCCATTGAAAATGATATTCACTGTGGGTTTTTCATAGATGACTTTGATGATATTGAGGTATGTACCATCTATCCCTACACTTTGAAGAGTTTTGATCCAGAAAGGATGTTGTACTTTGTCAAATGATTTTAAGCATCTATTGAGAGTTTCATGTGGTTCTTGTTCTTTTTTTATTAATGTATTGTATCACGTTGATTGATTTGCAGATGTTGAACCAATCTTGCAGCCCTGGAATAAATCCCACTTGGTCGTGGTGAATAATCCTTTTAATGTACTGTTGGATCCTATTGGTTAGTATTTTGGTGAGAATTTTTGAATCTGTGTTCATCAAGGATATTGGTCTGTAATTCTCTTTTTTGATGGGATCCTTGTCTGGTTTAGGGATCAAGGTAATGCTGGCCTCATAAAATGAGTTTGGAAGTTTCCCTTCCATTTCTATTTTTTGGAACAGTTTCAGAAGAATAGGAATTAATTCTTCTTTAAATGTTTGGTAGAATTCCCCTGGGAAACCATCTGGTCCTGAGCTCTTGTTTGTTTGCAGATTTCTGATGACTGCTTCAATCCCCTGACTGGTTATGGGTCTGTTCAGGTTTTCTATTTCTTCCTGGTTCATTTGTGGTAATTTTTATGTCTCTAGAAATGCATCCATTTCTTCCAGATTGTCAAATTTGCTGGTGTAGAGTTGCTCATAATATGTTCTTATAATTGTTTGTATTTCTTGGTGTTGGTTGTGATCTCTCCTCTTTCATTCATTATTTTATTTATTTCGGTCCTTTCTCTTTTCTTTTTGGTAAGTCTGGCCAGGGGTTTATCAATCTTATTAATTCTTTCAAAGAACCAGCTCCTAGTTTTGCTGATTTGTTCTATTATTTTTCTTATTTCATTGATTTCTGCTCTGATCTTTATTATTTCTCTTCTTCTGCTGGGTTTAGGCTTTCTTTGTTGTTCTTTCTCCAGCTCTAGGTGTAGCATTAGTTTGTGTATTTGAGACCTTTCTTGTTTCTTGAGAAAGATTTGTATTGCTATATATTTCCCTCTCAGGACTGCTTTTGCTGTGTCCCACAGATTTTGAACTGTTGTGTTTTCATTATCATTTGTTTCTATGAATTTTTTTTCAATTCTTCTTTAATTTCTTAGTTGACCCATTCATTCTTCAGAAGGATGCTCTTTAGCCTCCATGTATTTGGGTTCTTTCCAAATTTCCTCTTATAGTTTGGTTCTAGCTTCAGACCATTGTCCTAAAAATATGCAGGGAATGATCCCAATCTTTTGGTACTAGATAAGACCTGATTTGTGACCCAGGATGTGATCTATTCTGGAGAATGTTCCATGTGCACTAAAGAAGAATGTGTATTCTGTTGCTTTGGGATTGAATGTTCTGAATATATCTGTGATGTCCATTTGGTCCAGTGTGTCATTTAAGGCCTTTATTTCCTTGTTGATTTTTTGCTTGGATGATCTGTCCATTTCAGTGAGAGGGGTGTTAAAGTCCCCTACTATTATTGCATTATTGTCAATGTGTTTCTTTGATTTTGTTATTAATTGGTTTATATTGTTAGCTGCTCCCATGTCAGGGCCATAGATATTTAAAATTGTTAGATCTTCTTGTTGGACAGACCCTTTGAGTATGATATAGTGTCCTTCCTCATCTCTTATTATAGTCTTTGGCTTCAAATCTAATTGATCTGATATAAGGATTGCCACCCCAGGTTTCTTTTGATGTCCATTAGCCTGGTAAATTGTTTTCCATCCCCTCACTTTCAATCTGGAGGTGTCTTTGGGTCTAAAATGAGTTTCTTGTAGACAGCATATTGAGGGGTTTTGTTTTTTGATCCATTCTGATACCCTGTGTCTTTTGATTGGGGCATTTAGCTTATTTACATTCAGAGTAACTATTGAGAGATATGAATTTAGTGCCATTGTATTGCCTGTAAGGAGACTGTTACTATATATATTGTCTCTGGTCCTTTCTGGTCTACTACTTTGAGGCTCTCTCTTTGCTTAGATGACCCATTTCAATATTTTCTGTAGAGCTGGTTTGGTGTTTACAAATTCTTTTAGTTTTTGTTTGTCCTGGAAGCTTTTAATGTCTCCTTCTATTTTCAATGATAGCCTAGCTGGATATAGTATTCTTGGCTGCATGTTTTTCTTGTTTAGCACTCTGAATATATCATGCCAGTTCTTTCTGGCCTGCCAGGATCTGTAGATAAGTCTGCCACCAACCTAATATTTTTTGCCATTGTATGTTACAGACTTCTTGTCCCTGCCTGCTTTCAGGATTTTCTCTTTGTCACTAAGACCTATAACTTTTACTATTAGATGACGGAGTGTGGACCTATTCTTACTGATTTTGAGGGGGTTCTTTGTGCCTCCTGGATTTTGATGCTTGTTCCTTTTTCCACATTAGGGACATTCTCTACAATAATTCACTCCAATATACCTTCTGCTCCCTTCTCTCTTTCTTCTTCTTCTGGAATCCCAATTATTCTAATGTTGTTTCATCTTATGGTATCGCTTATCTCTCAAATTCTCCCCTCATGGTCTAGTAGTTGTTTGTCTCTCTTTTGCTCAGCTTCTTTATTGTCCATCATTTGGTCTTCTATATCACTAGTTCTCTCTTGTGCCTCATTTATCCTAGCAGTAAGAGCCTCCATTTTTTATTGCACCTCATTAACAGCTATTTTTATTTTGACTTGATTAGATTTTAGTTCTTTTATTTCTCCAGAAAGGGCTTTTATTTCTCCAGACAGGGTTTCTCTATCTTCCATGCCTTTTTTGAGCCCAAGTAGCACCTTGAGAACCATCATTCTGAACTCTAGATCTGACATATTATCAATGTCCATATTGATTAGCTACCTAGCCTTCAGTACTGCCACTTGTTCTTTTTTTGTGTGTGGTGAGTTTTTCCACCTTGTCATTTTATCTAGATAAGAATATATGAAGGAGAGAATAAAATACTAAAAGGGTTACAAAGACCCCAGAAAAATGTGTGTTACCAAATCAGAAGAGACTCCAAATAATGGGGGTGAAGAAAGGGGATAAAAAGAAGTTCAAAAAAAAAAAAAAGGAAAAAGAAAATATAGATATTAGACTGATGAGTAGAACAGAGCCACCCACTTAATTTTGGGAGTACTTTGGCCTCTTAGAAGAAACTACCTCCCAAAATTTTAAAGAATGAAAAATGTGTGTGTTTATATATATACACACACACACACACACACACACACACACAAATGAGGATAAACACAGTGAAGGGATGGAATGGCTGTAAAGATGAAAATTCTTAATAAATTCTAAAAAGGAGTTGATAAGTTAGTTGGGAAAAGAAAGAAAAAGAAAGTAGAGAGAATTTGCTCAGGCTGGAGACTACAACAAAGCACTGTGCTAGATTTAGGGTATATTTTGATCTATTAGAAGAAGTTGTATCCCAAATTTTTTTAGAAGAAAAAACCCTATGTGTATACAAAAAATAAAGTTAAATACAATGAAGGATAAAATATGACTCTAATAATGAAGTTTCAAAAAGATTTTTTTATGAAAGGTATTGTTAAGATAAACTAGTTAAAAAATGTTAAAAGAGGAAAGAGTAAAAGTTTAAAAAAATTAGAATAAGAAAAAAATTTTTTTTAAATTTATTAACTTTGCAAGACTAAAGAATCATGGGGAGAAAGCCATGAATTCCATGCCTTGCTTTCTCCTCCTCTGGAATTCCACTGTTCTCCTTGATAAGTGAGCTTGGTCTTGGCTGGATTTCTTGCTGATCTTCTGTGGGGAGGGGCCTGTTGTAGTGATTCTCAAGTGTCTTTGCCTGAGGCAGATTTGCACTGCCCTTGCCAGGGGCTGGGCTAAGTAATTTGCTCTGATTTGCTCTTGGGAGCTTTTGTTTTCTGATCGCTTTCTGTAGAATTCTGGAGGACGGGAATGAAAATGGCGGCCTCCCAATCTCCAGCCTGGAGGAGCTGAGAGCTTGGGACCCTACTCCTCAGTGCACCCTCAGAGAAAAGCACTCAGTCACTTCCATCTCCCTGGCCTTCAGCTGTGTGCCACGCTCACCCAGCCTGTGACTGAGCATCTCTTTCTCTGGCACACAGTCCCGCCTGGAGTCTCTAAACCCAGCAGATCACTGCTGCTGTTCCAGGGAGGTCTCCCCAGATCTGCCACTTGTGGGGTCCCTGTTCAAAGAGCAGTGGTCTAACTGTGCCACGGATCACAGTTTAAGGTAATCCTGAGCTGAGAGCTCACTCCTCGGCTCCATCTCTGTAGCCAGCTTCCCTGCTCTAATACCTGCGAGCTCTGCAATATTCCGAAACCCCTGATCCTTCAGTGACCTGTGGGGCCTGAGACCATTCTGTTCCCATGAGAGCTCCACCCCCGCTTAGCCTCTGGATCGATGTCCCTCAGTGGAGCAGACTTTTAAAAGTTCAGATTTTGTACTCTGTTGCTGTGCTGCTTGCCGGGATCCAGCCCCTCCCCCTGCAGTCTATCTTCCCATCGCTTTGGACTCACTTCTCCACAGATCCTACCTTTCAGAAAGTGGTCAATTTTCTGTTTCTAGAATTGCTGCTCTTCTCTTTGATCCCCTGTTGGATGTGTAGGTGTTCAGAATGGTTTGATAAACTATCTAGCTGATCTCCTGCTACCTGATGTCATCTCAGCCTGCTACTCCTCCTCCATCTTGACTCCTCCCCTAAATAGAAAGTTTTAAAATAGCATCAAAAGCACAGGAATAATTTTAATTAATGTTTCTCAAGACTTCTACTCTGAAAACAATATAAATTATTGAGAGAAATTAAAGAATATCAAAATAAATGAGATATATCATGTTCTTATATTGGAAGACTCAATAGCATTAAGGCATAAGTTTTGCACAAATTGATCCATAGATTAAACATAGGCAGAATCAAAATCTCAGCAATTTTCTGGGGGAAATTAGCAAGCTAATTACAAAATGGAAATAAAAATGCAAGTAGCCAAGCTAATATTAAAAAAAAATTAATCAAGTAAGACTTTGATTTTAGATTATTACTATTTATTAAAAGTTTGATAAATAAGGCCATATGGTAGTAGAACATAGAACAGTGGCAAATGGAATACAATAGCACATCCAGAAAGAGATGCACACATCCATGATTAGGTGAGTTATGGCAAAGGCAACACTGCAGTGCATTGGAAAACAATTCTCTTTTTCAATAAGTGATACTAGATCTGTTGGATAACCATATAGAATAAAAATGAATGTTAAACTAAATCTCATACCATCATAAAAAATAATTCCAGCTTGAACGTTGGTCTAAATATGATAGGTAAAACAAAACCTCATGGGAGAAATGAGAAAAAAATGAAATGCAACTAAACCAGAGAGGGAGACAAATCATAAGAGACTCTTAATCTTGGGAAACAAACTGAGGGTTGCTAGGATGGTAGGGGTAGGGATAGGTGACTAGGTTATGGACATTGGGGAGGGTATGTGCTATGGTGAGTGCTGTGAATTACATAAGACTGATGATTCACAGACCTGTACCCCTGAAACAAATAATAAATTACATGTTAATTTTTTGAAAATTAAAAAATAATTAATTAGTTAATTAATTAAATTTTAAATATTAAAAAATAAACTTTTGAAAAAAATGATAAAAATTTAATTACCTTGAGAAACAGTAATTTTTTTTTAAACAGAACATAAAAAGCATTACCTAAAGGGAAAAAATGTAATAAATAGAACTACTCTAAATTTAAAAATTGTGTGGGTTTTTTTTAAGCTTTTATTTATTTATTTGAGAGGGAGAGAGAGAGAGCACAAGTAGGGGGAGTGGCAGAGTGAGAGGTGAAGCATTGATGCTACATGGGACTCAATCCCAGGACACTGGGATCATGGCCTGAGCTGAAGGCAGACGCTTAACCAACTGAACCACCTGGGTGTCCCATGAGTGTGTGTTTATGAAAAGCATAATTAAGAAAGTAAAAGAGCACACTAGAAACCATATCATCTGACAAGGAACATCTATACACAGAATTCCTAAAATTCATTTAGCATTGAAACATTTGATACGTGGGAAAGAAAAAGAGCAGGGCAAAAGACTTCAACAAGCACCTCCAAAATAAAGAATCAAAATGGCTTCTATCTTTTTTTAAGGTTTTATTTATTTTTGAGAGAGAGAGATTGCAAGATCACGGAGGAGGACAGAGGGAGAGGGACAAGCAGATTTCATGCAGAGCAGGAGCTGGATGAGGGGCTTGATCTTACAATCCTGAGATCATGACCTGAACCAAGATCAAGAATCTGTGGCTTAACACTGAGCCATTCAGGCACCCCAAAATGGCTTATATCTGAATAGCTGAAAATCTCATTATCGGACAAATTCAAATTAAAACAAAATGAGGCACCACTAAAACCAACCAAATGACTAAAGATAAAAATATGAGCAAGTGTTAGTATGAGTATGGAACAGCTGGGATCTCATATACTACTGGTATCAGTATATATTAATACAATCATGATAGAAACCTTTGTGGTGGATCTACTGAATCTGAATATTTACATACACTAGACTGGGCAAGAGCCAGTCTAAAGTCCAAAGAAATGTACCCAGGTACTCAACAAAATGCATGGAATAGTTCATAATAGACAAAACTTGAAACAATCTAAATGTGCATCAAATGAAAAATGGATAAATAAATCATGGTATGTTTATAAAACAGAATACTATCTTCTATTTAGAGTGAACTATACAGCTACACTCAGGAACATACATGAATTTGGATTGGGAGAATAAGATGTAAAAGAGTGCAAATTTCATGATTCAACTTATATAAAATTTAAAACCAGACAAAACTAAACCATGGTGTCGAAGTCAGACAGTTGTATTTGGGGAAAGAGAGTGATTGGGAAGGACATGATGATGGCTTTTATTATGTTGTCAGTGTTACTCTTCTCATTCTGAGTGATGGTTAGTTGGATGTTTTCATGTTGTGAAAAGCCATCGAGCTCTATACTTCCAATGTGAGCCTTTTATCTATTTATATATATATTACACATTATCTTTAAAAATGATAATGAAACATACCTATCTTACAATTTTATCAGGTGAGTCAAATGGAGCCATGCATGAGAAAGCACTGTGTAAAGCAGTCTGTAAAACTCTGGAAATATTATTATTGATGCACAGGAACTATGATTGTTCAGCTATGAGTGTATAGGGTCATAATATGAATTCTGACCCAATAAAATATCACCTTGCATACCCCTGACCTCTTTTCAAATTTCTTTCTTGGCTGTGTTTAGAGAACAGCTTGATTCCCACTGAAATTCTGTTCCCAGTTTTGTGAGTGCCAAAAAAACCATTTTAATACATTGTCCCCAGATTCACTTTCAGAAGAAAGTAAGTCTGCTTTCCCAACATAAAATTTCAGGAAGAAAAATAGGTTAGGTATTGCATTGATTTTTAGGATCACTACCTATTCCTGGTCTTCTCTCTCTTAGGACAAATAAAATTCTGAGATAAGAAATTATAATAAAAATTGTCTGGAAATATGCTTTCTTTTTATATAATTGAAGTATAGTTGACATACAACATTATGTTTCAGGCATTTAAAATAATAATTTGATATTTTTATATATATTGCAAAATTATCACCACAATAAGTCTAGCTGGCATCCATCATCATACCAAGTTATATATATATTTTCTTATGTTGAACTTTTAACATTTATTCTCTTAGCAACTTTAAAATACACAAGATTATTATTAACCATAATAATAATACTATGCTGAACAATACACCACCTTGACTTATTTTTTATAACTGAAATTTTGTGCCTTTTCACTACCTTCACCTACTTTGCCACTCCCCCAGCCCCTACTTCTGGCAACCACAAATTTGGTCTATCTATTGAGCTTGTTTTTTGTTTATTTGTGTGTTTTTAAATTTCACATATAAGTGAGATCATACATTATATATCTTTCTCTATCTTATTTCACTTAGCATAATATCCTTAAGTTCCATCTATGTTGTCACAGATACCAAGACTTCATTCTTTTTTATAGTTGAATAATTCTTCAGCCATATATATATGGCTGAAGAATATATATATACACACATATATATATGCATGTATGTATATGTATGTATATATATGTATATATGTACATATATACATATGTATATATATAATATAAGATATAATATATATGGGGCACCTGGATGGCTCAGTGGGTTAAACCTCTGCCTTTGGCTCAGGTCATGATCTCAGGGTCCTGGGATCAAGCCCCGCATCGGGCTCTCTGCTCGGCGGGGAGCCTCCTTCCCCCCCTCTCTCTGCCTGCCTCTCTGCCTACTTGTGATCTCTCTCTCTGTCAAATAAATAAATAAAATCTTTAAAAAAAAAGATATAATATATATAAGATTTCTACTCTTATCTATCTTAAACTTGTATCAAAGGAAAAAAAATGAAGCATAGCAAGTGAGCAGCTGTGGAGTGGTTTATATCATTTTTATCACATCCCCTTCTCTTGAAGCCAGTCACATCAATTCACCCAACTAAAGAGAGAGTGGGAGATGCAGTCTTGCCCTGTGCCCAGGAAGAAAAGAGAAATGGAATTGGAGAAGACCTAGATGGTTTCTGCCTTAGTCACCCTTCTGTTTCACTAATCCTCCCTTACACATAATTATAGTTCTTTAGCAGCTCAGCTGTGAAAAAGTTTATGTAGTCAAAGGTAGGCACTATGCATTTAATTAAGCAAAATCATGTTCTAATTACATTGGTAGGATGAGTGAAATGGCAGAAGGAAATGTGTGCATTAGAGTGTGTGGGAGTTAAGGCAATAAGAGAACCAATTTTTTATATTTTACACTTGGGGGCCTGTAACAAATATATAAAAGTAAAAAATTCAAGAAATACTTGTATAAATGTGTCACTTAGAATGAAAATAAAAGCCAAGAGGAACAGATATAAGGAGTTTAAAGTAATTATCTCAATGTAGTAGGAATCATGGGTGGAGAAGGATGAGTCAGTGTCTTGCTGCTATACGTTATAAAGCTATTAATCTAACCTGACTTTTTAGCCTTTTTGACCATGTTTATGTGCTGTTTTGATTAAATCAGAAATAAATACAATATATAGAAGCAATTAAATTGGAAAACCATAAAAGGTCATCAGATTAACATATGTCAGTCAGCACGAAACTTGGAGACACATAGGTGATAAAGATTTAAACTGTTGTGACTAGACCAGAGAGGAAGGAAAGGAAGTAGAATGTGAGATATGTTCAGATACACAGCAGTGACTGAGAGCTTATGGGTTTTGAGTCTTTTGGGGATGCTCTAATCATGCAAGATGGAGAACTTTGTGAGGATGGCAATGCCTTGATTTCTTCATGTGGTATGATTACATGGAATACATAAATAGAATTTCAGAGTCCAAGTTGTGTCAAGTGTTCTGCCAATTGAAATTCTATACTGGAGTATTATGGTGATTACTCTTCATTGACTTTTGTGGACTGTTCAGGTTCTAGCATTTGTAGCTACCTTGACTCTGTTTGTTAACCTTGGCTGATTTTAAAACACTGACCTTGCCAATGGGGAAAATAGAGAAGGTAAAATTTTCTAAGTTTACTTTTTTTGTAATTAGGGGGAAAACATTTATTACATGAACACTTACTTAGAAGAATTTCAAATATGTTTAATATAGTTATAGGAAAATACTGAAAATGATTTTTTTTTAAACAAACTTGATACTTGAAGAAGCCAAACATCTTGCCAAGGTCATAGTTCTCAGACCAGTTGATTCTTAGAGTTTGTTTGTTTGTTTGTTTGTTTTTAATGAAGTCAGATATTGCAACTACAAAGGGTCAGATAATTAAAAGACTCATGAGATGCCATAGAACATACAAACATAAAGGTTTAATAAAGAGGTGGAATACAATATAAGAGAAAGAATGCATCATGTGAGTCCAAGGCACTCAAGTGTATCTTCCAGAGTCCTTGTTCAGTCACACTGGATAAGCTTCATCTCTAGACCACAATCACCAAGACAAGTCCAAGAGGTCTCAGTCTCAGGGAAGCCCAAGCAAGTGTTTACTGAGAGGTCATTGATACTACACTGACCACTGAGCCAGAAAAGGCTATGTGACCACATAAATTAGGGATAGACCATCATGCTATGTACTTACAATTAACAATTTAGACAATCTGGTACAGAATACCTCTAGAAGAGTTTTGATCCTAGCACATCACAAATCATCAACTCAAAAATTTCTTTGCTATCATGTCCAACAAGCAATATTATTTTCCAGACATATCTAGGGATAAGCACAGAACTACAATAAATGATCTGCAAGTTGAATCTATATCTATGCAGTCAAAATTAGTCTTAAGATAATTTTAATGGAAGAAGACCTTACTAAAGACATAATCACAAAACTTTGCTCTAGATTTGTGGCATTTCCATAAACAAATCTGAAGCTTCAATTTAACAAGGTCTTTTGTGTATTGCTACTGTTGTTGCTTTTGCTGTTTTGCTTTGCTTTTAAAATTTCCTCTATGAATTTAGAACAGTACTAAATTCTAAAGGAAGAAAAACACTTGTAAAATACAGTCACAGATGGACATTAGCAGGGAAAGGAGGTCATGTAAACACACTAAAAAGCTTTCTTTTATCTTGAAGTGTAAAATATTCTATATCAGTTTTAAAGATACCTTGCCATATTTTATAGATATAAAAATGTGTCTCAAAGAACTATCCATGAAATAGTTTCTGAGAACAAAAGACAATAGTTAATGTTCCTAGAGAAACACAATGGCAGCTCTAAGATAACCCAATAGAAAATAGAAGTTTTGTTTCTTTCAAATTTTGTTTTAATTATACAATATTTTTCTGTTCAGTTATTTGGTGGTTATGTTCTAATGACATAATCATCTGAAACTCTGGTTTTGTTTGGGCATTCTAAAATGCACAGCGTGTTACGTAATTCAAAGCTATCAATAATCTAATGATATTTAGGAGTACTCGAGTCCCTTGAATGGCAAAGCAAGTGCCATCATTTCCTTTTAATGAAAAACACATAAATATTACTTCTTTTATCTGATCAATAAAGAGACAACAACTAAAGTGGTTAAAGTAACTATTAGTTTTCCATTACTGTTGTAATAAGCTGCAACAAACTTGACTTAAAACAGAAGTTATTATCTTATAATTCTGTAAGTCAGTAGTCTGACATGAGTTTCACTGGGCTAAAATGAAGCTGTCTGCAAGCCTGCATTCTTTTCAGGGGTCTCAGGAGAGAATCTGTGTCCTTGTCTTCTTCTGGCTTCAAGTGACTGCCTGTATTCCTTTGTTCATGGTCTCTTCCTCTGTCTTCCTCTTCCTCTCTTCTTACATCATATCACTCTGACTTCCTCTTCTATCTTCCTGTTCCACTTGTAAGGATCCTTATGATTATACTGGACCTACCTCCCACATCCAAAACAATCACCTTTTTTTAAGGTCAGTTGATTTACAAGCTTAACTCCATCTGCAACTTTAATTCCTCCTTTGCCATGTAAGGTAATATATTCACAAGTTCCAGGAATTTGGTTGTGGATATTTATGTGGGCCATTATCCTGCCTTCCACAACTAATGTCTAAAAGTGTATAGGCATTTAATCTTTTTAACTTATTTTTCTTAAATATTTTATTTATTTATTTTTTTTTTCTAAATTTTATTTATTTATTTGACAGAGATCACAAGTAGGCAGAGAGGCAGGCAGAGAGAGGGGGGAAGCAGGCTTCTCGCTGAGCAGAGAGCCCGATGCGGGGCTCGATCCCAGGACCCTGGGATCATTACCTGAGCTAAAGGCAGAGGCTTTAACCCACTGAGCCACCCAGGTGCCCCAAGCATTTTATTTATTTTTAGAGAGAGAGAGGGAGCACAAGAGCAGGCGGAGGGGCTGAAGGAGGGAGGGAGAGAATCTCAAGCAGGCTCCTTGCTCAGCATGGAGCCTAACAAGGGCTTGATCTCACAACTCTGAGATCATGACCTGAGCTGAAATCAGGAGTCAGATGCTTAACCCACTGAGCCAACCAGGCACCAGACTTTTATTCTTTCTATTACCATTTAGTAATATATACTGTTCTGCTTCAACACAATGTAACATGAAGATACATTTGCAAGGAAAGGATTGCATTTAATGATTTATCACCTATTCATTGGGTGTTTACTATTAAGTAGACTCTGTTTCTAGGTGCTGAGGATATAGCAGTGAAAAAGAAATGGTAAACTTCTACAACAGACCTTATATCCTAATGGAAGGGATAAACATAGGATAAGTAAAATGTTTCTTAAAGAAATTCTGGAAAGAGTAAATGAAGCATTTCACATGTATGTGGCTAATGAGGGAGAGGGAATAGAAGGGGAGATTCCATGGGTCTTTTACATTTACATTTACAGGGCTACCTAGCCTACTGACAGTAGTATAGATCTCACTTTGGTTAAAATGACATTCAGATACAATCACCCTGAATTGGGCACCTCATCAGTGCAGCAAGTGCAGGTGGAAAGCTGTAATTCTAAGTGACTTGATTTGTGATGCAGTAGAAACCAGTCAGCCAGGTCAGCCTTTATACAGTACCTAATCAATAAGCCCAGATATCACCAGCAATCAGTCACACTCAAAAGATGTGGCTATCCAAAAATGAGACAGAAAGACCTTTGTGGCTTTAAAAGGCCTATCCTATTTCTACTCCCCAGGCTTCATCCCCTATACTGGATTGCTTTTCTTACTAGGAAGTACAAAACTTCTGCTCAGCATCCACTCTTTAACAACAGAGAGGCCAATGAGGTGATATTTTACTTTAAAACATAATCCTGACAGAAAAAGAGGATTCAAAATGACCTTGAGGTTGTTGCTTTAAACAGCTAAAGGAAAATACATTCTATTTATTGGTTTAAGAAAGATTTTGTGGAGTAGATTTAGGGAAAATTTCAGGAGTTCATGTTGGCTTTGAGTTGCCAGAGAAATAAGGGAGACGTGATAAAATATATGACTTAAGGCCTCCAAACAAAATTTCTGTCAGGGAAGTGATATCTTTCTGTTAAAAGTGGCAGTTTCTTTGCCACTGGTAATATCCATGAGGAAAAATTTTATCTTAAGCAGACATCTGGTTCTCTATGAATCTTTTCTATTTCTTTAGCATGTAGAGTGACTTGTTTTATTATGTTGGAAATAAAAATAATTAGGTTTGCATTTCTCCACTGTGCTTCCTTGGGTGAATGTGGGAGTAGCATTTAGAAATCTTTCGCTTTTTTAAGAAAAGCCAGATTCTGGATTATTTTATGTGAAATCTTCCAGTTTTTAAATAAGATAGTTAATTAAAATTTTAAAAAATGTTCAAGCTAAAAATAGAACAACCATATTCTGAATTAAGCCCATTCTCTGTCCACTTTGTGACCAAACTTAGACCCAAACTTAGACATCACAGTACAAATCATTGCTTACACAGCAGATGGTGTACTAAGCCAAACGTATTTAGCTACCAATATGTCAGCAGTATTTTTGCTCATTAAGTAAAAGAAAATACTTGTAGCATTTTACAAAAATATTACTTATTTTAACTCAATAATGGGCTAATTAAATACTGTGCAGTTGGTATTTCTGTTGATGAAAAATAAATTGTAGAAAAACCATATCGAATCTCCAGGGACAGGCAACAGTGTATCTGTTTATACAGCATATACAATGAAATGTAATAGCTAGAGGTGGATTTTTATTTCCTCTGAAATTTGTTTTTCATATTTATGTTCATGTTATATTTCATTACATCAAAACTAGGCAAAAACTGCCAGGACAGTATGTTTTATAAAAATGCCTGCTTCATTCTCTTATAAATTATTTCTTCTCAGTGTATTATTGTTTAATAAAATTGAATTAATAAAAAAGAAACATCACTATAATCTCTGTACTCTAACAGCAGTTTGTCAACTCTTATTATTAATATAAAAATTAGCATGCAAATTATACCATATAAACTTGAAGAAAGAATAAGTGGCAAATAATTTTTAATTGTTGATATGCTAATAAATATCCCATTATCATCCAATATTATGAGCAGCTTTTACACACTAAGACAGATTTCTCCCCTTTAATTAAACTACACAACCATGGTGATGTTGGTGGATCTGTAAATGCACATATATTGATGAGTACATGTAGTAGACAAACCTAGCAAGGCCTCCTCAGGAGATGATGGCTTGGATGGAGATTCTGAGAGTTATAGGTCATCTTGATTTGTGCTGGCAGTTACACTTGGTCTTTTCATTTGCTATTTGCTTAATTAAAAGTGCTTGAGATAACTTAAGAAAGACCGGTACAAACTAAAAATAGAAAAACAAAACAAAACAAAAGATTGAGAATTATGTACAACATAGTGAATGATGTAAAAAGAAGAAAAAGTTGCTTTTCTTGCTATTTAATAATAAGAAAAATCCATGCTGATGTAGAGAAATCATTTTTTCCAGTGGTTGAATTATGGTTCCTGGTTTCTGATTACCATTATTAATAGCATAGTTCCACCATTGGAGGAGTTCATAGTCCTCATTAATTAGGAGTTCCGACATAGGTCAAGAATATGCAAATGAAAAACACTAAAATTGAATCTCAGTTATAGAATATGGAGCTTTTATTAGGGGCAGTTTAAATGGGCAGAGAAGCAAATTCTTCCTTCTCTGTCTGTCCTTTCTTGTGTCTTCTTGATAAAGGCTGGTGAAAGATAAGGATCAGAATGCAGATTTTACAGACAAAGGGCAAAGGGTATAATTTCTCAACATGGAGTTTATTTCACGACTTCTTAGGTCTGGCTCCATCCTGAAACAATTATAGAAGAACCTTTGGAGTGGAGTTTTGGCATCAAACTTTTTAAACATCACACAAGTGATTCTGCTATGATGTCAGAAAAGATAACCACTGATGTAGGCTAGAGGTGGTATGTATGCGCTAGCACAATTCATCAGGTAGATTATGGCGTCACTATCTAGAAGTCTACAATCAAAATCCATATATATTGTGGCTGTCTTGAGCCTTGTGGGTAAAGCAAAAAGGACAGAGCTTTCAAGGAATCAAGATTTTGATATAATTAACCAATACAATATGCAATGGTCTTAAAGAAAATTATATGAATGTATATATATATATACATACACATACATCCATGTTTATATATCTATCTATCTAATTTACACATATATAAACAAGAAATGGATGACGGGATGAAGGATACAAGAGTTTTATTGGGAAAGGAAATTCCTAAGAAAAATAAAAGTGAGAGATTGTAGCATTAGATAAGGAAAGTCTTCAGACCATGTTGTAGATCTGATACCTGCAAAAAGAATGGGGGTGGGGAGGATTGGGCAGGGGGAATCTCCATGCAGCCCTAACTAAATCTTGGCCAGTCTAGTTGGGAGCAGTAAGGATTGCCAGTTGGAGAGAGTTCCTGCATTGCGTTCAATGAGCCTGACCCATTTACCACTATCATGCTCTGTTATTGGCTGTGGGTTGACCGGAAAAACAGTACTGCCATAAGGAAATCTGAAGTCGATCCTGAAGCTTCTTTGAGCTGGAATGGTAGGTAACTACACTCCTTACTGCTGGATGGCAAGTACTTTTTTGAAAGATCAAAGTGTCATGTCTTAATATTTTTAACTTCTTCCAATTAGTACCCTCAACTCATAAACCATTGGTGAGATGTTATCTCCTGGCAAAGACATTTAGTCTCCAAATACAGAGGAAGAGGTAGAAACTTGCAATTTCCATATATTTCCTCAATGTTTGCCCACATCCCTGCTCCTTGGTCAATTATAAGAGTTATTTTTGGAAGGAGGGCTTTTCTATTTTAATAAATAATAATAATAATAATAATAATAATAAATTATAATACTAATAAATAAAATAAATTTATTAATAATAATAAATTTTATAAATGTCTAAATCTTACATTAACATAGTAAAAGAGAGCCTCGAATATAATTCCAGGTAGAACTGATGGGAAAACCTACCATTTTGGTGATCATAAAAAACTTTCTATACTCTGTAAGTCCTCAGGTATCCAGCCAGTCTAGAGAATGCTGTTAAAAATTTCAATATTTAGAATGAAACATTATCCTTTCAACTATTTTTTAATGTCCCTAGATTATATTACACATTCCCTGACTATATAGTTTTAGTGCAATTGATTTATCCTTTCTTTAGGAACATAGATTTTGACGAGATTCAATTATTGTACTATGTTATGGTTTTAGATGAATCCAAATGCTGTGCTTAGTTTATTGGATCAATTTATGTCATGGTATATACACACAAACACATTTCAAAGCACTTTTTATTCTATTCTTTCTTTGGAATGTTGTATAATACACTGACCTCTTCAAATGGGTAACAAATCTTCAAAAGTAGTTATTGAAAGCAAGGTTAAGCACCATTCTCACAAGTTACATCGCTGTCTTCAAAAGCCATATCTTTTAAAAAATACCAGTGCCTTTTCACTTTTCAATGACATTCCAAAAGTTATTTAATACAACTACCCACTTTATTCCCAAAGTATATTCAATCATCTATTTTAACCACATCAAGTTCTTAAGAAAGCATCACCTTTTGTGAAATTCCATGATAGATTTTCTTTTCCAGCACAAAAAGTTCTTGACTTACTGCTATCCTGTCCTGTCCTACTCTTAACAAATACAAGTTACTATAAGCACCATGAAACACAGTACAGCATTGTCTAGTACTCTGTCACTCTAGGAATAAAGTAGCTAGTCTGAAAAGCATTATTATGTCCAGCATGCAAGCAAATAGTATTTAGGCAGAATTATTTTTCAGGGAGAAAAATACTAAACATCATTCCAGAAACATGTTTCCCTGAATTAAGCAGACCAAACACATTTTGGAACTTATGTTCTAATCAAAGCCAGTTACTGATATAATGTTAAATTTACCAAATATGTTGTTAGAATAAAAACTATACGGGGACACCTGGGTGGCTCAGTTGGTTGAGCTGCTGCCTTCGGCTCAGGTCATGATCCCAGGGTCCTGGGATCGAGTCCCACATCGGGCTCCTTGCTCAGTGGGGAGCCTGCTTCTCTCTCTGCCTCTGCCTGCCGCTCTGCCTGCTTGTGTTCTTCCTCTCTCTCTCTCTCTCTCTGACAAATAAATAAATAAATAAATAAAATCTTTAAAAAAAAGAATAAAAACTATACGTATTTTAAAATACAAATAATGAAAAATATCTTCTTAAAAAATGAATTCTATTTTTATGCTTTTTTTAAGTTAAGGAAAAACTTACACCCACATTTTCTGGCAAGATGTTAGATTAGATCTTTATATATTTTTTCCCATTTGTTTTATCTATTTTTTTAATTTTTAAATTTTTTTATTATGATTAGTGAACATATGGTATATCATTAGTTTTTTTTTTTCCTTTTCATAAGATTGTATTTATTTGTCAGAGAGAGAAAGTACAATCAGGGGGAGTGGCAGGGAAAGGGAGAAGTAGGCTTTCGCTGTCCACAGAGCCCAATATGAGGCTTGATCCCAGGACCCTGGGATCATGACCTGAGCTAAAGGCAGATGCTTAACCAACTGAGCCACCCAGGCACCCCAATACATCACTAGTTTTTGATGTAGTGTTCAACAATTTATTAGTTGTGTATAACAATTATTATCGTTAGAACAATACTAAAAGAAAAAAGAGGGGAAAACTTCAAGTTTTCAATTTATTATTTTGGTTTAGTATTTCAATATTTATTCTTTCATTCGACAAATATTTATTGAGTCACTCATTAATGACAGGCATTATTCTTTGATATTAAAATACTACATTCAACAAAACAAAGCTCCTGCTGTCATGAAATTTACACTGCAGTAAGTTTCTGAGGACCCAGTAAGTAGACAATAAACAAATAAATAGAAACAATGAATAAGTCCAAGCTATAATAAGTACGGTAAAGTAAAATAAGGCAAAGTTAAAAGGACAAAGCTAAAAGTGGAGATGGAATGTTATTTTGGGCAGATAAATGGTAACACTGTCTTTGCAACTGCCCCACCTGTTTACAAATGGTACAATAAATTAGTAAGAGAAAGAAGGTAATAAAATATGATTTGCCCTCAAGTCCCAGAAGTTTCTTTTTGTTTCTTATTGTGGTAAGAGAAAAATTTATTAATTTATGTTTTTACTACTAATAATAATAAAAATATAATAGGATCAAGAAAAGAAAAATGGTTAAGAT
Organism: Lontra canadensis; assembly: GCF_010015895.1. Taxonomy (NCBI): domain Eukaryota; kingdom Metazoa; phylum Chordata; class Mammalia; order Carnivora; family Mustelidae; genus Lontra; species Lontra canadensis. Next base: position 3,742,697 of record NW_022631123.1, read on the forward strand.
GTAGAATTTTCATAAGTAATATTGGTCTATTGTATTTTAAAATAAAATATATATTTTGCCAAGATTTTAAAGAATTTATATGTTTAGGGGCACCTGGTGGCACAGTCAGTCAAGTGTCCGACTCTCTGTTTCTGGCTCAGGTCCTGATCTCAGGGTCATGAGATCAAGCCCCAGGGCAGTCTGCTTGAGATTCTCTTTCCCTTTCCCTCTGCCTCTCCCTGCTCCTGCTCTCTCTCTCTCTTTCTCTCTGAAATAAATGAATCTTAAAAAAAAAATGAATTTATATATTTAAGTCTTTTAATAAATAAACACCATCACTATTTCTTTGAATGTTAATCATTTCCTTGTTTGATTTAAATATTGAATTTTTATTAAATTTAAATACAGACTAACATTAATAGGACCAAATACACAATGGTAAATGTTTCAAGATCTTTGTCTTTTCTCTTGTTGTTGCTTTTTTCAAAAAGAAATATTTTTTTTTACTGAAAAATATGCATACAAATAAACTCACATTTCATACGAGTAATAATCTTAGCTACATTCCTACAACTTACCCCATTTCACAGCACCCACCCACACGTTGAGTTATAACACTATTCTGACTTCTAACTGCTTATAGATTAGCTTTCCTGTTTTTATTCTGATGTAAATAGAATCACAGCATCTATACTCTTTGTACCTGGCCTCTTGCGATCATCATTGTATTAGTGAGATTTATACATATTGTATGTATTTGTAAATTGCTCATTTTCATTATGATGTGATTGCAGCACATTTCATTTTCCCATATTGGAATAATAGGTGGATATGTAGGTAGTTTTCAGTTTGGGTTATTTTCAATAACACTATTATGAACATTCAACTCCACGTTTTTCTGTTGGACATTGACATGGAAAAGGATTTGATAAATCGAAATCTATACATGCTCGCCCTTAGTACACGCTGGCCAAATATTTTCTAAAGATTTCTTATAAATTTATACTATCATCAGCAATGTATTAGTGTTCCAAATTCTTTAGATCCTTGCTAACATTAGGTATATTTTTGTTTGTTTTTTATTTTATTTTCCAATTTATATTTGAATATATTATTTTATATATTTAATAATATAATATAATTATTAATATATAATTATACAATTATAGTATATTATAGAATAATTATATTTATATAATGTAAATAATATATATTTAATTATATTAATGTATACTTAATATATTTTATATATTATTTTATATTAAACATATATTTATTTTCCAATTTATATATAATTACCAATTCAGCCACTCTGAGAAGCATGTAGGGGTACCCCATTGTGGTTTTAATTTGCATTTCCCTGAATGACTAATGAAACTGAGCATCTCTTCAAGTGTTTATTGACCATTTGCCTATCACTTTTTAAAAAGTGTTCATATTTTTTACCATGTTGTTTATTGGATTATAGGAGCCCTTCTTATATTCCAAATATGAATCATGTTTTGGGAAGATATATTACAAGTGTTTTCTCACACTTGGATTACCTTTTCACACTCCTAAGGATGTCTTATTTATATTAGTCAGATAGCTCAAAAAAAGCATGAACCATCATAGTAAAGATGAGTAAATTGGAGTTAATAAAAATTTTAAATTTATGATTTTATGAAACACTGTTAAAAAAATGAAAAAGCAGGCCACAGATGGGGAAGGAGAAATATTTGCTATACACATATCTGATAAGGGAATAGTGCTCTCAACATCTCAAAAATAAAAAGGTAAATAACTTACCCCCCCCAAATGGCAATAGTTTTATAAATACACTTCATAAAAGGCATCTTAAAATGGCATCTAACAGTGTAACAACAAACCCAACATCATTAATCATCAGAGAAATGCAAACCAAAACCACAAAGAGATACCAACATATACCCATGAGAATGGCTAACATGAAAAATACTGATAATATCAGTGGTGGCAAGGATGCAGAACAGTTAGAAATCTCATATATTACTAATATAATTGCAAAGTGGTATAGGTACTTTGGAAAACAATTTGGAACTTCTTAGAAAGCTTGATATACACTTACTACAGAGGCCACCAATTGTGCTCCTGTTTCTTCAAAAGAAGTGAAAAATCATGTCCACACAAAGACACATCTGCAAATATTCATAGCAATTATATTCACAATTGCCAAAATCAGGACACAACCCGGACTTCTCTTTTCTTCTGTTAAGCAGGTTATAAAAGCATCTGGGAGTAAAACCCATTGGGCTTCTTGTCTCAGACATTTCCTTCCCGTGCTTTTAAAATAAGAACCTGGCTATTTTTTTTATATTAACATATAATGTATTATTTGTTTCAGGGGTACAGGTCTGTGATTCACCAGGCTTACATAATTCACAGCTCTCACCATAGCACATACCCTCCCCAATGCTGAGGGACCCCCCCCTACACTCTTAGTGGGAATGGAAGCTGGTGCTGCCACTCTGGAAAACAGCATGGAGTTTCCTCAAAAAGTTGAAAATAGAGCTACCCTATGACCCAGCAATTGCACTACTGGGTATTTACCCCAAAGATACAAATGTAGTGACCTGAAGGGGTACACGCACCCAAATGTTTATAAGAGCAATCTTCACAATAGCCAAACTATGGAGAGAGCCTAGATGTCCATCAATAGATGACTGGATAAAGAAGATGTGATATATAGAGATACAATGGAATGATATGCAGCTATCAAAACCCCTGAAATCTTGCCATTTGCAACAATGTGATGGAACTAGAGGGTATTATGCTAAGTGAAGTAAGTCAATCAGAGAAAGACAATTATCATATGACTTCACTGATATGAGGAATTTGAGAAGCAAGACAGAGGATCACAGGGGAAGGGACGGAAAAATGAAACAAGACAAAACCAGAGAAGGAGACAGACCGTAAAAGACTCTTAATCTCAGGAAATAAACTGAGGGTTGATGGAGTGGAAGCATGGGGTGGCTATTTTTAATTCCTCAGACAGTGCTTGGAAGAACTTAATGTTTCCTTCCGTGGTTTTGAGCATTGCTCTTTGGCTCATCATACTTCTTTAAAGTTTGGTAAGTATTTTGAAGAGGTAACTAGCTATGTGTTTGAGGCAGGTACCATTCCTGAAGTGAGACTTGATTTCCTAATTTTGGGAGACTATGGGAAATTCCAAGTCCACTTTCTAGAAGTGCCCTACATCCTCTATGATCCAGACTGCAACAACTGTATAATGGGAAAAATTTGGCCTTGCTTAGGGATTTAAAATTGTCCATGTTGTACTCAGCATACAGCAGAATCAGAGCCAGTTTCCTTGCCCCAGTTATATTGCTCTGCATGGGCAAGTTCAATTGTCAGCCCCACTGGAATCCAGAAATGATCCTAAACAAGGAAATGACTGGATTTTCCTTTCATTTAATCCTCTCTGCTTTAACAGATCTCCAATGCTTTAAAACCTTATATCTTTTTCAATAAATCTGGCTTTATTTTGTTGGAATGGTATTTTGTTTTTAATGTAATGGATATGACCTGTAGCAACTTAATATTGTTATCTTAGCATTTTTTAAGCATTTCTTCTATACATTTTTATGTCAATGTTCAGTTTCCCAAGAAATACTTTAACATACTCTCCTAAATTAAAACATAGATTTTTGAAGTTTCATTAAACTATTAAATTTATAAACTGATAAATATTTTCTTTGAAGTTTTTACTCAAATTTTAGTTAGTTAGCAAAAAGTGTAATATGGGTTTCAGGAGTAGAATTTAGTGACTAATCATTTAAAACAACCAGTGCTCATCATAACATGGGAAATATTCTTAAGTTAAAAAATAAATATGTGGAATATTTAGTACAAAAATTATTCTGATGTTCTAATGCTCATCCTTTAGAAATTTGTCATTGGATTTACTATCTTAAATACTTACACAAACTGCCACTGTATTATTTTTCTAAAATACAGACTGAATCACAACCTTTAATCTGTCTCTTTATTTTAAAGAATAAAATTAATTTTATTAAATTAATTAAATTTTAGTAAATTAATTAATTTGATAAATCATTAATTTATAACAATATTACAATACTATAATCATAACAATATTACTTTATTATATCATTAATAAATCATTAATTTATTGAAATTAATAATGAAATTAATTAATATTTAATCTAATCTAATTAATATTTAATTGATTAAGTAAAATTTAATTTCTTTGATGGTGCTTAAGAGTTCTCATGACTTTATCATTATTACTTTCCTGGTGGCTATCTCTCTCTGCATCTAATATTACTCATCTGAATCAGTGACCATTTACATTTAACTTATTCTCCAGATATTCCATACACTCACATACTTCTGAACTCTATTGTTTTTAAGTGGAACACAACACCCAGCCTTTCTGTCAAAATACTACTTTTCAAAAGGTTAACTCACAGGACTCCTCTTTCATTGAGGCTTACCTTAAGTAAAAGTATACTCATCTTCTTAAATTTCAATCATTGCTTATATCTCTTCTCAGTAGTTAGTTTTTCCTATTGTTTTTCTTTATACTCAGTTGTTTTTATATCTTTCTCATGTTGGTATACAACACTTGAAGGGGAACTAAATATCGGTCTATGGGCACTTCTCAAATACTATGCATGAAGTTTATTCACGAATATTTTTTGAGTGAATATGACCATTGATTTTTTTATTACATCAATATGGTTCATTCATAGGAAAGACCTCTGTTTTATAGTTCAGATCCATTACCTTAAAATGGACATTTCATCTAGTTGACTTTCTAGCCAATTATCCACTTTTAAAATAACTAAAAATATACATTTTAAGTTACTAAAACATGTTTATTTTTTCCTTTAAAAGCTAATTTTTAACTCACCTTTTCTAAAGTGTTTTCTTTGCTACATCTTTTGAAGTAACTTTTTGCACAAAGCCAAGCTCAACATAGGGACAATTTGAATGATTCCTATTTTTCAATATATTGAGGTTGGAGATTTTTTTAAATTTAAATTCAATTAACTCACATATAGTACATCATTAGTTTTTGGTATAGTGTTCAATGACAGATGAATAAATAAAAAAGATGTGGTTCATATATACAATGGAATGTTAGCCAGCCATCAGAAAGGATAGAATATCTACCATTTATATTGATGAATATCTACCATTTATACTGACATAGGTGGAACTGGAGAGTATTATATTAAGTGAAATAAATCAATAAGAGAAAGACAACTATTAAATGGTTTCACTCATATGTGGAATATAAGAAATTGAGCAGAGGATTATAGGGGAGAAAAAACCGAATGGGAAGAAATCAGAGAGGGAGCCAAAACATGAGAGACTCCTGACTCTGGGAAACAAACAACTCTGAGGTTGGAATTTAAGACAAAAATTCATTAAGTAAACATAAGCAATTCCCAACTTGCAAAATATTTTCATGAATGCTTTAATTTTACAAGTGATATGTTGCAAAATTTATTCAGACTACTTAGATACAAAATATAAATTGCTCAGTTTGGGCATCAATAGTGTTCTCTAAGAAGGAAAATAATAGCAGCTTTTGATTGTAAGAAAATTATAGTCTGTTCTATATTGTAAATATCTAAGACATCATAAGGCAGGTAGAGAGTTGTAAAATGTCTATCTTTCAGTAACTGAACAATAAAGAGAAAAATGAGCAACATCATGGGTATTAATGTGCACAGAAAACAAAATGTTCAATAAAAATTATTAATTATATCTAGTTTCTCACTTTTCTTATTTATGCAGGCAATATATTTCAAATGATTTTTGTACTTTAGAGATGAAAATATAAAGAAAAGCATGATGAAGAAAGAGCCATACAGTAAATCAAGATACTTTTGCTTGGTTGTTCATAATAGGGAGATTAAAATAATCTCAACAGTTTCTTGATTTCTTAAGGCTTAACAAGTCAGGTTCTCTGTTAGGAAATGTTACTGAGAATCCGTAATCCCAACTGACTGAGTGATCTGAGGAAAAATCAATCTCTCTTTGACATACAAAGTTGAGTATATAAGTAGAAATAAATCTCTCTCTCTCTTTTTTCAATGTTTCCCCTTAAATAACAGAATTATAAACTTATGCTCCTTAAAGAGCCCTGGAAGGCAGAACAACACTAACTTGCATTTGAAGAATGAGAATGATGAGGCAAAAGTAAAGTGACATGTTCATAGTAATAAAAACTATTCTATCAGAACACAGATAAGAACTTGATTCTAACTGAACTAGGACCCAATCTTCTGTCAACATTTCTACATAGTAATTTGTTTTCTTTTATTTTCATCTGATTAGATCAACTGAAACTTCTTTGTCTATAAATATTTTCAAAGGTAACAAGAAATCAAAAGGAGTTGAATTAGTTTCATATATCCAAATCGTTCCATTTATTCTTTTTCATACACAAAGTTCCTAATAGTCTGTAAGGTTGAATATAAACATAAACCAAAAATTTGAACTCTAATTTATTTTCAACATTTCCATTTCAAAGAGAAAGACTAATTTGACTTTAAAAGTTCAGTTGTTTGAAAGTAGAACAAGTTTGACCTTGTCTGCCTTTATTTGCAGAGATAACTGATGTCCACATTCTACAAATGACATCTGGAATTTGGCTTAGATGCTTAGTTCAGCCTGTCTTTGTAGCAACCTATCTTCCTCTTTACTTCCTTACTGACCATGCCATCCCTGCAAATGTCTACCTATAGAGACAGAACGTATATTTCCAGTCCTTTCTGGCCCCTATAAGCACCACTGAGTTCTCCCATTTCAGGCAAGTTCCAGGGTAAACCTGATTCTTATTTCATTTCAGATCTCCTGCCTTTTCAGTGTCTGTGCTCAAGCAGCTGATGGAGATGAGTTGTTTCATTACTGTCTACAAAGGGAGTAAAGAATTCTAGTCTTAACCACTCTGACCATTTCTCTCCAAGAACAACAGCTATTAGCTACATTTGGAGCGATCATCAATATAGGCATGTCATTCCACTCACAGAGAAGGACTGGCTTACATAAGATTCCCTGCTGTTGTCACTAACAGAGATTCTTAATGTAGGAAACCTTATGCACTCTGACTTTGCAGCAAGTCTGGTAATGAAATGCCTGGCAAAAGTGCATTAGGCACAGAATGACTGCAGCAGTTCGTTTTCAACTCCCTCAAGCCATACTCCTTTGTGCAGTTGTGTGGTCCCTGGAATGTCACCTCTTACAACATTTGATGACTACTTACTATTGTTTGTATCTTGGGCTCTTGGAATTTGCAATGGGAAGCAATGTTGGATTTGTTTTTTTTTTCCCCCTTGGAGGATAAGGTTTGGGAGAAGTAGTAGAAATAAAGTGGGGGAGAAGTAATTTAGGTAAAGCATATTTAACCAGTCATGATAAACTTAGTCAATATTGATCAAGGCACAATTGCTTGATCAATTCAAATAATTACCCCTCCAAACTCTGCACCAGAAAATCTACATTTACAGACAGCCTAGAAAGAGCATTGTAATTGGAATGAGATCAACTTTATCACAAGTATCCGCTGCCCTATGGCCTGTACTTAACTCCAAAATATAATAGCTGTCCTTTTAAAGATATATAATTTTAACCACTACCTTATGATTACCAATGATTATCCAAAGTTCAATTACAATTTTAAAGTTTTTATTTTGTTTATTATTTTCTATAGAAAGAGTTAGCATTGTGTCTATAGTCAGGTAGATGTCTTGGATGACCCATTCAAGGAAGTTAACTTAGTAACGTAATGAAGCTAATATTCTTCCGGTACTGATGGAAACACGAGGCACACACTGAGGTCGTATTTCACAATCAAATCGTGCAGGTTTGAGCAAATACAGCAAGATCAAGAATGCTGGCTGAATTTTCTCAGGTAGCTGCCATAGAGCCGTTGATTAGAGATAACACAGATCAATATACATATAGATATAGATGATATAGCTATATAGATAGATAGAGTGATTAGACAAACAGACAGGATTACTGAAAAGACTTGCAAGCCATTTATTACCCTGGATATTATAAACTCTAGCACAGATCTAGTAAAGAAACAAAGAAACAGAGCTCTGGTTATCCAGAATATAAAATACTTGGTTTTCTAGAAAATTGCTTTTACTAATCTTGGCTTTGGTGTTAGGACATTCACTATATCAAGAGGTATTATAGATAAAAACCTTGTGAAATTAACATTATATCTTTCATGAAAATGTACATTTCCACATCAGAAATGTGAAAATGAGTCTTTTTTTTTCCCTAAGGGCACAGCAGAATTCTAGCTATATTTTTAAAAACAGTTCCTTTTTATCCTACCATTTTTATGAACCTACTAACTATCCATAGTCTTATTGCTCAATAAGATACTCTCTACCAAATCTGTGGCCCATCTATAGTGAGAACATAATTTTTTGTAAACTAGCTTCATTCCTGACTTAATTTTATACTGTCAGTCCTGATTATTTTTCTTTTTTTCTCTATTTTTTTCACATTTAAGCTTAATGATTATATTTGTGTACCCTGAAAACAGGTCTGAAATATTGAATCAAGGTGGGGAGTAAATAAGGAAATAGATTCATAGCTCTGCAACTGACTTTTTATGAGTGATCTTGGAGAATTTAATTAATCTCTCTAAAAATATTTCTTTATATGTAAAATTAGAATACTAACCAGCTCATATATTGTGTTGAAAATTAAGATGGGATAACATTTTAAGTACCAAGCGAAGTTCCTGATATCTAATAAATGCTTAATAAAAGGTAATTATATTTGAGTTTATATTTCATCCTGACTATAAGATTTCAAGAGATTCACTGATATGTTGGAGTTTAACCAAGAGAGAGCCATGACTGATGAGATTTTCATGGGGAAAAAATGGCATAGCAATATTATAACAAGTTCTCTCTCTCTCTCTCTCTTTTTTTTAAATAGAACAACACTCTAAAATGTGTTCTCTCTGTTTTTCTATCTCTGTCTCTTTCTGTGTGTGTGAGTGTGTGTGTGTGTGTGTGTGTGTACATATGTGTTTCAATGTATTTGAACAAGCAAAGATGATATTACAGAAGAATCCAATGCAAACTGTCAACTATTATATATCTGAGAGGTTGAGATTAAAAAGCAAAAATTTTCATTTTCATTCACACATATACTTAAATAACAAAGAAATAGAGAAACAGTGGAGGGACCTTGGAAATATCCTTTTTTTTTGTCTATCTTTTTTTTTTTTCTTAAATTATTTGAGTTAATCACTAAAGAAAGAATATAGATAGGAAGATGAAGGGTCTGGAAATCATCTTATTATAGCTGAAGATGTTTAGTCCAAAGCAGGGATAAATGAGGAATTATGGCTATCTTCAAATATTTGAAGGACCCTCAAGTAAAGAATAGACTCATTCTATAATGTTCCAAAGGATGGAAAATGGTCTTACTAAAAGAAATAATGACCTAATCAAGTAGAGTAAATTTTGAGTGAACTGCCACTCCATGTTAGCTTTTAGAAGTCAGATGTTCATCTTTCAGGGATGTTATACGCTAGTGAAAATTACTAAGGTAAACCTAATTAGATTCTAAAATAACATCATCACTGCTATGTTTTTATATGATAAATAATACCTATCTGCTTTGGTGCACTAAACTTGCTAACAAATCAACAAACATTTCTTAAGTAAATAATACATTCTAAGTAATATACTACATATTGTGAATAAAAGGGTAAATAAGATATATCCAACCCTTCAAAGATCTCATGGTCCAATTAGAAAGAAATTCAAAATAAGAAATTTTAATAATATTATAATTTTTAGGGCAGAAATACATTTAAAGCATTACAGAAATGTAGAGTGACAAACTCAAGATTAAATAGTGATTTCTTATGAGGTATTGATAATACTTGTTTTGAAATGTCATTGGCTGATTTTTTAAACATAAATTGGTAACGTCTGCAGACAGTTTGACCTTGAACATTCTCTGCATATAGCATACCTCTAAACTATTATGTAAATAAGACTAGATTGCTATGGCATCCCAAGGTATCCAAATAAACTTGTCAGAAGTATAAAAATGCTTAAAAATCAAGAAAAATTAAAGACCTTTCAATGAGGTGATGGGCTTGACTACGAGATAATTGCAAAAGAGGCAATGATGCTATTCCAATTTTAAAAGATATAAATTATGCAAGTGATTTAAACAGCAGGGGGGTTATTTGTCTTGATGTGGAGATGTGGTAAAGCTCATGAATTTCAAATCTGTAAATTAAGAACAAAGGATTTACAGCTTAGTTAGAAGCAAATGAAACAAAAGAAATGCCAAAAGAGGTCAATGCTAAAAGTGACCAAAAGAGGTCACTTTTACCTCTAGGGATTGTTCATTCAAACTCTTTCCCCATTCCATTCCAATGGAGGAAAAGAACTGATGTGATCAAGTCCAAGGACATAGGTGACCAAGGTAACAGTGCTCTGAATATTTAGAGATCATATTTTTTTTAAAGGTCAAAAACTCTTGCATCTACTTGTTGTGATGTTTTAGATTCTGTCCATTGGATTTCTCTTCCTGGTCATTTTCTTTTTGGTTTGTCTTTATTTTTGTTTGTTTGTCTTGTTTTGTTTTGTTTTGTTTTTCCCAAGTAGCTAATGAAGTAAGAGGCATCTGCTCTAAGTTTAGGACAGGTGAGGCCAATTATTTGTGTTAAAGGAACCCAAACGTATTTTCCTGTTTTTCCCAATGCATTTTCCATAACATCACCTATTATGATATATTTAAATTTCATTCATTCACAATGTGCCTGAAAACTAAATAATTCATTTTGTTTTATTTTTAATAGAACTAAAAATAGCAAGTAAAATGCCACAACTACTGTATTGGCCTGGTTTCTTCCAATTACTATACTACCAGCTATTGAATCAACTATTTCAGGCTGTCAAAGAAAAGAAAAAAAGTATTGACCCAAAAGAAGGTCAATCCAATACTCATATAGATACTACACATATTCAATACCATAGGGTTTTCCGCATTTGCATTTTCCCTCTTATTTCACTTCAGCAGACCCTAATATACCACAGCCAAGTAGATAGAACAAGAATGGTTTGATTGCATTAGCAGAACTGTATTTAGACATTTGCCAAATGGGCAAGTTCAGTAACAAAGTCAAAGTCCTGAAACGACTAGAATTCGATGCAGATGGATGCCGGATCGATAGGCTCTTAGAGCACTAAAAAGTTGGGGGATAGGAGGTGAAATGGAAGTGGTTCTTTGTTTGAGTTCCTTGTCACTTTAAGTTTTTCCTTAGCGAAAGCCTTTCTGAAAATTACTTCACCAATGTGCTCTTTTTGAAGAGAAAAATAATGCAGATATATGCTTTGTAATTCATCATATTCTAAGAAAGTTTTGATTAAAGTATTTTTTGGCAAATGTAAGATTCTATAAACCTGTGTTTTATTAGTTTTTCTTTAATAGATTTATTAAAAGTTGTTATAACAAAAAGAAATGGGATTATGTGATGCCAAAAATTATGGAATAGTTTGTTTCAATTATTTTTTTTTCCTGTGAGATGTTATTTACCATGGCCATATTCTTTGTTTTAGCATCACTACAATGCTTTTCATCAGCACATTGCAAAAGACCAAATTTCTCCTTGCTTGTAAATTCTGAGAACAATAAAAAAAAAAGTTTCTGGAAGATCAAACAATTTTAGCAACAATGTATCACTACTGAAAAAATTAGTGCTTCCAATTTTTCTAACAATATTTTATGAAAGTAGCCAAAACTACTAGCAATGGCAGCGATATACAAAGTTATCTTCAAATGTCTTATGGTTTTCGTTAAAGCATTCACTAAGTTTCCCATCACTGACTTAATTTGACTTTCTTTTCTGCTGTGACAAGTCATCTTTAACTGGCATATCTTCTGCTGGCTTCTTGTTCATTTTGTTGTTCTTCTTTTCTCTATTTATAGATTGAAAATTCAATTTTCTTTGGAAAAGCTTTTCAAATTCATGTTTAAATCTTTGACACATATAAAATATGAGAGTGACTGGGCTGCATGTTAAATCTTAATAAGCTGATGTCTTAGAAACTACCATCTTCACCCACAAACTCCATTGGTATGTGTTATGTTACTGCTCAAACTGGGAGATTTTCCCCAATTTGAGCAGTAACATAACACTCTGTCCTAGTTGACAGAGATCAGTCAAAAGTTGTTTATTTCTGTTCCCTTTTCTCTCTAAACAAAGCATCATTAAGCAACAGAGATATATCAGCAGCACTGATTTTTTGGGATGTGCTGCAAACCTTCTTCTTAGAATTTGAAACCCATTAAATTGAAGGAAAGACCAAAAAATGTCAAAGCCAAATGTAGTGGGCATGACTGGATAACTATCTCAAACAAGAGATGGATTCTGACCCGTTTTATAAGGATCTGGAAGACGGGCAGTGATGATATCCTACCACAAGCTTCTTTTCATTATATGGCAATTACCAAATGAAAACACATTTGGAAAACAATTTTTTTTAAAGATTTTATTTATTTATTTGACAGAGAGAGATCACAAGCAGATGGAGAGGCAGGCAGAGAGAGAGAGAGAGAGGGAAGCAGGCTCCCCGCTGAGCAGAGAGCCCGATGCGGGACTCAATCCCAGAACCCTGAGATCATGACCTGAGCCGAAGGCAGTGGCTTAACCCACTGAGCCACCCAGGTGCCCCTGGAAAACAATTTTTAACTTTTATAGTTCTTCACTCATAGTACCTCAATATATTTGACAGGAAGGTATGAGCTAACTTCAAGCAATCTGAGGACATAATATTTGATCAAAAAGTGATAACTTCAAGTACACATACCATTTTAACTCAGTTTAAATCTGATTTATTGAAAAAAAAATTCTCTGTTTGAAATATAAGTCCATATGTACATTAAACATCCTACTGATCAAGACTGGCTTACAAAGAAAATTCTATTAAGATTTAAAAACTTAGGATTTGTTATGAGAAAGCCTGGTTTTAATACCTAGTCGGTTACTAGCAATGTAAAAGAGGGAAAATCAAATAATATCTTTGAGCCTTAGTTTTTACATCTGTAATAACAATACTTAACAGAGTTGTTTAAAGGAGCAGCTAAGAATGTAGGTAAAGTTTTATTTATATGTGCTTTATATTTTGTTCATATATATTCAGCACCCCATGGAAGCTAGGTACTAAATCAAGAACTGAGTGAGAGAAGTTGATGAAGTATATTCTTGAAGTTTGAATCCTGGTTGAAAGAGATAGATGCATTAAAAATCAATATAATATGCAACACTATAATTAATGGGAAAGATTTGTTGGGCCTCTAGGTAGAGAGACATCAGTTCTGGCTTTGGATGTCAGAAAATTTTTGTAGGACATGGTATTTGAGCTGATCCTTGAAAGAAAACGGTTTGCCATGGAGAGGATTCACCAGGGAATAAACACCACACGTGTTGGCATGGAAGGGTAACAGTAAATGGTGATTAAGAAAGTTTGAGACACTTGGGTTGTTGGAACATAGAGTCTATGGGAAAATGGCAGCAGATGAGGCTTGAAAATTTAAATAGGGACAGATTGTGAAGGTTCCTGAAACAGTAAGACTTCAGAATTGATGTGAAAGATACTAATTGGCTATGAAATCACAGTGTTTTAGGAAAACCAGTCTAGCTGTAGCATGAAGAATAGTTTCTTGTTCTGAGGACTAGAGTCTTGGAGACCAAATAACACCCACTGTAGCAATTCAGGTATAGAGTGATGAGGTTAGGGATACAGGACAGAGGTCAGTATTTGCAACTAAATGATGTATTTGATTTGTTTGGAGTATGCTTAAGGTCAATAATTATATTAAGTATATTGAGGAGAGAGCAGTTGGGGGAAATAGTTGCTTGCTCCACTGAAACTTTTATGTCACAGTCAAATTTTTCAATATTTAATGTCTTCCTGTTGCTATAGAAAAAAAATCAAAGCTCTGCATATAAGGCATTCCATAACATCTTTTTCTGCAGCATCATCTCCAGTTGATATCTAAGTGTCTGTCATCTAGTAACAATTTCCCAAATGGAGGATGCTCTTTTTAGGCACTGTACTTTGCATACTCTGCTTCCTATGCCTAAATTCTTGAATTTCTTTTTCATACATTCATTATTGGGTGATTCACTTGTGAAAATTAAAAATAAAATACATTAATAATGATGTAAACTCTATTTGACTAGTTTTTACATTTGTTTTCCTCTCCAGCACATGTTAGAAACAAAAGGAAATTTTAGTGAATAAATGAACTTATAAATGAGGTATGAGCATTATATCGGAGCAACTTAGTATGATGAAGGTTGTCTTGTGACAAATTTCTTTCCAAGAATTCTCAAGGTTAGTGGGACAGATTTCTGAGTAGAGTTAGTATATTAAACACCACTCATCTAAACTGTGTATGTGTGTGTGTGTGTTTTAAGAATAATGATAAGAGGCTTATCCAAATTTCATAATTACAAATCTGATTAAAATTTTAAAATTACATGTTTTATTAAAATGTCTCCTAATTTCTTATACCATTCTTTTACCCATTATGCATTTTATATGCTTAAACTGACAGATACTTATTCTCTATTAAATTTATTAAAACGACACCACAATCTAGGTTTTAACTATGTAAAATATAAAGATTTTGATTTCATCTTTTCTTGGCATCCCTGCCCTCATCACCTTCACTTGTTCCACAGGGGAGCATTGTTTGAGAATGATCAAGAAAACGAGGCACAGAAATACCAAAGTTAATGCCATTAAGGTGTATTAAAAGAATTACCTCACCATCAAATGATTTTTTTGTTCTCTTTCTGACCACCTAAATGAATAAAACAGGATAATGCCATACTCATTATTTTAGGAACACATTTGCATCCATAATGAAGAAGAGTCCCTAAAGGGCACAGATACCATAGAGACGACTATCTGAATTAATTAAAATTGTTTGCCTGATTAGATAAAAAATGCAAGTATAAACTGCATATCAGGGAAAGTTTCTCTCTTCTCATCAAAACACAAGAATAATCTATTTTTAACTCAAAGCCTTACAAGATTAGTCTTTAGAAAACAAAATTTAGGTTTGCATGTATTTCTCTACTTTAAAAAAAAAACTGTTTCTATTGGTCAATAAAAATAATAATATCTATATACTATATTTTTCTTCTAAATTCTTCAGTAATTATACAATAAGATTATTTAAAAGGTAAACACATATCTCAAAATAAAAAAATTCATCTAATATTTTTATTTAAAATTTTGATAATCTTTATAAATTATCATTTTTATTATTTTTTTAAGTGAATGCATGTTTATCAACATAAAGAATCATTTGGTCCTATGTCAATTATCCTTCTCAATGTCAGAAATCAGTCAAATATTTCTTCCGTGTTTATAAATATGTTTTCAAGTGTGCTGATCAATTTAAATGAGTTATTAATGTAGTGTTCATTAGAGCCGTTAAATAGTGAACTATCTTGAAGTGACTGTATACTTTTCCAATGTTTCCCTAATAAGGTTTCAGTCCTAAGGAAAAGAGATGTTTGTGAAAGTAACTCTTGTCCTCAACAATATGAACTTTGCTTAAAAAACAAAAGAGAATAAAATGAAAATACATGACATATGTCTTTCTAAAGTAATTTCACATGGGAACAGGCTCATCTTTATTTTCATCTTCAGTTATTATGAGAAAGTAGATTAAGATGAATATGTACAAGGCCGATTCATACCAAACTTACTACTATGTAGTAAAGTCATACATTAAAGATATAGCTTAGTGATTGCTATAGTAACTTAGTTACTCTACACTTCAGTGGCTTAAGAAATGTTTAATTTAGCAGCCTATTATATGGAAGAATGGCATACTTTTGGGGCATATGTACCATTTTACCTTAAGCTAGTATAAGAAACCCTCATATCTAGTGAGTTTAGTCTCCTGAAATAGTAAAATGACTATGATGTTGAAATACCTTGTCAAAAATTGAAATTTTCAGCAAACTTTTTCCTTGTATAACAGCAGACAATTGATCAGTTGATGTTTTTCCCTTCTAAATTATTTCATATTTGGCACATTTTATAGATCCAGCTGAAAAGTAGTTCCATAATCAATATTGAATATTTTTATCTCATTGCTGCTCAGAGGTCTTTAATAGTATATATGTGTTAGGAGGGATATAATGAACAGAATATATATAATGATATATGTTGTAAAGGAGATAATTGTCTAGAATGAAGGGGATTTGTGCAGTAAATAAATAAATATGAAAAAAGTGCCCTTTAAAATTTAGTAAAGTGTTAGATGAGTTCATGCAGAGGAGGGAAAGTTTACTTCCAATAGGCACTCAAGTGGGGTCTGCTGTGGTGCTGTTATTTGTTGTAATATTGGACATGAAGTGGTGAAATTCAGGTGAAGGAAATCTCACCTAAAAGAACTATAAACTTGGCAGTTCTCAAGGGGATGATTAGTCCAGTGGGTGTCAGTATCAGATTCAGAAAAGGGTATAGGAAAAAGTAAAGCTGGAAAGATAGAGAACTATGAAGGAGGGCAAAAATTCTGCTCTAAAATATGACACATATCCTGAAGGGAACTACAGATAATTAATAGCATAATGATACAATAGAGTTATGCCCCAAAAACTATGGTGTACAAACAAGCTATAACATCAACCAGACAGGGATGCCTGGGTGGTTCAGTCGGTTAAGCCTCTGCCTTTGGCTCAGGTCATGATCTCAGGGTCCTGGGATCGAGCCCCACATCAGGCTCTCTGCTCAGCAGGGAGCCTGCTCCCCCCCACCCCCACCCCTGCCTGCCTCTCTGCCTGCTTGTAATCTCTGTCAAATAAATAAATAAAATCTTAAAAAAAAAAGATCAGCTAGACACAATGATATTTGGGATGGACATAAGTTCAGCAAGTTATAAAAATCTATGCAAGTTATAGTTAAGTACAGAGAATAAGGAGCACGATATTATGTAAAATCTTAATATTGTGCTGGCACTAATACTAACCATAGAAACTAACGTTTATTGAACCTTTACTATGTGTCAGGCCCTAGGCCAAGCACTACACATGGACTATTTTATTTAATTATCACTAAACTGTAATTATAAATACTAATGTTATCTGCATCTTACAGATGAGGAAATGGGGCTTCTGAGAGGTTAAATAACTGGCCCGAGTTCTCATATCTAGTGGTAAGTGGAGACAAGATTTGAATTTAAGCTTTCAGACTCCAAAACTATGCTATGAATCAATTACAAGTTAGATAATTGATTTTCTGGGAAAGAAAAAAAGAAAATCAAAGATGATTGAGATTTAAGTTTGAGTGACTGGAAGGAGAGCTATGCCTTTAATAAAAATTAGGACATTATTTTTTTTTTTTTCTTTTCAGTGAGCCTGGGCCTTTGTGCAGGCCCGTTTTTAGTAGAACTGATTTGACCTTCTGGCTAAACATTGTACCCAGGTAGTAGTCCTGCAAGGAGAGGCAGAAAGAAAAGACTCCATACCAGCTCACCATCTTGATGCCAGAATTCAGGACTATAACATATTTCATTTTCATCCCTGCCAAGAAGTGGTAGGATTCCAAATTATAGATGAAGAAAGGGACATGCAGAGCTTAGGCAAGTTACCCAAAGTTATCTGGCTAATAAGTGATTAAGACAAAATTCTATTCTGTCTCACCCTCTCATCAGAGTCTGATTCCTTTCCAGAATACTCCAGTTGAGATAATTTTGCACTTCTGCTAATTGAATCTTCAATCACACCTCACTTCCAAAAGGATCGTCAGTGGGCGTCCTTTCAAAAACAGAAGCTTCTAGGCTCTACAAGGAAGTGTTAGACTACAGTTCTTTCATAATAATTCTAGTAAGTATTGATAAACATCTAAATACTTTCTTCCAGCCATATCCAAAGTGTTTGTTCTTAGTAGACAGGACTTCCTACACCTACGGCTCACTTCATACACTCTCCGATCTCCATAATGATCTGCTAAATCCTGGACCTCCCATAATCTGCTCAGAGCTTACTCTCTTTGACTTCCCTGTTGGCCCCACCCTCCTTTGCAATACCTCCTTAGCTTTCATAACACTGTTGCCTCCTTCTCTTCTACCTCTCTTGTCTTTCTTTGCAGTCTTCTCCACTCCTACCTTCCTTCCTGACTACTCCCTTAGTATAACTGTTCCCTTGAAATCCTGTTCTTTTCAATTACTCTCCTCTTTTATGCTGTGACAGCTCATTTAATTCAATAAATTTTCTCCCAAGAAATAAACCTCTTAATTTTATCTACTGGCCAAAATTCTGTCCTTTATTTCAAGATGTGGCTTCATGGCTGTCTTTCCCTAAATTGTTTCCTCCTCCCGGGTCCTTATATTAATTAACATTGCCATTTTCCTCCTGAATATGTTGTCCAGAAATTTAAAGCCATCTTCTATGTGCCTTTCTCCATAACTCTCTCCATTTAATAAGATGTCAAATCCTTTCATCTACCTCCCCATAGCTCTCATATCATAAGAAAAAGAGAAAAACAATAAAGATATTATCAACTACCCCTACCAATACCACTGTCATTGGTATTTATTTTGTATTCTAATTGTTTTAAGGATTTTCTGAGTATATATTATGTACTCCACACAATGGCGCTATAGAGACCATAGCTGAAGTGAAGAAACTGACAAGGTTCAGTTTCTTGATCACACATCCATTTCAAACTCAGCTGTGACTACTCTAGCCCTTGAAGCCCTCCTCCCTCCTGCCTCAGCATTTCCATTCCCACTTCTGCTTTCTAAGTTGGTCTCTCATCACTTCTTCTCTGAAATAATGCAGGAGCGCCCCCTCCCCCCGCTTTAATTGTGGATCTCTCTCCACCTGTTCTTTAAACACATTCATCTTCATAAAAAACAAAGTTAATGACAATGCATCCTCATCAGAAATCTTCCCTAGAGCCCTCAAATAAGTGATAAACTTTTTAGTACAGGCAAGATTTCCTGGGCTGGGTACTGAAAACATAGTCCTAGTAACTCTATTTCCTATTCAACAGACTTTGATGCAATTTTTCCTATGGCCAGATACTAAATTCTTTTCACATATTAATTTAATTAATCTTCAAAGAATCCATGAAAAGATATTTTCCCCTCCATTTTACAGATTTGAGAGCTAAGGGCAAAGAAGTCAGGTTATTTGTCCTCTGTCACAATCTCACAGTTGGTACCACTGGGCATCAAACTCCTGAAGTCTGACTCCAGAAGTCTTATACCTCAGCATGTGTTGCCTATTACTTAGATTACTTAATTTAAATATTAGAAAGTACATATTTCTCCCCAGACAGATTTCAGATTCTTTAAGTTACTCATCTCTCTATTTTCCTTCCCTACCTTGTCACATTACAGTATCTAATTCAGGGCCTTGAAAGTAGTAATATAAATCATTTATTTAACAATTATCAAACATCAGTAGCTATTGCAGAAACTAGAGTTATATATAATTTTGAGCAAGACTTCTTACATGATTGAGCAAACTTAAATTCCATGTATGTGTAAGACAATAATAATAATGAATATAAAATTTATAATAAAAGACAGCAACATGCTAGAGATGGGAGGAATTCTTGGAATTTAGATAGATGGGACAGGGTCACATTTATGTTGTGAACTGAATTACAAGAAGATATCTCTTGATCAATAAGATCAGATACGTACTTTATAGTCAGAGACAGGAATGTGCAAAGGCACTGTAGAGAGAGTAAGTCTGACATTTTGCCGTGTTTTAGAAACAGATAGGACATCAATGTGCCTAGACTTTGGTGGATGAGGAAGAGAGTAGTATGATAAGAGACAAAACCTCTAGGTATGCAAGATCACATCATTTAAGGCCTTATGAGACATGAGAAGGAGTATTAAGTTTATTATCACATCAGTAGGAAATCATTGAAGGATTTGAAACAAGGGAGCAAAATGACCTCGTTTACATTTTGGAAGATTACTTCGTTGGCCATGTGAAGAATGCATTACTGTGTTTAAATGTAGAACCCAAGAGATCAGTAAAGAGGATGTTTGAATGGTCTAGATAAGGGATAAGCAAACTTTTCTCTTGGGGATATTTTTCTTGCAGAAGATAAATATTTTTAGACCTTATAGCCATACAATCTCTGTTTTCATGACTGACTACTCAGTTCTTCCATTGCGGCAGACAAGCATCTGTAGACAATATGTAAATGAATATGCTTTTTTGGGTTACAACAAAACTTGTGTACATAGAAATTTGAATTTTCATAATTTTTAAGTGTCATAAAATATTATTTTAAAATTTTCAACCATTTAAAAATGTAAAAATAATTCTTACTTTGAGAACTATATATAAAAACAGGGAGTCTAGATGAGAGATGATGCTTAACAGGATTAATAGAGATAAAAGTGTATTTATTGATCTGAGGAAGACTTGAGAGGAGTGGATTATGTAGATTGGAGGGGGGAAGAATATCAAGAATTTTATTTGGGGTATATTATTTCTTTAATTTATTGAAGATCCGATTTATTAAAAATTATTCAATTTATTTAAAAAATAAAAATGTTTTCTAAAATTTTGTTCCCTGCTGAAATTTTGTAATGTTCAAAAACTAATTTCTTCACAAGACAAAGTATTTTATTCATGAATGCTGGTACTTTAATTTATTAAGAAATCTGTCTTTATTTTAATTGGAAATGTATTGCCTTATTATTTTTTTTTTTTTACTCTAGCACTTTCTTCTCAGACAACATAGAATAACTGGCATCTCTTCCATGTAAGAGTGTAGAAGATATCTAAAGACACCTTTTTTTTTCCTCTTTCTCCTATATCTCCAGGATAAACATATCTAATCATCAAGCCTTCATTTAAGACTTGGATACTAAAATATCTCTCAACCTAGTAGACCACTTCAACTTTATTTTTTCTTTCCATATCCTTATAACTCAACATAAAATGTCTGTTTTAAGTTAAATATTGACAAGACTGTAAAATTTCTCATTTATTTTTGGCATAAGGGCAATGGGAGCCTTCAAAAAACAAAACTAAATAAAAATTTGTCTATGTCACCATCTATAAGATCTGAATCAGGAACTAAAAGCACAGAATATTGAGAGGTTAGTTATCAGTCAGTCTAACAAGTCTTTTTCCATTTTTCTAAGTCACCTTCATAGCAGGCTTAGAGTACAGCTAGAATTACTTACAAGAAAGGCTAAATTACTATAACCACAAAATTCAAGTGAAAATATTGCCAGTGACATCCATGGAGCGAGTTCAAACCATAAATCCCATCTCTGCCTAGAAAAGAGTCACAGATATTTATCTAATTGGATAAAGCATTACTTCATCCGAATGAATCAAACATGAGAGTTATCAAAACTCTTTATAACCTTCATGTTTTGGTTGTTTTTTTATTACGTACTTTATGGCTGGGGCTTCTGCTTTCTATTTTTCCATTGCTTTGGATATGAAAATGTGTTCTGAAGATAATCACAAAATATTTATGGGCTCCTGTTTACAAACTTTATTCTAGGACCAGATTCTGAAAATGAAAACCCAGGTTTAAAAACAACAACAACAATAAAAACAAAAACAAGTAGAGCTATTTCTCTGAATGAATTGTATAGAAAGAGTCCTATTGAACATTACGTAATTACTCAGTCCAGGTCTACCCCTAGGATTTGAGGTGGGTCAATTCCACCCAAAATGCCTGTCTACCGTTCAATAGATCAGGAGTGAAATGAAACCTGGGGTATTACTAAATTGTGACTTCTTTGTGAATTCAACCCTGAAACTCTAGTCAAAATTAATTTTCTCCTATAACATCTTAGTTATTCCAGAATGGGAATTTATATATAGCGAAACTATATTACCAAACATAATTTAGTTATATAAATGGATGAAACTATTATTGGAAAAATAAATGAATGAATAAATCAATTAATAATTAAATGAATATGAATACATTTAATGACATAAAAAGTAGAAAATGGGGAAACTTTGGTGATTAATAGAACTTTATAATGTAACAACCCATAAATCCCCTACTTTGAGATGTTCTATGACACTATTTACCATGTTAACAATTATTATAACATTACTTACTATTTATTGGGAACCTACTATGTGCTGAGAACTATGGTAGGTACACTTCCTGTATTAACACATCTAATCTTTACAATGAGTAAATGAGGTAATTACTTTTATTATCTACATTTTATAGATAAGAATTTTGAACCCAAGAGTACTCAGCCACAGGGAAAGAGCTGGAAATCAAACATAAACACTCTAATACCACAAGAATACCTTCATGTCTATGCAAAACTGTCTCTTATGGAAACTAGAGAAAAAATATAGGTAAACAGTTTGTACCTTATTCTTGAAAAAATCATCTGAGGTGATATTATATCTACTTTATCTTGTGACCAGACTGTCAGCATCCCCAGTTTCAGTCAAATATTTGAAATAATGTTTTTGCATGATTTGGAAAAGTTATCCATATGTGTTACATTGTATAGTTTCTCATCTCGAAGTATCACAATAGAATTCAGTGTTTCTCATTCTCTCATAGAATAAATGTACATTGTACCTAAAATGTCCATAATCTTATCCCATTCTACCTGTTCAACTTGCATTCGCATCATCCCAATCATATACCCTGCATTTCAGCAGCACCTTCCACTAAATGTAGCCTTTTTCCATGGTAGTTTGTACACCTTTCAGCCAAATTCCAACTCTTTCACAAAACTTCCATAATTCCCTGAGATGGATATAATATGCTTTAAAAAAAAAAAGTTCTGGGGGCACCTGGGTGACTCAGTGGGTTAAGCCTCTGCCTTTGGCTCAGGTCATGATCCCAGGGTCCTGGGATTGAGCCCCATGTAGGGCTCTCTGCTCAGCAGCGAGCCTGCTTCCCACCCACCACCCCACCATCCTGCCTGCCTTTCTGCCTTCCTGTGATCTCTGCCTGTTAAATAAATAAATAAAATCTTAAAAAAAAAAAAAAGTTCTGAAACCCTTTACCCATAACTCTCTTATAGAACTTTTTACAGTCCACTTCTTGTCATTATGAATATTTATGGAATTCCCTGCTGAAATGCAGTTTCCTAGGTGGCCAACACCATACTTTACTCAATTGTGTATACCTGTCAATATCAACACAGAACTTACTAATCTGCAATAGTTGCGTTAATGAAAGTAAGATAATTAAAAATAAAAATGCTAAAAAAGCATTTTATCCAGTTGTTTTAAGTGTATATATTTCAAGTCAAAGAAGGAAGTATAAAAACTTACAAGAAATACTGTCATCAGTAGTACCTACTTTTATAAAAGTAATCCATGTATAATAGATAAGAACCCAAAATACATTATATATTAATGAAAAGTTATGTGCTTTGTGCTTTCCAAGATTCAAATACCATTATCAACATTTTAAAATTTTTGATTCATATTTTAATAGCTTTTCATTTCCCAAATTCATAAAACTGAGTTTCTAAGGAATTCTTGCTTCTTGTGTGTTTGTACTTACTTTCTGAAGAATTTATTATAATAAATTCTGATTTTCTTATATTTTGAAAAATATGATTCATGACTTTCTCACTTTTGTACCTTTTTGTACTGGTAAAGACAGAAAATTAACTTTTATTAACCTGTTTTATAACACTTACAAGTAATTTTCTACAACATTTTTTAGTTAATTAAAATTACTATGTAATTTCTATGTATGAGAGTTGTACCAAGGTTCTCCAGAAAGTTTAATATTAAATCTTTTAAGTAGTTAAAATTTAAACAAAAATATATCATTAGATAACAATGGAAAGGAGAGAAATAGGGTATCAAGAAGTCAAGACAGAAGTCTGATGAATTTGATTGTGAATTAGAGAAGAACAGGAACATTTCTAAATCAGTGTTCTGCAATAAAACTTTTTGTGTATTTGGCAATGCCCATAACTGTATTGTCCAATGTGGAAGCTACTTGCCACATACGGCTATTGAAAACTTAAAGTATTGCTAATGTTAATGGGGAAATTTATTTTTAATGTTACCTAATTTAAAATTTAAATGGCTACATGGGGCAAGTGGCTCCTATGTTGGACAGTGCAGACCTAGAATATAATATGTCCAGAATAGATCCAGATGGGGAATTGGTACTGGGAGGTACTATACAGCCATGTGGCAGCTGACATTTTTGGAATCTAGAGTTAAAATGACAACAGAAGTCAAAACGGAGAACAGGAGGATGCCAAACACAAGTTTGCACAACTTTATAATTATATGTTGAATTTCTCTCTCTCATCTTCGGGGGTTATTTTAACAGAGAGAAACAGTGAGTTACAAAGATTGGTTTATTTTTTTCTAAAATGCTCATTCTATACTAGGAAAATACTTATTAAAAGTACCTATTTAAATAAGGAAATTAAATTATTGACATAAATACCTAAGAGAATTACTCACTGGGGGTAAAAAAAAAAGAAGAAGAAAAAAAAGAAGAAGAAGTTATCACCATAAGTGAGAGTATAGGAATTTCATGATCCACATAGCAACCTGGTTTAGCAATGAAAAGACACAGAGTTGAAATTAATGAAAATGTATAACTAAGATAAAAAATCCTTTCGTGTTTTAGCAGTTAGCCATCCCCATCTGTGTATAATACCATGGCAAGTTGGCATTAATGCTTTTAGATATATTCTCCATTATTTTGTTTTTTAGCTATAAGTCAAGATGTTAACTTAATAGTTTGTATGTAATATTTTTTTAAGTCACCAAAGTCACTGTGGACAAAGTAATTTCAACATAAGGGGAAAATGTTACTATATTCTATGTCTCTGTTCCAATAAGAGCAAGTGTCTTAGAATAACTAAATGTCAATTATTCATTACTGTATTATTCCCACTAGTTCAAAGGTATAGTAAGAATGCCACCAATGATCATTTTGCTGATATCTTTCATAATGAGAACCTGTTAAGCTAATGATGAGACAGGTGTTCATCATTTAAGGGACTCCTGAGAAGACTGCTCACTTAGTCATTAATAACATTTCTGAGACATTTTCCATTTCTGAATTCCACAAAAGCCTAGTTTCACTAACATCTGGATCATTAATGAGAAAAACAAATAAAAAGTTTAGTTGAATTAATGTTGGTATTTTGTAAAATAAATAAAAAAAACAAATTAGCTCACAATGGTTAGTCTTTTGCATTTATTTTAATATATTAAAACTCATAATAAAAGTACATCTGTATTTTATATTTACAAAATGATGTTGAAAATATTTAATACCTACTAACAATTTTACTGAGTATATACTAGCTATAGGACACTATCTAGGTGGGATCATATCCGTTAAATCATTGCTAAGACCAATGTCATTAAGTTTTTTGCCCTATGTCATCTTTTAGGAGTTTTATACCTTCAGGTCAAAACATTTAAGTCTTTATTTCATTTCAAGTTCATTTTTGTATGTGGTGTAAGTTCAAGGTCCAATTTCATTCTTCTGTATGTGGATATACAGTTCTTCCAGCCATTTGTGTTGAAGAGATATCCTTTCCCTATTGTGTATTGTATTCTCCCCCTTTGTGTATTTCTGATATTCTGTTGAAGATTAGTTGACCATTTATGTGTGGATTAATTTCTGGGCTCTTTATTCTGTTCCACTTGTCTCTATGTCTGTCATATTGTCAGAATACACTGTCTTATTTTTTTTTAAGATTTTATTTATTTATTTGAGAGACCGAGTGAGAGAGAGTGAGAGCATGAGAGGGGAGAAGGTCAGAGGGAGAAGCAGACTCCCCAGGCACCCAGAATACACTGTTTTAATTATTGTAACTTTGTAATTAATTTTGAAATTAGGAAGTGTGATGCGTCCAGCTTTGTTGCTCTGTTTCAAGGTAGCTGTGGTTATTTGGGTCATTTGTGGTTCAATATTGATTTTAATACGGCTTTTTCCATTGAGATTTTGCTATGGATTACACCAAATCCATAGATTGCTTTGGGAAATATGGACATTTTAACAACATTAAATCTTCTAAACCATGAACATAAAATGTTTTATTTTTCATTTGTTTGTGTCTTCTTTAATTTCTTTATTTAGTATTTTGAAGTTTTCACTGTACAAATCCTCCTCTTAGTTAACGTTACCCCTAAGTATTTTATTCTTTTTTGGTGCTATTGTAAATGAGATTATTTTCCTAATTCCCTTTTCAAATAGTTTGTTTTTAGCGTATAGAAATACAACTGATTTTTGTATGTGCACCAGGGCCTTACTCTGCCTCCTTGAAATGAGCCCACTGGAATGGATGTTTTTGCCAATAGAAGGTTCTGCTGAAAGAGAGAATTGTCTTTATTCACCCAATGATATGCTTACTCTTACATCTGCCCTTTAAAAAGAGAAGAGAGACTGGGGTGCCTGGGTGGCTCAGTCAGTTAAGCAGCCAACTCTTGATTTTGGCTCAGGTCACGATCTCTGGGTCCTGAGATCAAGCCCCGTATTGGCTCTGCTCTCAGCAGTGAGTCTGTAGAGAATTCCCTCTTTCCTGCTCGGTCTGCTCCTCCCCTGCTCACACGTTCCCTCCCTCCCTCTAAAATAAATAAATAAATCTTAAAAAAAAGAAAAAAGAGAAGAGGGACTGGTAGGAGAGGAGGTCAATGAGCAATGTCACAGAAACACAAGTTCATTGGATCTGACCAACACTCCCTATGAAATTATTAAGCCTCATGGGTGATGAAGAAATGTAAGATCCCTTAGCCGTTTTCCTTGCTGACCTCTTCCTATTAGGTTTTGCCAAAAAAATTTTCCTTTAACTGATATCATGTGACATTGTTTTTCTCATGTTCCATGGAATAACAGTTCGACATCACAAATAAAATCAAAAGTCGTCCTTATCAGCTTTTGTGATATGGATGATGAGGTTTGGTTCCTGGAGGAAATAACTGCAATGTTAGCATGTTTTTTATTTTAAATTTAACATGAAAGAAAAACTGTGCCTATTCAAAGGTTTGAAGATTTACCTCTTTGCTTTCTACTCCTTATACAAATGTCTCTGTCTTCTGAAGGGAGATAAGGCTAAGGAGAAAAACCATTGAAATTCATAACTTGGGGCAATAAAAGTTCTAAGACTTAAAAGGATATTGGGATTTTACTATTCTTTTAGGGAGAGGTAATCTATCATAGGAAATTAGAAAAGTAAAAACTGAGAAGCAAAACAAAAGAGATCATAGAGGAGAAGGGAAGGGAAAAGAATAGTAACTAAGGAAACTGTATGGATGAGACACCATGGGGTGTCTGTGAGATTTCCTTCAACAGCCTAAGCTGGAGACCTTAGTGCTTATGCAGTAGGAAGGAGTAAAGCACTTAGGCCAGGGCACAGCCAACCTAGAGATTGTACAATTTTACTACTTTCACTCCTTTTGTAAAGAACTGCTTAAACATTCTTTGGTGGACACTATATAATTTCTCATGATAGTAAAGGAAATAGCTTCCAGAAGATGTTGAAAAGGGCTATCATGCTCTTCCTTCACCGCTGATGGTCAGTAGCAACATTGAAGTCTACTGGGAAGGAAGAAACATGTACCAATCAATGATGAGCCAGTTGGGGAAAAAGCAACAGTAGTGCTATTTGCTCCTTACCAAGAGGTTATATCAGATATCTTGTGTGATAGATAGAAACACCTGCCAAAGGAAGCTATCACATCAGCCATGTAGGATTTTAGTCTATAATAAAAGTTGTTACAATCAAAGATGAAAAAAAAAGTGTAAAGGTTATACTTACTGTGGTGGTGTCAATATTTATGCCTTATGCCTTTTCAGTAGCCTTGTTATCCCACAGTAACCACATCCCTTTCTATTTCATTGTGCATCACGTATACAAGAAAGTTATAGGATTGCAGCTGAAAAAACAGTCTGAGCCAAATATACTTTGGAACTAAATTTCTAAACCCATAGGAGCAAAATTATCCCTCTTCATAGTGTCATAAGCAAGGATTTCAGTCACCCACCAAAGGCTGAAGCTGAGGTAAAACCTCAGCAAGCAGGGAACTACTAAAAGCCACATTAAAAAGTTCCCATGATATAATGTCTCACAGTTGTCTTTAATTTTTGAATTTTTGAGTTTTGAGCTTACTTTTGTATATGGTATAAGGATGTGGTCCAGTTTCATTCTTCTGCATGGTGCTATCCAGTTTTCCCAACATAATTTGTTTAAGAGACTCTTTCCCATTGCATATTCTTACCTGCTTCGTTGAAGATTAACTGACCATATAGCTGTGGGTTCACTTGTGAGATTTCTATTCTGTTCAACTGATCTATGTTTCTATTTTTGTACCAGTACCATACTGTTTTGGTCACTACAGCTTTGTAATATAAGTTAATATAAGTTAAGGTCCAGAATTGTGATGCCTCCAGCTTTGCTTTTCTTTTTCAAGATTGTTTTGGCTATTTGGGGTCTTTTGTTTCCATGCAAATTCTAGAGTTGTTTGTTCTAGCTCTTTGAAAAATGCTGTTGATATTTTGATAGTGATTGCATTAAATGTATAGGCATGAAATCATAAAAATCTGACAGGAAAACAGTAGCTTTGACACCAGCCATAGAAACTTCCTTCTAGATATGTCTCTGGAGGCAAGGCAAACAAAAGCAAAGATAAACTATTGGGGCATCATCACAATAAAAAAAAATAAAAATAAAAATAAATAAAAACAAAAAAAAAAACCCTTCTGCTCGGAAAAGGAAACAATCAACCAAACTAAAATGCACCCTGTGGAATGGGAGAAGATATTTGCAAGTGACATATCTGATAAAGGGTTTGTATCCAAAGAACAAAGAACTTATCAAACTCAACACCCCAATATGCCAATAATCCAATAAAAAATGGGCAGAAGACATTTTTTTTTCAAAGAAGACATCCAGATGGCCAAGAGACACATGAAAAAAAATGTTCAACATCACTGAACTACAATGAGATATCACCTCACACTTGTCAGAATGGCAATTAATAATGGATTAAACAGTAAGTGTTGGTGAGGATGTTGAGAAAGGGGAATTCTTTTTCACTGTTGATGGGAATGCAAACTGGTGCAGCCACTCTGGAAAACAGTACGGAGATTTCTCAAAAAGTTAAAAATAGAACTATCTTATGACCCAGCAATTGCACTACTAAGTTTTTACCCAAAGAATACAAGTATACTAATTCAAAGGGATACATGCATCCTGATATTTATAGCAGCATTATCTACAATACTCAAATTATAGAAACAGTGTGAGTGTCCATCTACTGATGAATGGATAAAAAAGAGGTGCTACATACATACAATGGAATATTATTCAACCATCAAAAGAATGAAATGTTGCCATTTGCAACAACATGGATGGAGCTAAAGAATATTATGCTAAGCAAAATAAGTCAGTCAGAAAAAGACAAATACCATGTGATTTCACTCATCTGTGGAATTTAAGAAATAAAACAAAGTAGCAAAGGGAAAAAAGAGAGAAAGAGGCAAAACAAGAAACAGACTCTTCAACCTAGAGAACAAACTGATGGTTACCAGAAGAAACAAAGGTGGGGCAATGGGTGATAGGGATCGAAAAGGGCACTTGTGATGAGCACCAGGTGGTGTATGGAAGTGTTGCATCACTATATTATACATCTGAAACTAATACAACACTATGTTAACTAACTGGAATTTAAATAAAAACTTAAAAAAATAATAAACACTTCCTATGAATACTAGGAGATGGTATAGGCAAGTCTCTATTGTCTTAGAATAGCTTAAACCCTGGAAAAGTCTGGCTCACATTATAAAAAGCACAACTGGCTTTATTTGTTTCTGTATTTGTTTTTCTATTACCAATGCAATTCAGATTGAGACAGCAAAATAGTTCCTGGATAGTTTTAGAAATATGCTATTATAATGCATTGCTCTCGTGGCTGTGAAATAATTTAGTTATGCTTGAAATTGTAAGTATCATGTTTAGACTCAAACTTGTATTTTATTATTTTAACACTTGAAAAGATAGTATAGACTTTTAAATGCTGAGTAACATTAAAAACAAATCAATATGTTATTCATGCATGGTGTGCAAGGGAACTTTTTAGTAATTCCTACCTTTTCAGATCATTAATCTTAATCATTATATTATGCAGGCTTTATATCACCCTCAAAATGACTAATACAGCAATCTTTATAATTCTGAAAATCGGGTAAAATACATATTCAAGTGTTTCAACAAAGCAATTCTCAGGAGACAAATGCAACCCTAATTTAGCCTTGTAGTTTCTTGATAATAAACAAAAGTAGAGGAGCTAAAAATGGATATCCTACACCTTGAGTTTATTTTGGAGATTTTTATATTATATTTTCATTGTATTGAGTTTCGGACATTGAGTCACTACTTATCAGCTCATTCTACAGACAAAACCAAAGAAATAACTTGATTTAAACTTTATTGTGTAACATTTTCACATCTTCAGAGCTTTCCATCAAAATATGCCCCTATAGTATCAGATAAAGTTGAACATTGCAAAGCAACAAATGTGGATTTCCATGAAAGAGGAAGGTAATTCACAGTGATAGCTCCTTTTCTTTCTGTTCATTGTATGGTGAATGTATAGGCAGATACAGGTTTAAATAATACATTTATTAGCACATACAAATATTCTGTAATATTTTAACATCACCACCAAGCACACAAAGGTGTGTCAATATAACCTTCTAGTTAGATAATCCCTTATCACTCCATTTCTTATACATGCAGAAGCACATGCAAAATATTTGGAATTTTCTTCATACTTCTCATATTACACTATATAAGGATATCTTTCTATTTCTAAAATGATGGCAAATTATTTAGGCTATATGGTAATTTTCTTTTCTGAGTAAATCACCCAGGTTTACAAAACAAACACACAAACTTCTGTAGTTATTTTGTCTAAAACATAAAGCCCTAATGTCACTGTGGTTTTAGTAGTCTTCCTGATTTTATAATGAAAGAAATTTCTGTCATATTCTGTCTCTAAACTATTATCTCTTAAATTAAAA
This sequence comes from Lontra canadensis, assembly GCF_010015895.1. Lineage (NCBI taxonomy): Eukaryota > Metazoa > Chordata > Mammalia > Carnivora > Mustelidae > Lontra > Lontra canadensis. The sequence continues at coordinate 3,773,740 of NW_022631123.1, forward strand.
GCGTTCTAAGTCTTCACTGAAAAGCTACCAAAATCCCAAAATCAATTTCTCAATAGATTTGAGCAATTTGGTTCCTATTTTAGGATTCTTCACTTCCTGACTCTTGAAAACATTTACATATTGCTAGAAGTTTGGCTGGGAGATCCAAGGGCTAGTTATTTTCAGTTTATGGTACCAATCACCAAAGTTGGGTATGAACCATCTCCACTGAAAACAAATGATTATAGGGCATTTCACCAAAGGGAGAAATATATGTTAGGTGATAGGTATGATGGCAAGAAATGCAATGGCTATCTGGCCTTGACAACTTGAAGTTTAGTGAGAATTCAATTTTATCCCAACTCTGATCAATGATGCACACCCACACTCAATATGATCAAATTTAAATACCAGAAGGAATTACAGGCAATATGCATATTTTCAGTCAGATTTACATGAAGAAGCCATGGCATTACAAAGAGACCAAACCTGACTTATTCATCTAAGCCACTTCTTTAAAAATGGCAACAGAAGATATAATATCAAAGATATTTCCTTGACTAAAATTTCATTAGGGCTTAAAGAAGAGAATGTAATTGCCTATTCCTCTGTTGCAAAGCCAATTGTTTTTTCCTAATTTTATAGTAATTTGAGGGATACACTAAAAGAAACTTATCCCTAATTTGAGTCTTAGAAGAGCTAACAGAAATTCCCAGGGACTTTCCCCCTTCAAGATCTTTAACTGGATAGCAAAGTGGAAAAAAGTTTATCCAATTTAAACAAGTTCCTAACTGAATCATTATGTAAGTACATTGAGAAAAAAATGCATGCTAAGGTAACCAGGGACATTTATAACTTAAGGAGAAAGAGTCCTATTCATTAACATTACAATCTTACATAGAAGGTCACTTAATCACATGGTTACATTGCATGACTTGTAGGAGAAGAAAGGAATAGGTATTAGTTCTTCCTAGAAATTAATATATAGTTTTGAAAATCAAAAATAAAAGATATAGATGCTTAGAAAGTATTACATTTAAGGACTAATCATTAGTTTGCATATCTATTATATTTGGGGCAAAATGATGTTATTTAAATCTACATTTCTTGTTTAGTACATTTGCATTTTGTATAACTAATGTATATTAAGTGAATTTCAACTATAAAGTTTTTAATATCAAATACTGCACACTACAGACAAATCCTTTGATAGGGTTTCAAATTTTTCCATAAACTCATCTTATTCCTTCAGCAGAAGTGATCCCCAGTGTAGCTTTCTCCAGCAATGTGCTTTATATCAGAAAAATCTAACTCTTTTAAAAAAAAATCTAGTTCCTTGGACAAAATAATGAAGAACTTTTGCAATGGTATGGTACAGACTTTCTTTTTCAGCATAATATCAGATTTCTGTACCACTTCAGAGAAATCCACTTTATCCATCTCCTGAAGTCAATAGGAAATATCTCTATGTAAATTCTATATTTAATCCACCTGATAACTAATATGTTGTTATACAGGTTTACATACTTTTTCATTTTAATGCATTACCATTGTTATCATCATCACCATCATCATCATTTATTAGGAAATAGGTTGTAGGAAGGCAAAGAGTAATGAGAGGGAAAAGCTGAGCAGAAAAAGAAAGCAAGACTAGCACTTATTCTCAGTGTTTTCTTAGCATTTTTAATCCCTCTCCCTTATATCTTACATGTGATATAGTTCACAATTATATAAAAGAATCTTCATTCAGGCAGCTACCCACAATTTTGGCCCACATCAGTAGTTCTGGCCTGCACAATGTCCCATGTGGTATTTCAACAATGAGTAGCCAACACAAAGCTTTATGGGCTTCACAATTGGGAAAAAAAAAAAAAATAGCACCTGAAATGCAAGGTCAATCCAACAGTTTTAGAGACCTAATCAAAAGCCACACCTGCAACCACCAATGCTTTGAACACCTGTGCAATCAATCTGCTTTCTCTGACCAGCAGCTCAGTCAACTGTGTATCATTCTCTTGGAGTTACTGTATGGTTAACAGATTTGTGCATAAAGACTACTGAAATAACCAGACCATCTTTTTAAAAATATAGCCATTTTAATAACACAGAGAAGAGAGTAGCCGTTGGAGAACTTTTCACTTAAATTTATTTTCCAAATCCTCAATGCAAAACAAGGAAAACAAACAAGACTTTTCAAAATTTAAACTTAGCATTTCAGGTTTTCATAGGTGGAAACTATGCAATGAAGAACTATCATTATTTAGCAAGAGTCAAGGAAAAGTGTGACAATTGGAAACATTCAAGTAATAAATGTTTTAATTTTACTTTCAATTTTATTGTTAATGCCCTTCAAAGTCTGCTTGACTTCATCAAAAGCTTTCTGTGTAACTAAGTTTCCTATTTAAGCTGTGACTATTAAATTTCTGATCATCTTGGGGGCAGAGGGAGAAATTAAACTTGATCTTTCACCAGTATATAAAAATATATTATCACACAAAGACCAAGGAACAGTGAGTATAAATAAATAAATAATAGAAAAATAAGCCTGAAATGTTATTTATAATAGCTCTACTGAATATTATCATGTACACAATGGTATTTTCAACTAGAAATCACAAAAAATAACTGGAAATCATTCCCTGCTAATGAGCCAGATAGAGTTTGTTTTTTTGTTTGTTTGTTTTTGTTTCATTTTGTTTTGTTTTAATGCTCTTTAACCAGTTTTGAAGCCCTGGCTAGAGGTAGGTCAGTTTCCCTTCTTGAGCAGCTGATTGAGTATACACCTAACCACATTTTTTTTTTAATTTTTAATTTGAGTAAAGTTGACACAATGTTACATTACTTTCAGGTATACAAGAGTGATTAGACAAGTTTATATATTATGCTACACTCATCACAAGTGTAGCTACCGTATGTTACCATACAAAACTATTACAATATCATTGACTATATTCCTTATGCTGCCCCTTTTATTTCCATGATTATTGATTCCAACCACTTATTTATCATACTTCAGGTCACTGTGTACCTGCCTGCCTTAATCACTCCAAGGCCTGTATCAGACAACTAGGGACAGTCCCTATGCTCTACAGCCAAAGAAATTATTAAAATTAGCCAGTCAACAGGGAGCTCAAAAAATGCAGTTAACTCATCCCACTTGCCATATATAGACTCCCCCTCATAACTCCAGCTTGCTATTACCCTGTCCCTGCACAACTCTGTTTGGACCTGCCTGACAGCTTTCTCTTGTTTAGAGCTGTAAGTAACAAAGTATTCTGCCTTTCATCTATTCAAGTATCAGGGTTTTTTGTCCTGCTATCAAAAACATCTTTAAATCTTATAAAATAGTCTTTGGGCACTATAGTTCTAATGACTAGTTGTCATTAATGAAAGACATTACTCTTATTTTTGAAATTAACTTACTTAATTCTTATGCTTATGCAGATGAATATATACCCTATGTGTGGGAAGAATGTATAATTATTACTACACTCAACAAAAATACTTTTGCATAATGTCTATTGTTAAGAAACATTATTTTGATAATCTCTAATGTTTTATGTTGAAATATTAACAACTTTCCTTTTTGTTCTCCCATCTAATGCAGTAGAAAGTTTAGAAAAGAGAACCACTGCTAAGTTTTGATCTATCAATTTTTAGTGTTGTCTTTTTTATGACATAGTTATAATACACATAGAATTGCTAATCCTTTAAATCTCCTATTCTTTCTACTCTATCACATATTACTGTCTTTGTATGCAATGTATAAATATATTACAACTGTAGGGTTTAATTAATACTAAGTCATATCTTCCTATCTAGGTAGTAAAGTAAGTAGGAAGAGATTTAAGCTAAACTGGATATTAAGTTGTTATAAAAAAGAAAAACTGGGGATGAAATGCAGAAACTAGTAATAGAAAACAAAAGGGAAGTATAGGGATCCTCCGGCATAAGTGTTTTAAGGGTAACAAATTGATGGGAAAAAAATAGGGAGGTTTATTAACCTAAAATCTGTATATACAAGAAAGGTACTTTTCATATACTTACATATATTTAATTAGTCAGGAGATAAAAAAGAAGAAAACCAACATTTGCATGGCATCTAGTATGTTGTTGGCACTGGTTCAAAGCTCTCAGTTTTCTTGTACCATATAATGTCATAATATTATTATTGGCATTTTCATGAGGCAACAGGCTCAGAAAAACTAATGATTTGCTCAAGTTTACATAATACAGATTATGGGCAAGAATTCTAATCCCCAAATAATTTGATTCTAAAGCCCATATCATTCTTTCTCTATAGTAAAAAAAGAGAGCCATGGCAAGATGATTACAGATGCACAGAGGCCAGAGAAAGCAATAAGCCATAAATCTGCTCATTTAAATAACTAGTGCTAAAATACATAATTATTAACAAAATGATACTAATTTTAAAAATGATACTAATTTTAAAATTTTGATACAAAATTTTAAAAATCCCATGAAAGGGAAGATATAATATGCATGAGAGAAATGCCATAATGTATATAAGGATAATTACCTTATCAAAAAATTAGCAGAAGCTTTATAACATTATATAAAGTAAGTCTAGTATTTTAGCCTAAATTTTATTTTTGTTTGCTTGTTTTACTATTCACATGTCTTAAGAAGGTACAGCTATTAAAATAATAAAAAAAATTTGAAGTGATCATATACACACTCATTATTATAGTTAATCTAACAATAAAACGTGTTTCTTTTAGTGCATTTACTATTTTCAGCCTGTTCTGTAATAGGTTCCTGGAATAACATAGATATTCAAGAGTATCACTTTCAAGCAATATTATGGAAGTACTTCTAATTCCAGGAAAATGGTGTAGTAGGTGTATTTTTTTTTAATTCCACTTGCTCTTAAAACAACTAAAAACTAAAGACAATTAAAAACTATAAACATTACAGATAAGGCAGACATAAAAGACCCTGAAAGGGGAAGAGAAAGCAGACCAGTTAAGGACCTTGGAACCCAAGAAACAAGAGTTTCCACTGGTTTTCTTTTTGTCTCATCATATATTCCAGATTTAGAGCTAAGAGAACTGGTTACTCCAAAATGCCAATCAATAGATAGAAGCAGGGGAAAAAAAAAAAAAGCCCAATCAAACCCTGTCTCAAAGAAATGCATACTAATACACATATTAGTTAAATTCTTGAAAACTATAGGCTTAATATATCAATAATTACATTAGATGTAAATTATCAAAATACATCAAATGAAAGAAATTGGCAGAGGGAATCAATTAACATGAGCCACCTATCTGTTGTCTATAAGGAGCTCACTGCAAATATAACAATTTAGACAGGTTTAAAAGTAAAGGATGGAAATAGATATATCATCTAACAATAGAAGATGGTAGACATGACCATATTAATGTCTAAGAATGAAGGCTTCAGACAAAGGAAAGAGAGAGAAACATTACATAGATAAAATGGTCAATCCACTAAGAAGACGCAGCAATCCTAAACGTGTATGCACTAAAGAAGAGAGCTACAAAAAATGTGAAGTAAATGTATAGAACTGAAAGAAGAAATAATTATTGGAGACTTGGACATACAATTCTTACTGGATACTTGGACACCCCGCACCCAAAAATTAAAGGAACAACTAAACATAGTATCAGCAAGGGTATAGAACATCTTAAAAGCACCATCAAGCAACAGTATCTAATCATTTCTCATAGAGCAGTCTACCCAGTAAGTGCAAAACACACATTCTCTTCAAGTGCCCACAAAACATCCACCAAATGTGCTAAAATGTAGCACAGAGGCTTCTGGGGGTGAAGGAAGATTTCAAAAAAAGGCCTAGGCCTTTGGAAAGCTGAGGCTGGCTGGACCATTCTGCCATTGGAATGCTGAGGGGAGTTGCTTTCCGGAAGCCTTCTTTGCCCAAACGGCTGCCCTGTGATCTAAGAGATGTATGCATTGTCCCTGAGGCTTTGTTTAGTAGAACACACAGATTAGCATATCTTATCTTTCCCATAAACAGATCCTCCTAGTTTCACTACCACTCCTTGTCACGCATCACCTACTTCAGAAACAGTGACAAGGATTTGTGATTATCCTCAAGGATCCATAAAAATGGGAGCAAAGAGCAAAGGGTCTTCTTTACTGAGCACTGACCCCCTTGTCTTCTCCTCTATTTCACAGCAAAGTTTGGAGTGATCTTTCAACCATCCATACAGGGATTTCTGGCCATTCCTGGCAATTCTACTCAGTAGTTACCATTAGAAAGCAGAATGGTGAAGACTCGAATAACCATTATGAGTATAGAAGAAAATTTTCTTAACTAAATATTAGCAAGTAGAATTCAGTATTTTAAAAAGGAACTATACACTATGACCAAGTGAGGTTTATTCCAAAGATACAAAACAAATTCAATATTTGAAAAATTAAGAACTATAATTTGCCAAATTAATAGGCTAAAAAGAAAAATCACATGATCTTATAAATCAACTCCTGGTAAAATTCAATACCCATTTATGATAATAATAGAGGAAAATTTCCTTAACTTAATAAAAAAAGACATATAAACAAACACTAACATTATATTTAATGCAGAAAAACTTAGTGTTTTCTCCCTAAGATTAGGAACAATTTGTGTATTTTTGCTTTTACCACTCACATTTAATATATAGCCTGAAGTTCAAGCCACAGAAGTAAGGTAAAAAAGAAAAGAAGGACCTATACCTCAGGAAGGAAGAAATATAAGTGTTCTTATTTGCAGATGACTTAGTTGTCTTAATTTTGTACAAAATTCTAAGAAATCTGCAAAAAATCCTACAAGTAATGAGTTAAGCAAGGTGGCAGGATATAAGATAAATATTTTTTAAAACCGACTGTATTTATGTATACTCCAAATGAATACAGACATAAAAACCAAAGTTAAAAATGCGATTTCATTTGTAATCGCTCAAAAAAAATGAAATACTGAAATAGATGTCTAACAAAACATGGACAAGATCTGCATACCGTATCTACAAAATGCTAAGGAGAAACTTAGGAAAAAAACTAAGTAGGTAAATACATCCTACTCATGAGTAGGAAGACTCAGTAGAGTTAGGATATCAATCATCACCAAATTGCAGTACAAATTTAATATATTCACTTTCAAACTCCCAGGAAGATTTTCTGTAGATCCAGAAAAGGTCACTCTAATATGTGTATTGAACGTGAATAGCTGGAGTAGCTAACACAATTTTGAAAAAGAAAACGAAAGTGATAGGAATCATTCTACTCACTGTCAAGGTTTATTATACAGCTATAATGAAGACACTATGGTATTGGTAGAGAGGTAGGCATACCAATCAGTGCAATAGGACAGAGAACCCAGAAATAGAGTCACACAAATATGGTTCTCAATGAAACTGAAAAAGCAATTCAGCAGAAGAAAGCCTTTAAACAAATGACACTGGAGCGATTGGACATACATGGACATTACATATATAATGATATTACACATGTATACATACCCACAAATGTGATATATATGTAAAAATGCATATATGTAAAATACATACATAATCTGAATCTCAAATCTATACAACAATTAAGTCAAAGTGAATCACAAACTTAGGTGCAAAACATAAAATTATAAAACCTTTGGGAAAAAAATCAGAGAAAATCTTTGGGATATAGGGCTAGGTGCAGAGTTCTTACACTTGACACCAAACACACAATCTCTAAAAGAAAAAAATGATGAATTTGGCACCTGGCTGGCTCAGTTGGTAGAGAATGTGATTCTTGATCTTGGAGTTGTAAGTTCAAGCCCCACATTGGGTATAGAGATTACTTAAAAATAAAATCTTAAAAAAAAAAAAAAAAAGAAAAAAAAAGGGATGGATTGGAATTGCACAAAATTGTTCTGTGAAAGACTTTGTTAAGATGAAGAAAAGAGAAACTTACAGACTGAGTGAGAATATTTATAAGGCACATATCTCACAAAGGACTAGAATTTAGAATATATAACAAACTCTCAAAACTCACCAGTAAAAAACCCCCACATTCCCCAGTTAGAAAAATCTGATTAGAGATATGTGAATGGTTATTTCACAAAATAGGATACGCATATGTGAAAAGATGTTTAACGTCATTATGCATTAGGGAAATGCTAATTAAATCCTCAATGGGATATCACTATGTATGTATCAAAATGACAAAAATAAAAAATACTGACAACCCCAAATATGCAGCAATTCGATGACTCATACACTGCAGTTGGGATGTAAATTGTTATGGCTACTCTGGAAAATAGAAATTACTTAAAAATCTAAACAAGCCATTACCATACTATACAACCATTGCACTCCTGGGCATTAATTTTAAAGAAATGAAAACTAATGTTGACAGAAAAAACTCTGTACATGTGGATATTTATTGCTGCTTTATTCATAATATTAAAAAATTAGAAACAGCCCAGATGTCCTTCAATGGATGTGTGGTTAAACAAACTGTGGCACATCCACACTCTGAAAAATTATTCAGTAAATAAAAAGGAATTAACTATTGATACAAACCACAACCCAGCAAATCTCCAAGGAATCATGCTAAGTTAAAAAGAAAGAGAGAGAGAGGATATATACTGTATAGTTGTGTTAATGAAACAAGCACTCTTTGAAATGACAAAATTATAGAAAGACAGGACAGATTAGGGGTTGTCAAGGTGTCAGGTAAGGGGTGATTGTGAGGGTAAAGTGGGTATGGTGATAAAAGGGCAGCATGAGAGGCCTTGTGGTGATGGAAATGTTCTGCATCTTGACTGCAGTATTGATACCAGTATCTTGGTTGGGACATTGTGCTATAGTTTTACAAGATATTACCATTGGGGAAAACATGGTAATGAGTTCATAGGAATTCTTGTATTATATTTTTTTCTCATACCCTCCCCAATGTCCATGACCCAGCCATCCCATCCTTCCCACCCCCCTTCCCTCCAGCAACCCTCAGTTTGTTTTCTAAGGTCAAGAGTCTCTTACGGTTTGTCTCCCTCTCTAGTTTCATCTTTTTCATTTTTCCCTCCCTTCTTCTATGATCCTCTGTCTTATTTCTCAAATTCCTCATATCAGTGACATCATATTATAATTGTCTCTTTGATTGGCTTATTTCGCTTAGCATAATACCCTCTAGTTCCATCCACATCGTTGCAAATGGCAAGATTTCATTTCTTTTGATGGATGCATAATATTCCACTGTATCTATATATACCTCATCCTCTTTATCCATTCATCTGTTGATGGACATCTAGGTTCTTTCCATAGTTTGGCTATTGGGACATTGCTGCTATAAACACTTGGGTGCGTGTGCCCCTTCGGATCACTACATTTGTATTTTTAGGCTAAATACCCATTAGTGCAATTGCTGGGTCGTAGGGTAGCTCTATTTTAAACTTTTTGAGGAACCTCCATGCTGTTTTCCAGAGTGGTTGCACCAGCTGGAATTCCCACCAACAGTGTAGGAGGGTTCCCCCTTTCTACGCATCCTTGCCAGCATCTGTAATTTCCTGACTTGTTAATTTTAGCCATTCTGACTGGTGTGAGGTGGTATCTCATCGTGGTTTTGACTTGTATTTCCCTGATGCTGAGTTATGTGGAGCACTTTTTCATGTGTCTGTTGGCCATCTGGATGTCTTCTTTGCAGAAATGTCTGTTCATGTCCTCTGTCCATTTCTTGATTGGGTTATTTGTTCTTTGGGTGTTGAGCTTGGTAAGTTCTTTATAGATTTTGGATACTAGCCCTTTATCTGATATGTCATTTGCAAACATCTTCTCCCATTCTGTAAGTTGTTTTTTGGTTTCGTTGACTGTTTCCTTTGTTGTGCAAAAGCTTTTTATCTTGATGGAATCCTAATAGTTCATTTTTGCCCTTGCTTCCCTTGCCTTCGGGGATGTTTCTAGTAAGAAGTTCTGTGGCTGAGGTGGAAGAGGTTGCTGCCTCTATTCTTTGTATTATTTTTATACAAGTAAGGTTCTTTTTTTTTAAGGTTCATTTATTTGTTTTAGAGAGAGAGAGCCCCAGGAGGAGTTCAGGGGCAGAGGGAGAGGGAGAAAGAATCTCAAGCAGACTCCCCACTGATCACAGAACCCCATGCAGGGCTCAATCTCACAACCCTGAAATCATGACCTGAGCAGAAATCAAGAGTTCTACACTCAATGGACTGAGCCACCCAGGAGCCCCACACAAGTAAGATTTTTTATTAAAGAAAAGGATGAATTCTTATTAAAGAAAAGGATGAAGTTTCTTATTACAGAAAAGGATGAAGTTGCAAAACACTTAGGTGTTACAAGGTGCACTGAGTATTGCTTTCCTCACAGGAAATAGGTTTAAGGACTTGCATTTCATTCCTTTTTGATAGATTATTTAAAACTTATTTGACAATTGTGTATTGAGCCTCTATTATGTACCAGGAACTACAGAATATCACCTAATAGAATATGACCATAATGTATAATATTACAACCAGTGTTGGGGCGCCTGGGTGGCTCAATAGGTTAAAGCCTCTGCCTTCGGCTCAGGTCATGATCCCAGGGTCCTGGGATCAAGTCCAGCACCAGGCTCTCTGCTCAGCAGGGAGACTGCTTCCCTTCCTCTCTCTCTGGCAGCTTCTCTGCCTACTTATGATCTCTGTCAAATAAATAAATAAAGTCTTTAAAAAAATATTACAATTAGTGTAGAATAAAAAAGTTTGATTTTGCTGGAATTCAAAGTCTGACTACACTACCATCATTTTTTTTCAATTTCTGTTTTCTGATGGAGTTTATTTCATTACCACATTTGTTGCTATAAATCTGCATATACAGAATTTTTTCTTTCAAAATTAATAATTTATAAGACTTCCTGTGATTCCCCATGTGTTAAAAGTTCTATTTGTACCAAAATGAAAGTACAAGCTAATGACTTTCAAAAAGAAACAATATTTAAACTTGCATATGATGCAGAGGCAGTTTTAGATTGCATTTTATTATGAAATCAATTTTGTGGATTTCTGCCTTTTAAACAAAAGAAATTCAGTAAATACCAGAATGGAAGCTATGTGTTATTTTTCATTTAGCAAATAGCATCTATGGTCACTAAGAGGAGCACACATCTAAGGGAAAATTGCTAAATATATTTTCCATACTGTCAATATTATACCTTTAAATGAAACGCCCACCTTATTAAATTCATTCATTCTTCACTTTTAAAATGAATGTGCAAACATTTGGTTAAAGAAATGAAACATAGTATGTAGTTCCATAAGCCAGAATAGCCCATAAAATGAAAAGGCAAAGAGGACACACAATAGCTATTTCATGGATAGCTAGGATTTATGCAACTCTTCTGCAGAAAAAAAAAAATTGTTCCCCCCCCCCAAAATTGCCTTCTATTCCCAGGTCATATAATAATCTGTCCTTGAATTGCAGAATATCATATTTTTATAGAATTTGTTTGAATGGATAGAATCTATAGTTCAGTAGAACACAGTCCTCTCATTTGATATTTTGGTGACAAAAATATATTCTTAGTTTGTCTAGTTCTTCAAGTGTTCCTCGATACTTTATATATAACTCCTATTGTTATTAAAGTTCATATTTACTTCTCTTTGAATAATCTTTTTTGGATGACATAAAAATCAAAATATTTTATGATTAGAAGATTCTCAGTTGTTCTTTGAACTTCACTATTGAAGAACAATTGATGTACTATACAGTGGCTAACTGAACATAATAAAAAATGAAAAAAAAGAAAAACTATTTTTTCTAGAACTGAAAGGCAGAAATAACTTAATTATTTAATTGTTAATATGAGCAACAGAGATGTAAACATCTTTTCCTCTATTCTTGAACTGTGCCTAAAAACAAGCCAACATAAGATTTGGATTAAGGATGTCTAAGTCAAATCACATATAAAGACAGAAACAAATGTTTCTAAAATTCTTTTTTCACTCTTTTTGTTGTTGAATAATATTTCACTATGTGTGTGTGTGTATGTGTGTGTGTGTGTGTGTGTATCTTTTCTATCCATTCATCTATAGATGAACACTTGGGCTGCTTTCATGTCTTGGCTATTGAAATAATGCTGCAATAGACACAGAGGTACATATATCTCTTTAAATTAGTGTTTCATTTTCTTTGGGTAAACACCCAGTAGTGGAATTACTGGATCATACAATAATTCTATTTTTAATTTTTTTTGAGGAACCTCCGTGTTGCTTTCCACAGTGGCAGCACCAATTTATATTCCTACCAACAGTGAACAAGGATTTCTTTACTCCCTATCCTCACAGAAGCTTGTTATTTCTCGTAGTTTTGATTTTAGCCATTTTGACAGGAGAAGTAATATCCCATTGTGGTCTTGATTTGCATTTCCCTGGTGATTAGTGATACCGAACATCTTTTCATGTGTCTGTCAGCCATCTGTATGTCTTCTTTGGAAAAAGGTCTGCTCATTTCCTCTCTGCATTTTTTTAAAAGTTTTTATTTTATGTCAATTAGTTAACATATAAAGAAATATTAGTTTCAGGTGCACGATATAGTCATTTAACACTTCTATACAACACCCAGCGCTCATCACAAGTGCACTCCTTAAGCCCCATCACCTATTCAACCCATCCCCATATGCACATCCCCTCTGGTAACCATGAGTTTTTTCTCTAGGGTTTAGAATCTGTTTCTTGGTGTGCCTCTCTCTCTCTCTTTTTTTCCTTTGGTGATTTGTTTTGTTTCTTAAACTCCACATATGAGGGAGATCATATGGTATTTGATCTCTGTCTTCTTTTGCTTAGCATAAACCTCTCTAGCTCCATTCACATCATGTATCACAAATGGCAAGATTTCATTCTTTTTATGGCTAAGTAATATTTCATTGAATAATTGTATATATTGTATACACACACATATGTATGTGCATACACACACATACATCTGTCATATATATGACATCTTCTTTGTCCACTTATCTATCGATGGGCATTTGGGTTAGTTCCATAATTTGGTTATTGTAAATAATGCTGCTATAAATATCAGGGTGCATGTATCCCTTTGAATTAGTATTTTTTGTATTCTTTGGATAAATAATGAAAGTTTTATTCTTTCCTTGCTTATTTGGATGCATTTTATTTCTTTTTGCTGTGTGATTGCTAAGGTTAAGACTTCCACTACTATGTTAAATACCAGTGGTGAGTGGACATCCTTGTTTTGTTCCTGACCATAGAGGAAAAGCTCTCAATTTTTCCCCACTGAGGATGACTTAGCAGTGAGTTTTTTATATAAGCCCTTTATGATGTTGAGGTATGTTCCCTCTAAACCTACTTTGTTAAGGGTTTTTATCATGAATGGATGTTCTGCATCTGTTGAGACTGGGCGATAGGCATTAAGGAGAGCATGTGATGTGATGAGCACTGAGTGTTATATGCAACTGATGAGTCATTGAATACTATATCTGAAACTAATGATGTACTATATGTTGGTTAATTGAATTTAAATAAAAAAAAAGATCATATGCTTCTTATCCCTTTTTTTTTATTAATGTGGTGTATCAAGTTGATTGATTTGCAAATATTGAACCACTCTTGCAACCCAGGAATAAATCCAAGTTGATCATGGGGAATGATTTTTTTAACATATTGTTGGGTTTCATTTAATAGTATTTTATCCACAATTTTCCATCTGTGTTCATCAGAGATACTGGCCTATAATTCTCTTTTTTAGTGGAATCTTTATCTGGTTTTGGTATCAGAGTAATGCTGACCTCATAGATGAATTTTGAAGTTTTCCTTTCTTTTCTTTTCTTTTTTTTTTTTTTGGAATAGTTTATTAGGATTTTTTTTTTATTACTGATTCAATTTCTTTGCTGCTTATCTGTCCAAGTTTTCTATTTCTTCTTGTTTCAGTTTTGTTTTTTTGTGGTATTTTTTGTTTGTTTGTTTTTAATTTTTTATTTTTTATAAACATATATTTTTATCCCCAGGGATACAGGTCTGTGAATTGCCAGGTTTACACACTTCACAGCATTCACCATAGCACATATCCTCAGTTTTGATAGTTTATATGTTCATAGGAATTCATTCATTTCTTCCAAGTTGTCCAGTTTGTTGGCGTATAGTTTTTCATAATAGTCTAATATCATTTATGTTTCTGTGGTGTTCATGGTTATTTCTCCTCTCTCATTTGTGATTTTATTTACTTTGGTCCTTTTTTTTTTTTTTTTCCTCTCTCTTTGGTAAGTCTGGATAGAGGTTTGTCAATTGTATTAATTCTTTCAGAGAACCAGATCCTGGTGTCATTAATCTGTTCTATTGTTTTTAGTTTCTGTATCATTGATTTCTGCTCTAATCTTCATTATTTCTACCTTCTGCTGGCTTCAGGCTTTGTTTCTTATTCTTTTTCTAGCTACTTTAGGTTTAAGATTTGGTCATTTAATTGAGATTTTCTTGCTCCTTGAGGTAGGCCTGTATCGCTCTTAAGACCATTTTTGCTGCAACCCAAGGTTTTGGACTATTATTGTGTTTTCATTTTCATTTGTTTCCATGTATTTTTTAACTTCTTTGATTTCCTGGTTGACCCATTCATTGTTTATTAGCATGTTGTTTAACTTACATGTATTTGTGGACCTTACAGGTGTTTTCTTGTGGTTGACTTATAGTTTCATAGTGCTGTAGTTAGAAAAGGAACATGGTATGATTTCAACTTTTTTGTATTTGTTGAGGCCTGTTTTGTGACCTAATATGTGATCTCTTCTGGAGAATGTTCTGTGTACACTTGGCAAGAATGCATATTATGCTGTTGTAGGATGGAATGTTCTGAATATATCTGTTAAGGCCATCTGGTCCAATGTGTCATTCAAAGCTGTTGTTTCCTTGTTTATTTTTTGTTTAGATGATCTCTCCATTGATGAGAGTGAGATATTAAATTCCCCTACCTACTATTATTGTATTACCATCAGTGAGTTCCTTTATGTTCACTATTAATTGTTTTATATATTTGGGTGCTCCATACTTTAAATGTAGATATGTTATTGATAGATATGTATTTATTGCCTTTTTATAACTTGTTTTGTCATTGTCTCTGGAGGCTTTCTTTGATCCTTTCTTCTCTTTGTCACTTTTGGTCTTCCCTTGCATTCAAAGAATCCCCTTTAATATTCTGTGTAAGGTTGGTTTAGTGGTCACAAATTCCTTTAGTTTTTGTCTGGGAAACTTCATCTCTCCTTCTATCCTGAATGATAGCTTTGCCAGATAGAATATTTTGGCTGCAGATCTTTTCCCACTCAGCACTTTGAATATATCATGCCACTTCCTTCTGGCTTGTCAAGCTTCTGTTGAGACATCTCCAACTAGACTAATGGATTTTCCTTTGAAATGTAAGGATTTCTTTTGTCTTGCTAATTTTAAGACTTTTTCTTTGTCACTATATTTTGCAAATTTAATTACAATATATCTTGGTGTTGGCCTGCTTTTGTTGATTTTGATGGGAGTTCTCTGTGCCTCCTGGATCTGGATATCTGTTTCCTTCCACAGATTAGGGAAGTTTTCAGTTATTATTTCCTCAAATAAATTTTCTGCCCCCTTTTCTCTCTCTTCCTCTTCTGGGACTCCTATAATACGAATATTATTATGTTTGATAGAATCACTAATTTCCCTAAGTCTATTCATATGTTGTATATTTCTTCTTTCTTTCTTTTGTTCAGCTTCATTATTCTCCATTATTTTGTCTTCTAGATCACTGATTCATTCCTCTGCGTCTTCCAGCCTACTATGCATTGATGAAACCTGTTTCCAAATTCATTTATTGCATTCTTCAGCTCTAATTGATTCTTTTTTAATTCTTCTATCTCTACAATATATCTCTTCTATCCTTACAATATAAGGGTCTCATTGATGCCTTCTATTGTTTTCTCAAGCCCAGTGAGTATATTTATGATTTTGGCTTTAAATTCTCCATCAGGCATGTCATATATATATATATATATATATATATATATATATATATATATATTTCACTTAGATCTCTTGCCATGGTCATATCTTGTTCATATGGGGTGAGTTCCTCCATCTTGGCATTTTGTCTAAATCTCTGTCTGTGTTAGGAAAAATAGTTATAGACACATAGACCAGTAGAAAAGAGTAAAGAGCCCAGATATGGACCCTCAACTTATGGTCAAATAATCTTCAACAAATCAGGAAAAGATATACAATGGAAAAAAGACAGTCTCCTCAGGTTCCTGGGTGGCTCAATTGGTTAAGCAACTACTTTCAGCTCAGGTCATGATCCTGGAGTCCCAGGATCGAGTCCTGCATCAGGCTCCCTGCTCCGCAAGGACTCTGCTTCTCCCTCTGACCCTGCCCCTTCTCATACTCTCTTTCTCTCATTCTCTCTCCTTCAAATAAATAAATAAAATCTTTAAAAAAAAAAGTCTCTTCAATAAATGTTGCTGGGAAAATTGGACAGCTATGTATAGAAGAATGAAACTCAACTACTCTCTTACACCATACACAAAGATAAACTCAAAATGGATAAAAGACCTCAACGTGAGGCAGGAATCTATCAAAATCTTAGGGGAGAACATAGGCAGTAACCTCTTCAACACTGGCCACAGAGACTTCTTTCAAGACATTTCTCCAAAGGCAAAGGAAACAAAAGTGAAAATGAACTTTTGGGACTTCATCAAGATCAAAAACTTCTGCATAGCAAAGGAAACAATCAACAAAACAAAGAGGCAAACCACGGAATTGGAGAAGATATTTGCAAATGACACTACAAAGGGCTGATATCCAAGATCTATAAAGAACTCCTTGGGGCGCCTGGGCGGCTCAGTGGATTAAGCCTCTGACTTTGCTCAGGTCATGATATCAGGGTCCTGGGATTGAGCCCCACATCAGGCTCTAGGCTCAGCAGGGGGCCTGCTTCCCCCTCCCCCTCTGCCTGCCTCTCTGCCTACTTGTGATCTCTGTCAAATAAATAAAAAATCTTAAAAAAAATATCTCCTCAAACTCAACACACACAAAACAGATAATCATGTCAAAAAATGGACAGAACACAAGAACATACATGGCTCCAAAGAAGACATACAAATGGCTAACAGACACATGAAAAAATGTTCATCATTAGCCACCAGGGAGACTCAAATCAAAACCACATTAAGATACCACCTTACACCAGTCAGGATGGTCAAAATCAACAAGACAGTAAACAAGTGTTGGAGAGGATATGGAGAAAGGGGAATACTCTTACACTGTTGGTGGGAATGCAAGTTGGTGCAGCCACTTTGGAAAACAGTGTGGAGATTCCTCAAGAAATTAAAAATAGAGCTACCTTATGACCCTGCAATTGCACTACTGGGTATTTACTGCAAAGACACTGATACAGTGAAAAGAAGGGCCATATATACCACAATATTTATAGCAGCAATGGCTACAGTCGCCCAACTGTGGAAAGAGCCAAGATGCCCTTCAACAGATGAATGGATAAAGAAGACATGGTCTGTATATGCAATGGAGTATTCTGCCTCCATCAGAAAGGATGAGTACCCAACTTTTGTAACAACATGGATGGGACTGGAGGAGATTGTGCTGAGTGAAATAAGTCAAGCAGAGAGAGTCAATTATCATATGGTTTCACTTACTTGTGGGGCATAAGGAATAACACAGAGGACACTGGGAGGTGGAGACAAGTTAGTTGGGGGAAATCGGAGGAGGAGACAAACCATGAGAGACTGTGGACTCTGAGAAACAAACTGAGGGTTTTGGATGGAAGAGGGGTGGGAGGGTTGGATGAGCCTAGTGGTGGGTATTAAGGAGGCATGTATTGCATGAAACACGGGGTGTTGTACATAAATAATGAATTTTGGAATACTGGAAAAAAATTGATTAAATTAAAAATAAATAAATAAAATAAATTATGGGGATGTAATATACAGCATAGGGAATATAGTCAATAATATTGTAATAAAATTTGTATGGTGATGGGATGGGAACTAGATTTACTGTGTGAACTATTTAATAATGTACAAAACTTTCAAATCACCATGATGTACACCTATAACTAACAAATTATATTTCAATTAAAAAAAAAAAAAGACAGCTATATGTTCTACTCCTGAAAGTGATAGCCTAATGTAGAAGGAGAAGAAGTCAAGTAGTGCCCAAGGGCTGGCATTTCAAGGAGTGTCTCTGGTGTCTATCACATAAGCTCTGCTGTTTTATTTTGTATCCTTCAGATCAGTCATCTGCAGAGATTCTCCTTGACTGCTTGGCCAGTGTTTGGTTCCTGACCTGAATGTGGTATGTTTTAACTAGGTGTGCTCTGATCTGCTTATGATATGAGATCTGACACCAAATCTACCAGAACTGAGGTCCTGCAGAACTCTCTGGCTGGGAGAGGTGGTGTGGGAAGGGATATCTGCTGGTCTTCTTAGAGAGGAGCTCACCACACTGGGACTGAGGCAAGCCTGACTGAGAAGGACAGCCCTATCAGAACACAGGTGGTGGGGTTTGGTGTAAGCAAGTTAGGCAGCCAGTGTTAGTGCTGAACTGATTACTTCAGGTGACTGTGTTTATGCTCAATGGCAGGGAAGGAAAACCTTGCCAAACATCTCCTTAGTTACTGGAGAAGCATCTCTGTGAATGCTGCTTCTTGGGGACACACTCTAAGAGAAGTGAAAAATCTCCCCCACTGTGTGCTCCAGTCATTTTTCAGATCACTGTTTTCACACTATATGTCCCCAGTTTGTTTGCCTGCCTTCACTCTAGGATCAGGACAGTGCCCTCTAGCCTTTATCCCAGCCAAGCACACTGACTTTTAAAACTCCAGGCTTTAAGCCTCACTGGTTGCAAAAACTCATGAAATTCAGCCCCTCTCAATATCCAGGTCAATGGTTTTGGGAAAATGTTCTTTTTTTTGCATTCCCCTGTGTGCTACCCACCCCCCACTTTTCTCCACAACTATAGCTCCCTCCCCTCCACAACACTCCAGGTTCTCCCCTAAACTGTATCTCTGTACTTCCTTTCTTCAATGTGGCCTCTTCTTTCCTTTTTTTTTTTTTTTTTTTTTTTTTTTATGGAGTTTCTTCTGTCGATCTTCAGGTTGGCTTTTGGAGTATTTAGGATGATTTGAAAGTTACCTACTTATGTTTGTGGGATGAGATGAGCCCAGGGTTCTCCTATACTGTGGCTATCTTCCTCTCTACTCTGTGCATTTTAATTGGATTATTTGTGGGTTTTTGCTTTGTTTTGTTTTTTTTTTAGGTGTTGAATCATATAAGTTCTTTATATATTTTGGATATTAATACTTTATTGGATATAGCATTTTCAAATATCTTCTCCCATTCAGTTGGTTGCCTTATAAAGTTTTGTTGATGGTTTCCTTTGCTGTGAATTTTTTTTTATTTTGATATAGTCCTAATAGTTTAATTTTACTTTTGTTTCCCTTGCCAGAGGAGACACAGGAAGAAAAATGTTCCTATGGCCAATGTCAAAGAAATTAGTGGTTTTGTTTTTTTCTAGGAATTGTATGGTTTCAGAGTTCACATTTAGAACTTTAATCCATTTTAAGTTTATTTTTGTATATGATGTAAGAAAATGATTCAGTTTCATTCTGTTGCATGAATGAGTTTTACAATTTTTCCAGTTTTCCCAACACCATTTGTTTAAGAGACTGTCTTTTCCTCATTGCATATTCTTGCCCCCTTTACTGTAGATTAATTGACCCATGTAAGCATGGGTTTATTTCTGGACTTTCTATTCTGTTCCATTGATTTGTGTCTCTATTTTTATGCCAACACCATTCTGCAGTTCTGCAGTATATCTTGAAATCTGCGATTGTGATACTTCTAGCTTTGTTCTTCTTTTCCCAGATTGTTTTGCCTTTTCAAGCTGGTGGCTCCATGCAAATTTTAGGATTATTTGTTCTAGCTCTGTGAAAAATGTTGTTGGTATTTTGAGCAGGATTGCATTAAATCTGTAGATTCCCTTGGGTAGTATGGAAATTTTTTAACAATGTTGGTTTCATGAGCATGGAATATCTTCCCATTTATTTGTGTTACCTTCAATTTCAATCATCGGTGTTTTACAGTTTTTAGAGTACAGGTCTTTCACCTCATTTGTTAAGTTTATGCCTAGACATTTTATTCTTTTTGGTACAGTTTTAAATGGAATTGTTTTCCTAATTTCTTTTTTCTGCTACTTCATTATCAGTGTATAGAAATACAACAGATTTTTGTATATTACTTCTTTGTCCTGGAATTTATTAAATTCAGTTACAGTAGCTTTTGGTGGAATCTTTATTTTTTTATATATACAATATCTTGCCATCTGCAAATAGTGAGAGTTTTACTTCTCCCTTACCAATTATATGCCTTTTATTTCTTTTTCTTGTCGGATTGCTATGGCTAGGACTTCTAGTACTACATTGAATAACAGTGGTGAGTGTAGACATCTTTGTCTTATTCTAGATCTTAGAGAAAAAGTTCTCAATTTTTCACCATTGAGATTGAACTTAGCATCTCAGCTAAGTGTAATCACTTTACACTTTTCAAAATAGCTAAAATTAAAACACAAGAAACAAAAAGTCTTGGAGAGACTGTAGAGAAAAAGAAAGCTTATGCACTCATGGTGGGAACAGAAACTGGTGCTGCCCCTGTGGAAAACAATAAGTTTCCTCAAAAACTTAAAAATAGAATTATTATATGATCTAGTTATTCAACTACTAGGTGTTTACTCAAAGAAAATAAAAATACTAATTTGAAAAGATATATGTACCTCTGTGTTTACTGCAACATTTTTTATAATAGCTAATATATGGAAGCAGCCCAGTGTCCACCCACAGAAGAATGGATAAGGAAGATTATACACACACACACACAGGAATATTTTTCAGCCATAAGAAAAAGAACAGAATCTTGTCATTTACAACAACATGGATGGACCTTAAGGGTATAATGCTAAGTGAAATAAGTCAATAAGAGAAAGACAACTTTCAAATGATTTCACTTGTATGTCCAATGTAAGAAAAAAATAAAGAAAAAAAGATGAGAAAAAAAGGCTCAAATACTGAGAACAAACTAGTGGTTGCCAGAGAAAGGATGGGGGGAGCAACGGATGAAACAGATAAAAGGAATTAAGAATGTTCTTATCTTAGGGGTGCCTGGGTAGCTCAGTCAGTTAGGCATCCAACTCTTGGTCTGGGCTCGGGTCATAAATTCGGGGTCATGAGATCGAGCCCCATGGTGATATGGTGATCCCCTGGTCAGGCTCTGTGCTTAATATGTTGGCCACCTGCTTGAAGTTCTCCCTCTCTTTTTGACTCTCCCCTAGTTCATGCTCTCACCCATTCATGCACTCTCTCTCTCTCACTCTCTTGCAAATAAACAAATAAAAACTCTTAAAAAATGCACTTATCTTAAAAAGCACGGAGAAAGTATAGAATTGTTGAATCATAAAGAGGAAAACTGTGTGTTTTTTTTTTTCTAATCTTTATATTTGTGCCATTTCCACCAGCCAGCCAGAGGCAAGTCTTCATGAGACAAGCATTTCCATTTGTTCCAAGCTATTTTTCTCATAGTTTGACACAGTGCATAGAAAGCTGAAGACATGCAATAAATAATTTATACCAATTTATTATCTTTGCCACAAGGAAGAATTTTTTTTCTCCCTTTTACAAGTTGGGGTTCATAAAAGCAAATTGAATGTGCCATGATAGCATAGTATTTGCTAGCTTAAATATTGATTTCAAATTCACTACATCTAATCTCTCATAATAAAGCTTTTAGATTAATTCAATCATTGTCTCATGCTTCTGAAGGGGAAATCGAGAATCAGGAAAGAGATTCATGTCACACAGTTAGGTGGAATTTTTACTTGACCTGAATCAGATACCATAGTCTATAAATGTGAAAAGAATTTACTGGTTTTCCAAAGTTAACACTAATGAAAACTCAGTTTTTAAAAACAGAATCCCTCATACACACATTTTCATTTTTTCATTTTTAACATTATGTAGAGTTGATTAGGTACAAAATATTTAAATAGACACTGATAGAATTTAAAATAAAACAGACATTTTTGCCATGGAGGAATTCATGATTTCATAATAGCTAATAAAACTAGTGATTTATACATCTTATTGAGCACTGTCTACATGCCATGCACACACATGTATTTATTTATTTACTCTCACAGCATTACTATGAGAAAGGTATTGCTATTATCCACATTTTTCAGATGAGAACATTGAAGGACAAGGAACTTAAATAATCTGTTCAAACATTTAGTAGTATTTTGGAAATAATAGCAACTGGTGGACATAAATTCCACATGTGTAGTCAGCTATTTTTTGTTCCTTTCCCTGAAATGGAGATATGGTTTCCAAAGGCTTCCTACAGAACCCTGTGAAGATTCTTTCATAATCAGTCATTATGATTAAATACTGCAGAATAATTGCCTTAGAATTCAAACAGAAGTGACTAACTTCTCAGCATTTTTCTTTCTTCACTCTGTCCTTCATCCTGCATATAGTCTCTAAGCAGAAGTAGAAGTGGTTGTGAGATCGATACCCACATAGGTTTCCATGCTGGTCATGAACTCTACCTGAGATTCTCTCTTTCCCTCTGTCCCTCTCTCTAATTAAAAATTAATTAATTAATTAATTTAACAAAAATAAACTCTTAATCTGATTTAAAAAATACACATTAAAAAAAAAAGCCAACATCAAGCCTCCTACTCAACAACAGTAAAATGCTGACTTCTTTCTGTAGCAATAGGAACCAAGAAAAAGTTGCCTACCATCAGGACTTCTATTAAAAACTGTAGGAGTTGGGGGAAATGAAGGGGGAGACAAACCATGTGAGACAGTGAACACTGAGAAACAAGCTGAGGGTTTTGGAGGGGAGGGTGGTAGGGGGTTGGGTAAGCCTGGTGGTAGGTATTAAGGAGGGCATGTATTACATGGAGCACTGGGTGTGGTGCATAAACAATGAATCATGGAACACTGAAAAAAAAACAAAAAACTGTAGGAGTTACTAGTCATTTCAAGCAAAAGGGAAAATGTCCTAGAATTATTACATAGAATATAATTTAAAAATCCAAAATAATTTGTAGATAAGTACTGAAATAAATAAATGAATTTAGTAAGGTAGTTGGATATGAAGATAATACCTAAAAATCAATTCTAATTTTATATACAAGCAAGAGAGAGAAATTATAAATTTTGAAAATAATCTCCAATAATATTTTTTTTAAAAATCAAGTACCCAGAAATAAAGTTACCAAACTGAGCAACTGAAACAAGTTAAGATTTAAAAAAACAAACACACACACACGTGTACACACACACTCGCATAAAATGACTGGACCAAGTTCATAATCTATTGAAACTCAATAATTTAAAGATATGAATTTCTTTAAATTAATCTGTAATTTCAATGTTACTTCAATTTAAAAATATTCCATCTGGGTTTTTTTTTGCAGAAATGTACTGCACTAGATGACTTAAAAACTTACATTGTATACAAAGGGTCAAGAATAGCCAAAAAATCTTAAAGAAAAAGAAGAAAGCTAAAGTTGTTACACTATCTGATATCAAGATCTACTGTAAAGATGAAGTAATTAAGACTGTGTTATTTGTCTTTGGATAGAGAAACTCACCACTAATGCAACAGGAAAGTAAAGTGCGTAGGGGGAATGTATGGTCTTTTCAATATTCAAAAAAGATACTGGGTCACTTGGATAGCCACCTAGAAAATAATATGTCTTCATACTCACATCATACTATACAAAAATAAATAAACAAACAGAAAGGAAAGAAGGGAGAAGGAAGGAGAGAGAGAAAAAGAAAGAGAGGGAAGGAGGGAAAGAGGGAAGGAGGGATGAAGGAAGGAAGGGAGGAAGGAAGAAGAGCTTTCATAGAAAAATTTAGGGGAATATCTTCATAACTTAGGTTAGACAAAACTTTCTTAACTAGGACACAAAATGTGCTAATCATAAAAGAAAAAATAATAAACTAAGTTATATTAAATTTAAAAAGTTTTGGGCGCCTGAGTAGCTCAGTTGATTAAGCGTCCAACTCTTGGTTTTGTCTCAGGTCATGATCTCAGGGTCCTGGGATCAAGCCCAGCATTGGTCCCCCACTCAACAGGCAGTCCCCTTGAGGATTCTCAGTCCCTCTCTGCCCCTCCCTCCATTAACATGTGTGCTCTTTATCTCTCTCTAAAATAAATAAATGAATCTTTTAAAAAATTAAAAATATCTTTTAATCATTAAGACAGTGGAAAGGCAAGCCACAAAATAGAAGAAAATATTTGTCTATACAAATGACTTTTATCTAGAATACATAAAGAAAAATACACACAAGGTATAAATGAAAAACACAGAATACAGAAACTTTGCAAAAGAGGATATCCAGAGGACTAGTAAACATATGAAAATATGTTCAACTTCATTAGTCATCAGGCAAACGCAAATTTAAACTTTAGCAACTACCATGTACATTCCAAAATGGCCAAAATGAAAAGAGTAAAAAATTCCAAAATTCTTTTAGAAAGCTATAGACCAACCACATTTCTCATATGATAGTTATAGGATATATGAATTGGTATAATATATATATTGATACAATATCTTTAGAAAAATATTTGGTGTTATGTACTAAAGCTGCAGTTATGTATAAGCTATGACCCAACAATTCTACTTATAGGTACATACCCAACAGAAATGCATGTTTTCCTAAAGAGAGGTACTAGAGTATTTATAGAAGCAAAAATTAAAATAGCGCCAAACTCAATCTACTCAAAGACCCATCAATAGCAGGATGGATAAAATAAATTGTATTTTTACTCAATGGAATACTTGAAAGCAATGAGAGTGAATAATTTATAAACACATGCAAAAAAAAAAGAACTTCATACATAATATTAAGATAAGAATGCATATTATATAATTTTGTTTATATAAAGCATAAAAATAAGCAATACTAATCTCTGCTGTTGGAAGCCGACATGGTGGTTCTGTTTGGGCAAGTCAGAAGTTACTAGAAGTGGTATGGAGAGTGGGAAAAAGGTAGTTCTGGGATGACAGGAATGTTTTTCACTGGACCCTAGCTACACAGGTGTGTGCAGTCTGTGAAATTTTTGCCAGCTATAAAGAATTCATATGTGTAATTTTTACACATATATGTTATCTCTAATACAGGAATTCCAAAAATAATTTAAAAATAAAAGCCACCACCTGGATGGTACTTAAAAATCTCTAGATTCTGGGGGCACCTGGGTGGCTCAGTGGGTTAAAGCCTCTGCCTTCGGCTCAGGTCATGATCCCAGGGTCCTGGGATGGAGCCCCACATCAGACTCTCTGCTCAGTGGGAAGCCTGCCTCCTCCTCTCTCTCTCCCTCTCTGCCTATTTACGATCTTTGTCTGTCAAATAAACAAATAAAATCTTAAAATAAAAAATCTCTAGATTCTGAAGTACTTAAAAATTACAAATTTGAGTTCACAAGTCAAAGATATTTAATTTAAAACATAATTCTCTTTTATGAAACTAATTTTACTTTCTACATCTTAATAGAATGAATGGTTTTATTAAAAATCATTTTTAATTAAACTTTTGCACATTATGTAATTCCATCATTGAATTTGCAAACAGGTTGCAATGAATATTTGCCACCTGGCATTGATTTTATAGAAATAGGAAAGTGTGTAACAAAATTCAACTCAACATTTAGAGGTGAATTTTACTACAAAAAAAAAAAATCAAGTATTACTATTCTAGTTATTTTGTGTCTATAAAGATTTAAAACCTAAATCCTTAAATTAAAGAATTTAGTTGAAAGCCTCTATTTTAAAAGCACATTTTGGGTCACTGTGATATCCTTTTCACCCCACATCATAGACAATACCTTTGGGTCCATCTATGCCCTTTAGGCTTCTACTCCCATTGCTCCATCCAAGCACCAGATTGAAATAAATATCTCATTTACCTTTGAAAATATTTAGTGAAATCTAGTATTAATCCAAGGACAAACTGTGATATACTGAAATGGATCATTAGTCCCTCCAAGTCCTTATTTCTGCCATGCTCTCTGGCTGCCCACCCCACCCCCCAACACACACACACAAACCTTTACTACCAGGCTGTGACCATGGAGGAATCCTGTTGAGCCAGTCCTCCAGGAGTCAATCACTATATCAAATTCCTCCTGCCCTTCCTGTCAATAAAGGTTGTCAATTCTGTATTCCATTTTCTCAGAACCATGTCTATTTTCCACAGGAGGAAACAAAATTAATCTGACCTCTAATCATACACGTAAATGTACAATTACTGCTCTTCCCAGGAAAAATGTATCTCCCACAACAGTCCTCTAGAGACTAAACTTTTACTTTAAAGCATGATGCTAACAATGGGCTCATTAGACTTCATGGAACATCCACAGGAGAGAGTTTGTGGGCAAAAAGGGATTCCTGGTGCCCTTCTAAGAGTTTTGCATGCATGTATCTAGTCATGGGAGATCTTCCATAACCCACTCATATCACAATACTTCAGTATTTACCGTATTTTTATAAAAGACAGTCAAAATAGATCACAAAATAAAAATACTGAAATATTTGTTTATTAAAAATAATCAAGTTTGAGTAACAATCATTCAAACTGCAACTAGACAGTGAGATGGTAGCCACCTTGATTAAATTTTCTGCATAAAAATGTATCTATAAGGGCACCTGGTGGCTTAGTGGGTTAAGCCTCTGCCTTAGCTCAGGTCATGATCTCAGGATCCTGGGATGAACTCCACATTGGGCTCTCTGCTCAGCCTGCTTCCCCCTACTCTCTCTGCCTGCCTCTCTGCCTACTTGTGATCTCTGTCTGTCAATAAATAAAATCTTAAAAAAAAAAAGCTTGATAAAATATGTATCTATATTGTTTTAATTGTATAGGATCTATCCTTTGAGAAGCTGATTATCTGAAACTCTATTTCACTGCATTTTATTTTTCACATTTTAGTTTTCTAATATACCCTAAAAATGCCAAGCTTATTGGAATGTTCTGACCTTTAAAATTAATAACTTAGTTTTAAATAATTGATCAGAGTGGTCTAATATCTAAAAGAATGTCTGATATAAGTTTTATCCACAATATTTGGGATAGCAAAGTACCATATTTTTTTTAAACTTTCTTACTTAAAAACATGATCAAAACTCAAAAGAGGGCATGGGATCTTGGTATAGAAAGTCATAACTGTCAATTTAGGTTTAAAAAGCTCTCCATTCCTATTGTGACATTTTCTCAGCACCCAAATGAATGCTATATATATATGAAAACCACTTTCTTTGAGAATTTCATATGTTTTATAAAGTTACTTAAAATTTAATGGGAATTTCTAGTTAAATATAATCAAAGGGAGAAAAATGGTATAGACATTATGATTCAGCAGTTGTTTTAGCACATGAATGCTCTAAAGGTCTCAACATGTATTTCCTTAAAAAAGGTATCTACTTTCTCATCATATATTTATAATACAAGAGAAGAAGGTAAAATATATACACTGCAAAACATTTTATATTATTGCAAAAAGCATGGGAAGTCTACTGGTGGGGTAATGAAGACAAGAAATAAATCAAGGTCACTAGACATTAAGGTCATGGCCCTAAGTGAAGTCTGAGGCAGGAACTGTACCGGAAACTAAGAGAGATTGTGGGAGTCAGTGAGACAAGTTGTGGAAAAAGCCAGATGTCATGAAACTAGCACAGCCATGAATGAGAGAGTCACTAAAGTCTTGTTAAGTGAAAAAAGCAGCCTGCAACAAAATATCTGAAATATTAACACTCCAAGTAAAATGGAAGCAAAAATAGCCAAAGCATCACTATGTATAAGAGTATCTACTATATGTTCTTGTATTTTCCCTCTCCTGTTCTTCCTCTCTGTCTCTCTCTCTCATCTATCCTTAAATAAACATTTTTGTAAAGCCCTCTCAAAGGATACATATGAAGCAAATAATAGTATTACTCTTATTTGAAGACTTACTTCCAGAGAAAGAATAAGACTTTGGTGGTAAAGATGGGGGAGTGTTGTTGAAAGAATACTTTAAATTTAAAGATCTACTATTATTATTATTTATCAATTTATATAAGAACAAAGTATTCATGTATTAATTTTATAAAACCCAAGAATTTAAATCTATAAATAAAACAAATGACTAATTCAACCAACAAATAAGAAATCAGAAGTCACAAACCTTCTATAAGTTAGGAGTGAGTGTCCAGAATAGAGTAACTAGAAAATAGAGTTCCAGCCTCCAGATCCCAGAGTTCACCTTCTCTTCTGCACCTCACTTCCTCTTCTGACTACGTGTCCTCGCAGTCATTTATTCAATAAATATTATCCGACTTACTATGTGCCTGGGACCACACAGCTGTTGGGTCTGTGCTGACGCCTGATTGTGGGGAAAACAAGTAATTCTAACACATCGTGTTATCATCTGGTGGACCGCCCCCTGCAGGCCTGCATGCAATTACAACATTTTGCTTGTGCCCTGCAAGGTGAGGAAAAAATATAGGAAAAAACCTTTGAAGGAAGGACTTAGTGAAGTGCAGAGGGATTTGCAGAGATGTTGGATGTTAGAAATGTTGACCTGTATCAGATCACCTTGTTGTATAGCATGTAATCTCTAGGAAGGCCTTGAAATATTTCCAGGTTCTTTGAAGTTGGTCAAGACAGAAGCTGAACTTAGTGAACCTTCAGTGAATAGACCTTCCCTGAACATAAGTTCCTTCAAATGGCATCTATGGAATTTCCATGAGGAACCACAAGACTCAGGAATGGAAACAGAAACTCCCCACAGTCTGCGTGTGTCCACAGGAATTTTCACCAACTTCCAGTGCCTTGATATTTCACATGATCACCAAAACTGATGAGCAATTGCAGGTCCCCTGGAGATGAAAAATAGGTGTGCTTCTAATGATAAATATGCTGATATTTATAGATTTAAGACTGCATATATAGAAGATGACCATTGTGTGTGTGCATTTCCATGGAATTGCTTTCTTCTAAAATTTAGCATTTTTAGCTTAGTGTCTGTTTTAATTTCCCAGCTGGCTCAAATATAGGCATTGAAGACTTTTCCCTAAAGGTGAAGCTATTCTGACTCCCAGCCAATCCTCACCAAACCAAAGAAAATATTTGGAAATTAATTTGGAATAGCAGCTGAGGTCAAGAATTAATGTGCCGTGGATTTGAGGATGTGCCCACTAAAATTACAATATATAAAACTTGGCTTAGCGCTCTGTTTCCAGCTTGATATGCTATCAAAACCTGCCAAAATTTGAAATGGTTTCCCCCTCCTGGCCCTCCATAACTTGATTACTTTAAGTGGAAAAAGGTAACAATTTTAAGTACTTGGGGCCAGATGATAATTTTAAGTAAACAAGACGTGGAGACTGGTCAAATAATTTCCATATCAAAATCTCCCAGTCAAATACAATGCCAGTATATTATCTGAGCTATTCTTCCTTTCTTTTCAAAAGTTAAATTCTTCAACCATCAAAAAGGCTGTCAAATAAAGCAAATATGCATTTAGATAAGGAGAGACTTTATCACAGACTATTACAATAGGGAGAATGCCTAATCATAAATCTGCAAGTGTCTCAAAATAAAAACAGAAAAAGACCTCTGAGGCAGAAAAGGTAGTTTTCTCAATGTTAACATCTTCCAAACAAAAGCAGAATATCTCAAAGAAGGTATTGACATTCAGACACCAAGATACAGGACATTTACATCACACTAAGGATCCCTGTTATAACCATCCCCACTTCTCTCTCACTTTCCCCACATACTTAGCCTTGGCAACCACTAATAACTTTTCCATTTCTATAATATTGCTGTTTCAAGAATATTACAAAATGGAATCATAAGTGGACTTTTTACACTCAGCAGAATTTTCTGGGAAAATTCAAGTTGTTGCATAGATCAGTCAATCTGCTCATTTTTATTATTGAGCAGTTTCCATTGTATGAATGTACCAGTTTTAACATTTCATTGATTGAAGGGTAATTAGGTTGTATCCAATTTGGGCTGCTATGAGAAAAGCTCCTACAAACTTTGTGTAAATGCTTTCTGTGTGAACATAATTCTTTATTTCTCAGGAATAAGTGCTCAGAAGTACATTACTGGATTTTATGGTAATTACATGTTTATTGAGAAAGTGAGAAACAGTTTCTTTCCCACAATGACCATACCATTTTCCATGCTCAACAGCAATGTATGAGTGTTTGAGCTGTTCTGCATCCATGTCAGCATTTGGCATTGTCAGTATTTTTTATTTTAGCCATTCTGATGTGTAGCAATACCTTATTGGAATTTAATTAGAATTTTCCCAGTGGTTTATGGTATTGAACATTTTCCACGTGCTTACCTGAAATCTGTATATCATTAATGAAAATTCTATGTTGACTATGTTATAATTGGATTGTTTGTTACTACTGAGTTTTGAGAGTTGTATTAGTTTGCAAGGGTTGCTATAGCAACAAACCACAGATTGAGTGGTATAAACAACAGAAATTTATTTTCTTATGTTTCTGGAGGCTAGAAGGACAAGATCAAGGTGTCAGTAGGGCTGGTTCTTGGTTTGTACATGATCATCTCCTCCCTGGATTTTGATATGCTCTTCCCTCTGGTGTGTGTCCGACTTCATTTCATCTTATAAGGACACTAGTTATATTGGATTCAGGCCCATCCTAGTGACTTCATTTGAACTAAATTACCTTTATAATTATGCCATTTCAAAGTCCTTGGGGGAAGAAGAATGGGAAGATGGTGGTCAGCCTGGCTGGAGAAAATGAGTAGTCCCAGAGGAAACTAGTGAGACAGACCTGCTTATCCCAGACATAGTCAGCCACATTAGGCACATTGAACTTCACCCTAAGAGCAATGGGAATGGCATGATGCTGAGATCCCTCCACCACCAAATGCCATCACCTTTCTTTGAGGAAGTCCACCTCTATATTTAGTGCACTAATAGTTTTTAATATGAATCAGTGTTAAACATTTATTTTATTATTTTATTTTATTATTTTATTTTATTTTATTTTTAGGATTCTATTTATTTATTTGAGAGAGAGAGCAAGCACAAGCAGGAGGGAGGGGCAAAGAGAGAGAGAGAAGTAGACTCCCTGCTGAGCAGGGAGCCTGATGCAGGACTTGATCCAGGGCTCATGGACTCGTGACCTTAACCAAAGGCAGACACTTAACCGACTGAGCTACCCAGGTGCTCCAGTGTTAAACATTTCTGACCTATGTGGTGTCGGATGAGAGAGTCAGTGTCTTTTTAGTTGTTTTTCCACTATAATTTAGGTGTTATGTGGTTTTTTGGTTTGTTTTTTATTTTTTCTGGCTGCTTTTTAGATTTTTTTTCTTTGTCTTTAATTTTCAGGACTTTATAATTGGTCTTGGCATGGATTTGTTTGGATTTATTCTGTTTGGGGTTTTCTTAGCTTCTTAAATTTATAATTTCTTTTTTTTCTTTCCACAAACTTGGGAAGATTTTTTTTTTTAATTTATTTATTTGAAAGAGAGATCGCAAGTAGGCAGAGAAGCAGGCAGAGAGAGAGAGGAGGAAGCAGGCTCTCTGCTGAGCAGAGAGCCTGATGTGGAGCTCAATCCCAGGACCCGGGGATCATGACCTGAGCTGAAGGCAAAGGTTTTAACCCACTGAGCCACCCAGGTGCCCCAGGAAGATTTTAACCATTTTTTTTTTTAATTACTTCTTCAGCCCTGTACTTTTTATCCTCCTCTTTTGGTACTCCCATGACATGAATGTTAGCTCCGTTGTTAGAACCCATCAAGTCTCTGAATCTGCTCATCCTTTTTTTCATCTTCCTCTCTGTTTTTCAGATTAATTTCTATTGTTCTAGCTCAGCATTTACTGATTCTTTCCTCTATCGTCTGCATTTCTATTGAAATTATTTGCTGAGCTTTTTATTTTGGTTATTATATTTTTCAGTTCTAAACTCTCCTTTTGGTTATTCTTTACAGCTTCTATTTCCTTGCTCATGTGTAGTATTTTTTTAATTTGTTTAAGCATTTAGTAATTGCTTATTGATGCAATTTTATCATAAGTGTTTTAGGATGCTTGTTAAATAGTTTCAACATCTCTGCCCCCTGGGTTTTAACATCTATTAAGTGCCCTTTTTCTCAATCCATTAGAAATTTACATTTTCCTGCTATGACAAGTGATTTTTTATTAAAATCTGGATATATTTGGGTTAAGTTATAGGATACTGGATTTTACCTAAACCTTCAGTTTTAGTTGGCTTTTCCTGACACTCTTCTGGCATGCAAAGAGGGGTGCTGCCTCATTACTACCCAGTGGAAGTAGAAGTCTGGATTCCCCTTCTTCAGAAGGGGGCCCCTTGTTATTGCTGGAATGGGTGGAAGTTCTGACTTCCTAAGTGGTTTCCACTGATGCCACAGTGGGGGCAATCATTACTGCTGGGTACTGATGAGAGTCCTGACTCCTCTCAGCCTCCTCTGACCACACAGGAGGAGTAGAAGTGCCTCATTACTACCAGATGGAAATTGAAGTCTAAGAGCCCCAAATGTTTCCATTTATTTGACTGGAGAGGGGTAGGAGCACTCCTTCCAAGTCAGCTCCTTACTTGGCCTTCTTTAAACAAACCTGGTAGGGGTGTTAAGAGTGCGTTGGCACAGCCTTGGTACAGACAATTATGAAAGTTTAGGTGCCCTATTTGCCTTTGTCAGTGGGGGTACAAATGAGGTAAGACTTTTTTCTAGGATGTATGTCTAGAGTAAAATTTGTTGTTTAAAAGTTTTCTGTCTTGTGAGATCCTTTTCTGATCCTTTGGCCAGATAGAACCAGGCATTTTGGAGGACATTTTTGTCCATACCTGTTGAGCTTTCCAGGTTACCAGCTTCTTCATCTCCAAGTATATATGAGGGAAAAACAGAGAAGTCAACACAGGGTGCTTTCTCAGGCCCAAAAGTCCCTAGCCAGTCTGCTTACCTTTATCCACATGTCAGAGTCTTCTGATGTTTGTTTTGTATATAAATGCAGGTTTCCTCATTGTACTTAGTGAAAGGAATAGAGGAAATTGTGTCTATTTTATCTTCCCAGAATCAGAAGTCTCTTCTTAAGCTTTTAAGTTTAATTTACAAATTATGGTACTCTGTTTTATTCTAATAAATTCTAAAAATTACTTTTAAGATTTTTTTAGCTCAGCAAATTGAATTTCTTAAATAATGCAAGCTGCATTTTAAATTTAATATGTTCAGAGTTTTTTTTCTTTTACCAAATTCAAATATATCTAGTAAGCAAAATGTTGTCCAATACTTAAACTATTCTAATTAATATTAAATTACTTTAATTTTCCTAATGTTTACAAACATATCCAAGTCATCTTTTACATTTTGAACTAAAACTTCTAACAATAAAACTAGTTATACATTTTAATTGGAATCATAAGATTATTCTGTTGTATAATATATTAAGCTATCTTAAATATTTAAAATATTTAAGTAAGAATCATACTCATATTTTTCTAAATTTATCAAAAGATTTGTAGTAAAATAGGCTTAATATACCTTATTATCTCTAAACATAATTCTGAAACTTTCCAGGGTAAAACAAGAACTTACTAAAAATACTTTTATTATCCCAAACATGTGGGAATTACCATGTCAGAAGCTAAGTTTACACATTGAACATTTGGACAATGGCATAAGACTCAAAGCTGTGGTTATTCAGTGACTTTTCTCACTGCAAAGATACACATTGAGGTCCTTACAGACGATTGGTCTTTTCTAGATTCATGACACATCATTGTTTAATTCTTAAAATTGATTGAAACTGGTATCCCACCCAAGCTGTGGCTAACTTTGTTTAATGTTAAGTTTAACTTTCCAATTTCCCATATTTTAATTATTTTTACATTTCACTTCCTTCCTACCTGGCATAAAAAGCATATTAACATCATTTCACTATATAATATACCCTTATGCTTATTTTCCTTACTTCTGATAACTTTATCACTTAATTGGAGTTGATACATTTCCTATATCTTTTATATTTTTCCTATTGGGCACTTTTCTTCACTACACATGTACAGACAGTCCCCAACTTATAACTTGTCAGTCCCCAACTGACAATTTTTCAATTTTATTATGGTGCAAACGTGATAGGGATTCAATAAAAATTATACTTCAGATTTTGAATTTTGATCTTTCCTGAGCAAGGGCTATGTGGTACAATGCTCTCTCATGATGCTGGGAAGTAACAGTAAGCCACAGCTCCCAGTCAGCCACTCAATCACAAGGTCCAACCACTGATATACTTATAGTCATTTTGTACCCATACAAACATTCTGTTTTTCACTTTCAGTATTCAGTAATTTAAATGAGATATTCAACACTTAATTATAAAATAGACTTTGTGTTGGATGACTTTGCCCAATCACAGGCTGACGTACATGTAAGGCTAGGCTAAGCTACCATGTTCAGTAGGTTAGATGTATTAATGTATTTTTGGCTTATGACATTTTCAACTTACGATGGATTTATCACAGGACATAACCCCATTGTAAGTAAGGAAAATCTGTATATTAAGGGAGTATACAGTATGCTTGCTTATCCATATCCTCAGCTGCTAGTTGGGCAAGTATTCTAATAGACTAGTCACCAACTATTATGAATCCACTCCCTGAGTAGATGAATATTCGTGCTACCTAGAGCCCAAAAATGATAATGTCTCATCCACCAAACTAGATTATTTTTGTTCAGGTTGAGTTCCCTGCAATCTACTTAGAAATTATAGTAAATACAAATTGTCATGGCTTCTTGGCTTGCCATAATTCCTCAGCAGCGAGTTCTACGCTAGTCTTCCTTTCTAGGAGGAACTACTTCACTAGGAGGGACATTAATCACTGTTCATAATAGGAGCTTACGATAATGGTACTCTGAATTACCTATGATCTAGAAACAAGCATATAACCTAGTCTTACTATACATTAGCATCTCTATCACAATACTGTACCACAAAAATTAGAATAAACAGTATTTACCCAGAGTTCATTCTCTGAATTTTTCTCAAAGTGTTGCTGAGGGTAAAAGCCTCTTCTTTTCTGGTAATGAAGCTGTAAAAAGCTAAGTCTAGAGCTTCCAGTGGTCCCCCCACAATCACGTGGAAAAGTGGTCAGTGGTAGAGGAACATAATGTAATACACAGACCAGCATTGAAGAAAGATTTTTTTAAAAAGTCCTAATCCCATGACAGTTCTGCTTCTAGTCATTTTCATTTATATTTCTTCAATTTTTGGTTACATAAGCCAATATACCTTTCGGTTTCCTAAGAGGTTTCAGGTTGGTTGTTACCAACAGCAAATGTGTCCTAATCACAAGTTGAAGACTCCCTCAACTGACAGGTTAGATTTATACTCATGTTCATTTTTACCCACTCTCACGCCCACTTGAATTATAAATACATGAGATTTATCTTAGATACGATAATAGGTTTCAAGCATTCATAATCAGAAAAGCTTACCTAATACTGAAAAGAAAGTCACCAACATGGCTTGATGTTCTATTAGTAAATTGAAAACAGTTGGCCTATTTGTGGAATTACCGTGCTAGAAGATTATGGTTATTTTTTTTTTGGTTTTTGGGGTTCCCAGTAGCATTATAATGATATAAATTGATATGATTTTATTTCCCTAGAGGATATCATCTATGTTATTCATTCACTCTAAACCAAACAAGTCAGAGAAAAAGAAGTATAATTTGTCATTGTGACTTTCCAGAATTTGCTTAGCATCCCAATTTTTTACATTAGCTTTTTCCTTTCAGTTCCACTTACAGAATTCCAAAACTGCTGAGAAATTATCCCCTCAAAGAAAATAAGTTCATATTCTTAATAGCTGTGCTCAGATAAGGATACTAATCTATGCCTTACAGAATTATTCTAAAGATAAAATGAGTTGTCTTATCTCTCCAATTACCCTGAAAAGCTCCTTGAGAATAAAAATCCTGTCTTCCACTTATTTTTTCCCTTATACTGTGCGAGCAAAGAATTTTCTTCTCCTAAAAGGCCCACACAGTTCTCACTGACCAAATCAATCTCAAATGGGAGAGAAAAAAAAAGTTCTGTAAATGCAACTTTTCTGCATGTTTGATACAAAATTAATAAAAAAAATCATTTACTAACTTTATAGGACATTAAAATATGCTATAATTTTAAAAATTACATATACACACAATAAGAACTACAAGTTTTATTTATTTCATATACTGTTTATCTACACAGTTAAGAATTATGCTTTTAGACAGAAATCAAACATTATCTCTTAGATAAGAATCAAGCCAACTTCTGTAAAATAAAAATACAGAAACCACTTATTTGTGTCAAGTAATTGTGTTCTATAGATTTATAAGATGCCTAAGTAATTTGGTTCCACTTTTTACTTTTCCCCTTTGCTTTGCCATTAGGTAAGTAGCTCTTGGAAATAAGAACACAGTTATTTCAATTTCCTACACACCACATTGCAATGGTGATTTTATTTGTCTGTCCTCCACCTGGTAGGCACCTCAAGGACAAGATAGGTTTTGTTTAGCTTTGTGCTTCTTTCAAGCAAAACATCATAATTACATAAAAGGCTTTTTCATGGATTTGGGGTCAGTTTTATGAAGGATGGGAATGATCATTATCACTTGAAATGAATGAGCTGTGCAATGGAAGATGCCCTCAGGGCACATCAGTACACCTAAGGCAGGTGTGAAGGGGAGAGCTGAAGAGAGAATCTATATATTGACACAATGGTCAAGACAGAAAATTTAGAGCACCACAGGCATCGATTTTTAATCTATAGGTAATATATGTGCCTTCTCCTCCTTGTTTACTTCTGTAAGAACTGCCTTTGCCTCAGAGGAGGCATCCTGAGATCTTTATACTATATGACTCTCCATGGCCATAGATTATTGGGCAGGAAGTGGACACCTAACCACTAGAAACTATCTTGAGGCTGGGCTGGGCCAATTAAATTCTCTCTTCCAGTAACTCAGAAATGGAGCAAACTATAGTCAATGAGCTAGTGAATATAGGTAAAGAAGCTAAAAACCTGGCCTAAGAGTAAAAAAAAAAAAAAAAAAAGGGGGGATGGGTGCAAAAAGACCAATCAATTTCATAAATAAACTAAAAATGCTGCTCTGCCCAAATTTTCTGGGACTTATTCCAGTCCCAAACTTACTTGTCCATGGCTTTCATGTGATGTATTGAAGGAGGAGAATATTTTGAGGAACCTCAAAAAGGTAAATTTGGCTGGAGCACTCTGTAAATTGGAGAGGAATGACAAGTCAAAGAGGCAGCCATGAACTGTATTATATAGGATGTTGTGAATCCTACTAAAATTTTTGGATTTTTTTTTTTTTTTTTTTGAGAGGGAGAGAACACAGGCAGAGGGAGAGTGAGAAGGACAAACAGACTCCCTGTTTTGCAGGGAGTCCAATGCTGGGCTGGATCCCAGGATTCTGGGATCATGACCGGAGCTGAAGGCAGACGCTTAACTGACTGAGCCACCCAGGTGCCCCCAAATTTTGGATTATTCTGAGTAAAATAGAAAACCTCTGGATGTTTTTTTCTTGTTTTTGTTTGTTTTTGGTCTTCAACTAACACAAAAAGTAGGTAAAGTAAGTGTATAGCTTGATGAACTATACATATATCCCCCACATATGTATGCAAGAATCATGTAACTACTACACTGATCAAGTATACTTCTATACTTATAGAAATCCAAGAGTCTTCCCATTTAACATCCCTTCTCCCCTCAGTGGTAATTACTAATTTGACTTCTATTAAGGAGACTAGTTTCTCCTGTTTTTGAAACTTGTAGAGAAGATAAAATAGGCAGTTTTTGCTTCAATTTTCTTTTGTCAATATATCTCTGATACTCTCCATATTTTGCACATACCAGATTTTTCTGAGATTGCCAAGATTATATGAATATATCACAATTTATCTATTCAGTTGTTGGGCATTTGGGTGGCATCAACTTTGAGACTATTGTGAATAAATCTGCCAAGAACATTCTTGTACATGTCTTCTTTTGTACATATGAACTCATTTTTTATTGGGTGTATAACTAGATATGGAACTGTTGGATCATAGGGTAAGTATATTTGGACTTGGTAAAAACCACTAAAGAATTTTCTAAAATGAAAAGACCAATGTATACTCTAACCAGAATGTATCACACATAAGGTATAATGTGTAAATATACGATGTCCTGGTTAACACTTGATATTATCAGGCTCTTTGAGTCATTATTTTGAGAGCGTATTAGTATTTCATTATAGTTTAATTTGTATTTTCTTGATGACTAACAAAACTGAGAAGCTTTTCACATGTGAAGTAGCCATTTGAAAAACATCTTCTGTTTTGAGATGTTTGAAAAAACATCTGTTTTGAAGTGTCTACTCAAGGATTTTTGCTCACTTTTATTTTACTAAGTTTTTTGTTGCTCTTGTTTGGTTGGTTGTTTTTAAATATTGAGTTGTAGATGGGGTGCCTGGGTAGCTTAGTTGGTTAAGCGTTTACATTCTACCCAGGTCTTGATCCCAGGGCTCTGAGATCAAGCCCCATGTCAGGCTTTCTGCTCAGCAAGAAGTCTGTTGCTCCCTTTCCTTCCCACTTTTGCTCTCTTTCATTTTCTTTCACTATCTCTGTCTCACTCTCAAATAAACCAATAGAGAGATAGATAGATAGATCTTTAAAAAAATTGAGCTGTAGAAGCTAGTCATTATTCTATATGTAAATCCTTCTTGAGGTATTCATTGCCAGTAACATCTCTCAGTATGCAGCTTGCTTTTTCACTTTCTTAATGCTGTCTTTTAGTAAATAGAATTTTCTACTTTAAGTCCAATTTATCAATTCTTTTGTTCTTATGGTTAGTGCTTCTGGATCCTGGTTGAGGAAGTTACACCTACTCTGGAGCTTCAGAGGTATTCTATTTTTATAAAAACTTCATTATTTACTTTACATCTTTACATAAGCTTGTGATTGAGTTTAATTTATGGGTTTAGTAGAGGTTAAGTTTCATTTGTTTCCATATAGATACCAAATTGATCCAGCATTATTTATTGAAAAATATTTTTTCTCTGGGGCACCTGGGGGGCTCAGTTGTTAAGGATTTACCTTCGGCTCAGGTCACAATCCCCGGTTCCTGGGATTGAACCCCATACTGGGCACCCTGCTCGACAGGAAGCCCACTTCTCCCTCTCCCACTTCCCCTGTTTGTGTTCCCTCTCTCCCTGTGTCTCTGTCAAATAAATAAATAAAAATTTAAAAAATTATATTTCTGAACTGAACAACAATGGCACTTTGTTGTATATCAAATGAATATGTGTATGGAATTCCTGTTCTATTTCATTATTTGTTCATCCTTGCACCAACATCACATCATCTTAATTTCATTCTTCTGTGATGAGTCTCAAAATTTAACAATATGAATCCATTGACTTGTTTGTCTTTAAGATCATTTTGGCTACTCTGTATAAATTTTTTAATGTTTTTTTAATTAACATATAATGTATTATTTGCCCCAGAGGTATAGGTCTGTGAATCATCAGGCTTACACATTTCACAGCACTCACCATAGCACATACCCCCCTCAATGTCCATAACCCAGCCACCCTATCCCTACCCCTCACCCCACAGCAACCCTTAGTTTCCTGAAATTAAAAGTCATTTATGGTTTGTCTCCCTCCCAATCCTATCTTGTTTCATTTTTCCCCCTACCCTCCACAAACCCCTGCCCTGCCTCTCAAATTCTTCATATCAGAGAGATCATATGATAATTGTTTTTCTCTGATTGACTTATTTTGCTTAGCATAATACCCTCTAGTTCCATTCACGTCATTAGAAATGTCAAGATTGTTTTTCTCTTGATGGCTGCATAGTGTTCCATTGTGTATGACTTCTAAAGTTTTATACATACACATGTTAACACAAACTCTCTCAAAGAAAGAAAACCTGCTGGAATTTTTACAGGATTATACTGAGTCTGCAGCTTAGTTTGGGAAGCACTAACCCCTGTATACTATTGAGTCATTTAATCCATAAGTGTGGTAAACCTATACATTTACTTAAAAAATCATTAATTTCTTTCATCAATATTTTGCAGTTTTCAGTGTTTGTCGTCTATATCTTTAATAAGATGTTTTTTATGTTTTGCTATGGTACATAGTATATTTTAATTTTATTTTGTCATCTGTAATTTGTATATTGAAAAATTATTTACTTTTATACACAGACTTTGTTTCCTTTGTGTATTGACCTTGTATATATGAGTACACTCAATTTGGATTCTTTTATACTGGTCTTGCTAATTCACCTAATAATTCTTTAAAAAAATATTTTATTTATTCATGAGAGAGAGAGAGAGAGAGAGAGCAAGCACAAGCAAGGGGAGTGGCAGGCAGAGAGAGAAGCAGGCTTGCCACTCAGCAAGGAGCCCAATGTGGGACTCAATCCAAGAACCCTGGGATCATGACCTGAGCTGAAGGTAGATGCTCAACTGCTGAGCCACCCAGGTGTCCCATTCACCTAATAATTCTAATAGCTTTTTGGTAAAGTCTTTTGGATTTTCTGTTATACAATCATATCATTTGCAAATACAGTGTTACTTCTTCCTTTCAAAAATTTTATCTATTTATTATTTTGTCTTATTGCCCTAAGCTGAGCAACGATTTTAAGTAGGGGAGACAGAGGATAACACACCCTTGCTATTTGAGGTAAATCGTTCACAAGGAAAAGGAGTGGAGAAAGACTCTCAATTAAGCTCCTATTTCAAAATTTAGCCCAGTG
Source organism: Lontra canadensis (assembly GCF_010015895.1). NCBI lineage: Eukaryota > Metazoa > Chordata > Mammalia > Carnivora > Mustelidae > Lontra > Lontra canadensis. Next base: position 3,814,566 of record NW_022631123.1, read on the forward strand.
ATGATGGTGGCTTTGACTAGGGAGCTTGGGGTATGCGTGGGAAGAAGTAAGTATATTCCAAATATTCTTAGAATGTAAAATCAACAGGAATTTCTCTTTTTTTAAGGTTTTATTTATTTGAGAGAGAGAAAGAGGATGAGTGGGGGAAGAGGCAGAGGTAGAGGGACAAACAGACTCCTGGCTAAGCACAAAACCAAGAGCTAAGCACAGAAGCCAAGTGCTCAGCACAGAGCCAAGCAGGGTTCCACATGGGACCCCTGGGCGGGGCTTAATCCCAGAACCCTGAGGTCATGACCTCAGCCAAAGTCCGACACTTAACTGGCTAAGCTACCCAGATGCTCCATCAACAGGAATTTCTGATATGAGTTATGATCATAAGGGGAGCCCTGAAGGATCCAGTTTTTGGTGTTCTTTGAGCAACTACATAAAAAGTTGCACTTACTAAGATGAAAAGACAGGAAAAATCAAGTTGTAGAACTAGGAACAGGAATTGCATATTCACTTTCAAGCATATTAATTTAGAGTTATCTATTAGATTTCTTAGTAGATAGTTTGAGTTCATGGCAATACATAACAATCTAAAGTTTAGGAGAGAGGTTTTTGAGTCCTTTAGATACATATTTGGTAATCATCAGCATATAAATGATGTTTAAAACTACAAGGTATTTGAAATAAATGTAGTTAAAGAAGAGAAAAAATATAAAAACTTAATGTAGGACACTCCAACATAAAATAGACACTCCTATGAAATAGAAAGATTAAAGAAAAATAGTAAAGCTAGGGTGCCTGGCTGTTGGTATAGCATACAACTCTTGATCTCTGGGTTGTGAGTTCAAGCCCTATGTTAGGTGTAGAGATTACTTAAAGACAAAATCTTAAAAAGAAAGAAAAATAGTAAATCTTAATGAAGAGGAACAGCCATTAAGTAGGTAAGTGAAAAACCATGATGCTGTGTTTATCTTAGTAGTCAATAGAGTAAAGTGTCTGAAAGGCAGAAAGAATGATCAATTGTGTCTAATGTTGCTGATAGTTCTAGCAAGTGAGTACTGAGAATTGATCATTGGACTTAACTACTTGGAGGTTATTAAATAATAGGAACTGAAATCCAGATTGGTGAATCTCCCACAAATAGTGATACTACTTAAGTAAAAAGATCATCTACCATAAGTAGAGCACATAACTTAGAATCAATGAACTCAGTGTCATCTGTTAACATAAAAAGATTTTTAAGGCAGAAAAAAATGGTAAGTGCTTACTTAAATCAGTAAAAGTTTCTAAATGGAAATTTACTTTTTCATCATTATCTTCAAGTTTGGGCAAAATTTGTCTTAATCCCCTAATCTTTTCTGTCTGCATTTTTCCCATCTTTGAGTTCCTATTCTTCACCCAAAGCAATAAACATTCTAAGGACCAAAAAGAATTGCCTTATGTCTATTCACTCTGAAAAGTAAAGAGCTTATTGTATTCATCTTCCCAAAAGCACTTACATTTTAAAATAGAATTAGTTGAAACTAACTTTAATACATAGGCGTTCACCAGTAATGGTGGAATTTTAATCTTTACTTTGGTTGATTTTATGGACCTCTCATACCATGTCACTTGGCAGCCAATGGTTGACATAAAGGCAAACATTTCTGAAGAACTGAGGCACAAACTGCCAATATTCTAATACTATTATATATCTTTTTTTCTATTATATATCTTTTAAAATTAATAAGATGAGTTATTGTTTAGAAAAATTCCCAAGCATAGATATGATTCCCAGAGTACAGGAAAAAAAAAATTCTTTTTATGTCCTACAATAACATGACTCTGTTTCTCTTGACTTGAATTTCTTACATCCTTTCCAGATATATTTCCAGTTACATGAATACATATATCATCGGAATACTTACTTAGGTCTCTTATTGGAATTGTTTCCCTAGATTAAAACATGCCTGTTTTTAAATGGCCATATATTTTAGCCTCCAAATACTTACCACTTACCAGGTGGTTTGCCACTAATTTTTGTTAATGATTCATAAAGCATGTGCACACAATACTCAAATGTTCTCTTTTATCAAATTTACTGATGCAAAAGTAAAGATCAATTGAATTCAGCTCAACATTTCTTTCTTCCTTGGCTAAGTCTTCTCTTTTAACCCACTGCCAAAGACTGACATCATTACCTTAATACAAATAATCAAATTCAATCAAACTAACTTTTAAAATTGAATCAAAGAGGCAGTTTGGGATGTATGATTCAAAGAATTGACCTCAAACATTTGAAGACCAAATTTACCTGCTTGAAAAAACATACATGAACTCATTCTCCATCTCAGAGTAGGTTAATGATTAAGTGTAAGAATATTATATAAAGCAACAGATGTGATATTTTTTCTGCATGTTTCACCACAGCTCCTAGTCAGACATTTAGAGATAAGCCATTTAGAGTATCCTTTAAGAAGCCTAACTTTTCTACACATTTTACAGAGACCTAAAGGGTTATCTATTAATTAAAACCCTTAAGCATTATGTTTACTTTCAGGAAATAGGAAATTCAATAAATCAAGCAAAATTTACCATAGCTCAGTTAGAGCAGACCTATATAACACATTTCAAAAGTTAGATCATGAAATACTTTCTAAGCTTCATTCCTATTCCCCTGAAAATGTATTTCCATTAACTAAAACTAAGATTATGTTATGAAGGAAGATGCTTTTAAAATTTTGATTTGTCTTGCTTTATATAAATGTAGGAGTCTTTGAATCTTTTTCCTAAGGAAAAGATATAAAGCAAATAAAAAGGAAAACATTTTATTAAAGGTGGAGAAGGTATTCAATTTATTTGTCATCTAAAATAAGATTTTTTTTCAAGTTACCAGATTCAGGGATTATTTACTCTCCTGAAATACTATTAAAAAGCCTATTACAGAGATATTTGCAAATAGACTCAGATAAGAACGTTCAGACTCTAAACTATTCTCCAGAATAATTTAATTGACCTTCCACAGAAGAAACAAGCAACCTTTAGTAGTGAATTGAATTGTTACCTAATTTCCCCAACTTCCTTTGGGATAGCTACTTCCAGGAAATTGCTGTGGTAAGTCAAACTCAGAAATTTGGTTCTCAGTATTGGAATTAAACTTTTTAAAATCAAGAAACAGTAAAACTGCAGAGTTATTTATTTTAAACAGTTTAACACATGCATTGTAATTTTGTAAGCAAATCAATATAGAACACTTTGTGAAAGTATTATGATCTATATCAACTAAACCATTTTAAGGCAATTATAATTAATTACATAACTGGAAGAGGTAATAATAGAACTGGATTAGTGGCCCTGAAAATGTGAGGTGAAAAGGAATATGACCTGTATAAAGAGAGGAAAAAATCACCTAAAAATTTTATGCAAGACTCTTCAATTCTATATTAGAAAAAGAATAAAGGAAAAAAAGTGTTATAATGTGTGAGATAAGGGACATACCTATTTAGGTCTTCACTGTGGGCAGAAAGCACAAAGAAAACGTCTCTCCTATGAATTCCTAACTACAAACTACCCCTCATTTAGCTTTTGGCCTTCATTCCTACTACCCAAGTGATTCACAAAACTGCAAGATTAAATTTTAAGTAGTCCCTGACTGGACACCAACCATATGGTTAGAAGCAACATTAGAATCTCTTCACTTTTAAACAGGCCTCACAGAATTAAGTTCCAAAGCCCACGAGCTCAGAATCACAAGACATACTTGGAAACAAACCACCATGGAAAGGGATGAGCAGAAATGACAAAATCAGACATGAAAAAGTTTCAAATATTTTGTCAGCTACAGAATATAAAATGACTATGTTAAATCAAATAAAAGATGATTTTAAATATATAACTATGGGGCAAGAGACTACAAAAATTGTCCAAATGTGTTTCAAAAGTAATAAAACAGAGAGTTTGGAAACTCAACAAATATTTTAACCATAAAATTTGAAGAGTCAAGGAGAGAATTAGTGAAATAGAATATAGTAATAAAGAAATTACCCTTTATATAAAGAAGCACACATAAGAAAAGAACAGAAAAAACAATAAATAGATCTTAGGAGACATGGAAGAAAAAGAGAGGAATCTGAATATTCATCTAATTAGATGTACAAAAGGAGACAAAGCAGAGAATGAGGGGAGGCAAAAGCTAAAAATTCCATAATCGTTGTAATCTCCAGTCATCAGATTTTGGAATTTTGAAGTGTTTCTGGTATAATTATAAAAGGAAATGGACATGGAGGCACAGAATACAGAAATTTCTGAACACGAAACCAAAAAGTTATTTTAAATACAACCAGAAAAGAAAGAATAAAATTGATGATTTTGCAAATATTTAAACTCACCTCTATGGGAGCAGTATACTTCCCTGTTGTATTGATGCTGGGAATCTCTGTGTGTCTTCCTTTGGTCTCATAATGGGCAGAGTATTTTATTTGAGGTCAGTCTTATCACTTGTTTTGACTAATGGGCATTAGTACACACGTCCACATATAAAGATTAAAATATATTTGAAAAGTTGGACATGACATCTTCCTGTTGCCTTTTCCCATGAAGGACATCCTATGCAAGGACTATATGAGACAGCCAACCTGTACCGAACACGTCTTGGACCAAATCCAGTCAGTACAGACTTTATTCGCAGACCTCCCAGACAACTCCACAAGAATACGTGATTGTTTCTTAAGCCCCTAAATTCTGTGGTTCTCTGTTATACACCATTACTGAGCCAAAAGCTAACTGTTATACACATGGACTAGAAGTGGGTTGCTGCTGAAACAAAAATCTAAACTATGTGGCAGTGGATTTGGCACCAGGGAGCAGTCAACAAGGGAACCATTATAGGAGGCTGGAAAAACTTTGAGAACTGTGGAGAGAAGCTAAACAAGTGACAACCCATGTTACGGTGAGGAAAAATACTTCCTAAAAACATTGTGTGAGATGATATGAAAGGTAGAGTATGCATATAATAAACTTATAGAACTGGGGAGACGAACCTCAGATATGATGAAAATGCATGAGTGTTTTTTGTGTGTTTGTTTTGTTTTGTTTTACCAGCTGCATTTGATTAAAAAATTACAAAAGAGAGAGTGGGGGGAGACAAGCAGGGTCGTGGTGGGTGGTGGGTGGTGGGTGGGAGGGATGTGGTAAGGAAACTAGCCAGATGGTAAGCAAAATTTCATGAGCATATATAAAGCTACTTAATTTCAGGGTTAAGACATGAAGTTATTTTCTACCAAATCAAAGGTGTGACCATTGTACTTTGATGCCTTGAAAAAGACTAAATTCAAGGTTTCTTTGGTAAAAGAAAGCTGCAAGGTAAAGACCAAAGATGTGGTTGTAATATCCTTTGCTTTTCACTAGTCCCTTAAGTTTGCCATGATTCTTAGCTTGATTGTGTGCCTCCCAAACTTATTCATGAAATTCCTGTGTTATTTGCAGCCTTTCTTTAAGGCTATTAGTAGCTCTCATTAGCCATTAACTTTCACAAAAGACATGGGAGTTGCATTAGTTTCTTAAGGTTGCCATAATAATTTACCACTGGCTAGGCGGTTTTAAAGAACAAAAATTCATTTTCTCAGGTCTAGGTAGCAGCAGTATAAAATCAAGTTGTTGGCAGGGCCATGCTCCCTCTAAAGGCTCTGGGGAAGAATCCTTCTTCACCTTTTCCTAGACTTTGATTCCTTGGCCAATTGCAACATCAAGCAAAGGCACAGAACTGATGAACAGCTAAGTGTGTGCAAAGACTTTGGCCCTTCTGTATCATGAAAGCCCATTGGAGGGACTAATGAGAGGGGATACTGGAAAGTTGGGCAGTAGCCAAAGAATAAAAGGCCTTGAATGCCAAATTAGCAGCAAAGGAGAATTACACAAAGGAGAATGATGGGAGGATTTTAAGCAGAAGCATGTACCACAATCTGATCTATCTAGCAATTAAAATACACCTGCAAATATGATACCAGTCCCTATACATCTCAACTTGGTTTATTTCCCTTCATCTCTCTATAAAATAAGCATGCTCCTTAGATTTACACAATCTAAATCACACTCTCTTTTTGATTAATGAATATATGAAACAGGACAGTGTCACAGATCTGACCAAAAAGTACTGTATCTTACTGTATTCTGCATAGCCAGGAAAAAAAATACTTATAATCTAAATAAGATTACATAATCTTTATATATAATATTTCCTTAGTCTCAAAATCATGCTTTTTATTCCACCACTTCTTCCTTTCTTAAAAGTATGTATACACTAATTGCTTTATTCTTGTTGTTTCATTATTTTTCCAAGTATTCAAAGTTAAACTTGCACATCAAGGAGTCTGCATTACCAACCTAGAAAAGCCTTTTGATTGTGCCTTTTAAGTTCAAAGAACAAATTCACAGAGTTATTGAAGAGTCAAATCACCTAGTATTTTGCAACAAAATCTACATTACAAATACAAGTAAAATAATCACAAATATATTGCTACATACTGCAATGTGACAATGTCACTTTTTTCCTTCTGTGAAAAAGGATGAGTCACACACCAAAATAGAATTGTTAAAATATTCCTTTTCTGAATCTCCATCATCGCAGGTGCAATTGGTCGCTTGTGTTTTCAGAAAAAAGAAGCAAGTGGCCAATTAAAGTGGGAATGAACCTACTGAATGGTAAATTTTGGCAAGCATTAACTTGCAGATGTAAAAAATTGGCTCTAACCTACTTAGAAAACCGTGACATGCTTGGAGAAATAAATGCGAGCGGACACCTTGATATTGGCTTGGTCTATTATAACTACCATGAGAGGAAATAAAACCAGCAGATTTCTCTCACAGAAATCTTTATATAAAACCGTGCCTTTCAGAACAGTTTCATTTTCTTTGATATTACTGGTGTGACCACCTCTTCTGGCTATGTATACATTTTACCAACAAAATCACGAAACAGTGAGAAAAAAAAAACAGGGATGAAAACTAATATGTGGTCTACTCAACAGCAAAGCCTCCATATGACAAAGCTGTTTTAGAATTCTAGGGTGTTGGAATCATAACTCAATATGTCTTTTGACAAGAAACAACTTTAACCCTTCCTTTTCTAGAAATAACAATATTTAAACAATTTTCTTGCTTTCAGACTGTAGTTGAATGTTCATCCTGGTTTAAAAAAAAAGGTTGCGTGTATCTGGGCTTGTTTGTGTATGCACGTATGTTTGGGAATTTGGGAGAGGCAGATACCTGGAGAGAAATAACGACATTCATAGCAAGTCTAGACCAAAAAAATCCTACTTCCTGGTATATTTTAAAAACTCCCTTCACTGATAATAATACCTGACTCCAGGAAAGCTATGAAAAGCTTTGGTTTAATGCTGTAGATCGAGAACTAGAAGTCCTACAAAACCTCACTTGGAGTTTCTAAGAATTAAATAACAACCAGATGTAAATGGAAAAAATCCAAGAATCAGTTATAGGACTTAGGGGGAAAATCCGGAGAGCAAATATTTCTAGTTCATAGGTGAGCAAGCTCACACACGCACATGTGCATATGTGCACACACACACAGTGAGTCACGGTGCCTCTTTTTCACTGTGATTTAATGCTTGTAGTTCTGGTAGCACTCCAACAGGGAGCACACATCCTTTTCAACTCTTTTGGTAAAATGATTTAACTGGCAATCAGAAATCCTGCCTTTTGATGTCAGCCCTGCCTTTTGATTTCAGCCCTACCATTAATTCAGTGAACCTGTGCCAGTTACATGACTTCTTTGAGTCTGAGTTTCCTTAACTTGTAAAATCATCAGGTTGAACTCAATGAAGTTCCATTTGCCTATTATATTCAGAGAATCTACACTTGGCAGTAAGTGACAGGTATATCTTCTGTACTACCACACTATCCTACCTTTTTAATTTTTTTTTTTGCAGCAAGTGAACTAAAAATATGCAGGAAAATCACTGGATGGTGTTTATTTGAAATAAACCCTGACTCAAATTTTGATCAAACTCATCAGGTCAATGTTGACTAAAGAAATATTTTATCTAATCAAAAAAACTCAATTGTTGCAACTTCTTACTCAGTACCCCACATCATTGTAGTGTGCTCCTCACACACATTCTTACACTGATCCAGAATGTATGCCCTGCAGAGGCAAGTCTGTTCTATCCTCAGATAATCTGGACTCGCTATTTCCCTTCTCTTGAGCTCAAACATAACTCTTTATGGCTTCTACTTCTTTTTCTTAGCTCTAATCTTTTGGAGGGCTACACGTAACAAGTTTAATCCCTCTTCTCCATGCCAACTCTTAAAAACTTTGAAGATAACAATCACATCTTCTCTAACCCATCTTCAGTTCTCTCCACTACTAATATGAGAGCTTCATATCCCCTTATCATCCTCTAAATGTGTTTATATCCCACTTAACATGCAGATCCGAGTACAAAAAATAGAGTTTGAGAAGTGCCAAGAAAAGCAGTTCGTCTGCCTTTGTTGTGGACAAATTCTTGGTAAAAGATTAAGAATAACTACATCACACTATTTGCTCACATAGGGTATAAATGAACTGGCTAAAATCTTCTTAAGTGTATGCTGTTACACCAAATTTCTTCCTTCCCATATTTGTACAGTTGGTTAAAAACGGAAAAGAAAAGATGACTCAGCTGGAAGTAAAGAGGTTTCCAACAGAACTCTGATTCATGCTAAGTGATATCTGGTGGCTTTCAGAATGAAAATATTTTGATATCAGCTTGGATGTGTGGTCTTCTGTTTGGGGTTGCCTCCCATTTTTTAAACTGAAAAACTAAGAATTCTTCCGCATACACTTTTAACATAGACCACTTTCTCTTTTACCTCTGTGCACATCTGTTATAACAGAATGAACAGAGTAGAGACAGATGTCTCACAAGCCTCAGCTCTCATGAAAGATAATGGTACATTACATGATAGCATTTTGATGCCTCAGTCAAAAGGAATAAAAGACAGCAGCACTGTCTCTCTGAAATGCATAAAAACATGACAGTCTTAGTGTTAATGAAACATGAATACCTTTTCCTTTACAGAAATATACTGAGAAAGCTTCACTGTTTATTATGAGTCCTTCAACAGGGCCTCGGAGGTAATGGAATGGTTATATCTCAGGCCTCGGAGGTAATGGAATGGTTATATCTCCACAACAAGAAAGAAAGGATGCATTACTTCCCAGCAATTTGCTACAAAATAAAAAGTGGCATATAAATAAATAATAGTGTCTAAGTGGTGTTGATCCAATTCTCTTGTATGGTCATGAATCTCAAAAATTTCAATGGGTTTTTGGACTATACCTTTAATAGAAATAATGCTTATCTAAAAAGAAAGTGACATAACTTTTGAATCTGACCTAACTTTTGAATCTGACATTTAGGATACACAGGCTTAATTTTTTAAACTCAAATGAGAAGCATTTGGTATTTGGCATATATTATAATCACAATGAAGCAGCCAAAACAGAGTTTACCTCATGTAATTTGCAAACCATTGTGATAGCAAGAAAATCAGAATTAGGGCAGTTGCACTTTTCCAATAGGTCTACCCAGTGCTCTGTTTAATTCACTTAAGTCACCTTAATTGTAACGATGATCCTGGGTGTAAATGCTGTCCAGACACACACTGTTCTCCAGTCCCTGACCTTGGCAAAACCCACCCCTGAATTCCTTTCACTGATACAAGTTTCCTATAACCTTAGTCAGTAAGACAGACGATTAATCATTTAGAGAGCTGTAAAAACCCCTTTTAGAAATTGTCTTTTCCCCACCGTCTGCTGAAGAACCACGGAAAAACTTAGGTCAAAGTGCTAAAATTCTTAAACCACTAAAGGTAAGTCTGACCACATCTCCAATTAAAAAGCCTCTTATGTCATCACCATCTCGAGGGAATATTCTTAGAGGTGGTCAGTCTGAAGAACCACACTCAACATCGTACGACCTTATCCATACCTCTTACTTTAATTCTCTTCATTCTTCAGCAGTTGGATAGAGGCAACAAAATTCCTAAACTATCTCCAGATTTCTGGTGTTCCTGACAGTATCTATGAAGAAGACAATTCTCCCCTACTCTGAGAGACATTTAATCCCACGGCGGCAGAGACCTAATCCTCCAAGATTCCCAAAGCCTCCTGAGAACTGGTCCTAATCTCCTGAGGTTTATATCTAAACAACCCCAGGACATTTTGTTTCACTACCAAAGTCATGATTACCAAAGGATCATTGTTCAGGAGTCCTGATCACCTCTGAGTTACCAAATCAAAACTCAGGACACACTCTCATACAAATTGCTAACACCTATCAGGACAAACAGCCTTGTCCTTATATTTTATAATTATCCCTTCAAGTAAGATTTAGGTTAGAAACAATTCCTTAACCACTCAGAACTATAAGTATGTTATCATTAACTCATTCTATCAAGCAGAACACCTGATATCAAGCACTGTTGGACATCTTTTTGATGACTAATAAGACAATTGTTCTCCTGACATAGGGCCTGTGTGCTTGAGACTCAATTTGTAGTACAAGGTAATTCAATATTTTGACATGAACTTGCTCTCCAAAGCTCTATTGTAGGAGCCAAAGGCTCAAAGTCAGGGTATGTATTTGTACACAAAGGGCTACAATTAATGCCCAGCACATTGCATGAGTAGTCTAGGAATTGTTTTGTTGTGGGGAAAGAGTATAATTAATAAATATCTTGGTAAATAAGAAAGACCAAAATGCTTATGTTTAAGAACAGACTTTAAAACCATAATACATGGATTTGAATATCAGCTGTACCCCTTTTCTAACTGTTTGAGTTCGGGCAATTTAAGTTTGCTGTGCTACTATTTCATCATCTATAAAATGTGGATAATACTAGTATACATGTTATAATGAAAAAAGAAAATTTTCCAACAAAGTACTAGTTAGCACTTGTTAAAGTGTTGTCTAGCATGTTTGTGAAGAAATCAGCAGAAAGATAAAATAGCTACAAAGGAATGTTGAAGTAAAATTGCAGATTGGTTGTAATTTTTGCTAGGTTCACTTTCAACAGAACTATAAAACCATGTCATCTTTGGAGTTGATCTATCTCTGGGACTATCAAACTACAGGAACTTACTAATATCTGCAGGTCAACCTCTAACCTCAAAAAGAACAAAAAAACATATGCACATCTGTTAATCATTAATATTAGCCAAAGTTCCATCCTCTGCAATTGTCAGATGATGCTCAGATGTGCTTACTGGAAAATGATCTAACATGAGATTTTTAAAATCAAGAAATAATCATTTTGCCCTAACTCCATGTATGGAATAAATAATTTTTAGCAGCTTTGCTGTAACTTTTATGTAAGTTTGTGTTTGCAAAGTACTTAGAAAAGTCTCTGGCCCAGTGCTCAATAAAATACCCAGTACCTGTGTCATAGCAAAAATATAGGGTCTATGGAATCTCTGTGATATTCTAAAAGGCCTTACATCATTTGCCTGCAATAGTTCTTTAGTGATACCACAGGGATGATTTGGTTGTGGATCCCCTCCATAAGAAGACTTTTGATTCAGAGTTGAAATCTCTTACGTTACAAGAAATGTGTACAGCAGCTTAGGGGTATGCTTGTGCTGAAGCTCTTATTACAACTGTTGTATACACACAGCTTAATTCTTAAAATCCTACTAAAACAGAATTTCTACACTTTTCCAGAAGTATTGGCCTTCCTTAATGGAGTTTCTCAGAGGGAAAAGTCAAGTGGCAAAATAGAGGAGAGAAAGATTCAAATCAATTTGAATGCCTTAATATGACAATCATTTATAGTTGGGAACAAATATAGAGGATTTTACTTTTTTATTTCCAAAATACCTGGGCACTGTCACAGAGGCATATTTTCCTATTTTTTTTCTACCCACTGTATAAACTTAGAAAAAATGAAGAGATTTACAAAGTCATACTATATTCATAATCCATTAAAATCGCATATTTTCTTAGGGAGACTTTTGCAGCTACCAAAATTCCAAAACCCACTTTACCTCAAACAATGTTAAGGATGGTATTTAATACTGGAAAAGGATTATGCCACAACCACTTATTCAAAGTCTTGTTTAGTGTCAGTATCTATTCAATTTTGCATGTCCCTAGCTTGATGGAAACTAACTACCTCACAGCACTCCATAAATATTTATATTGTAATCCATTATTGATATCTTCCAAACATTTTACTATAGCTTGTTAATGACTGTAACATGACATTTCTGGGTGGAGCTGAACCATTATTTTAATTTTCTTTCCAAAAGAGATGCTTTGCACACATTAAAAAAAAAAAAAATTCAGTGCTGGCATTTAGTCGGGGCCATCACTATACAACAAAGGCAAGATATCTAAATCAAGATCTGAAAATGAATCAAAGAATGTTTACAAGAATATTTTGACATGAAAATTCAATTTCCCTATTATGTTAAAATCTTTCTAACTCATTGGTACTGTGACCCCTTATGCTCAGATGAGGTCATTTAGATCTTATAACATTATTATAATATAGGAAATTTTATCTAAATCTGTATTTCAGAGATGAACAAAATGAGAAGCTCAGAGAGGTTAAATGACTTTCACAAAGCCACACAGCTTTTGCTGGGATCCCAACTCATAGTTTCTTCCACTGATGCACCTTGTGCCCATAACTAAACTTTTGCCAGAAACATATCCTCTTTTATTGGTATCCCTTGTATTATACATATGCTAAATCCTCACCTACATTACAAATACAAATTATATAAATGTATCCTTGTCTACCACCTAAAATTAGGCCATTCTATATGTACCAAGTGTTTGAGTTTGTTTCAGTCTTACTACAACTGCTTCCTGTTTTAGACAGTTCACTAAACCATGGTTAGTATTTTGGAAAGGGAAGGTAAGTAGTTTACCGTATCAAGACAGCAACTATTGTATAAAGATGAGGTCAAATGAGGAAGCAGCATGCTGCAGGACATGAAAGCAACTAACACAGGAACCAGAACTACAGGTGTTTAAATCTTACACCTTCCATCTCATAGTTGTGAGACCTTCAAAGAATTAGCCTCTCCAAGCATCATTATTTAATGAGATATATATATATAAAAAAATTAGCACAAGCATAGTACAGAATAGTCTTTCAAATTACATGATGATCAATTCTTGTTTCAAAAAATAAATCCCGGGGCACCTGGGTGGCTCAGTCAGTTGAGTCTGCCTTTGGCTCAAGTCATGATCCCAGGGCCCTGGGATCTTCCCCTGCATAGGGCTCCCTGCTCATAGGAGCCTGCTTCTCCTTCTCCCTCTGCCTGAGGCTCTACCTGCTTGTGATCTCTCTCTCTGTCAAATAAAATAAGTAAATAAATAAATAAATTCCCTTTTCAAATGTGCATACACATGAAAAAAGAAAAGAAAAAGAAAAAAAATACCTTTTCACATTTACTGTTTGTAACAAAGATAGCTATTTATATCTCATTAAAAGAAGAGAGATTTTTGGATCATTATTGTTATTGACAGGTATACCACTTCATGCAAACAGGCACAGTAAAAGCTGATCAATAATGGTGAAAAGTCCTCCCCACATATATGTATATATACACACACACAGTCCTTTATGAAGCACATTTGCCTCCATTTTCTTATTTGATGCACTCCAAACATCTGTGATTTAGTTTCTTATTCATTATCATCATCCTAATTGTTTCCACGCTGAAAATAAACAAACTGAACTTAAAAGAGGTAAAGTAATGGGCTCAAATTCACAAGCCCACTAAGATGTAGATTTAAGAACCCTTACTCATTTTTCTCACTAAATCAGTTGCCCACGTTTCTCACCTTCCTAATTTTTGAGGGTGCTAGATATGAAATTTGACACAAATTATAAAACAATAAATAATCACAGCAAAATCACCAGCCAGTCTTTTTTAAAACTTCCACAACTCCATCTACTCCTTTATTTTAACAGAATTCACCTCAAACAGAATTTCATAAGGAGAGGGAGAGAAATAAATAGGAGGAACCGGTTAACACATCTTTGGCAGCCTAGGACAATAGAGTTTCATGCAATTAAATGTATCCATCCATTCCTGTGTCAACCTCAGTACCACGTTTTCAGTAATTTTTTTTAAGACTGCCAAAATGGAGTTACAGACATGTCTTTGAAGGATAGGATTCTCAATTCACAACAGCATAATCAAGATGCGGTAGTATTGAAAAGAAATGAAAGCTATTCCCTTCAGATAGTTGACAAGAGGCAATATAAGAAAGACGATTATGCAGACCCATAAACCTGTTCTACTCCATCCATCCTTTCTTACTTGGTATCTGTTCAGCGAGACTTCCTCGCGCCATTTAAAACGTTAATGGGGTGTACAGTTATATGTAACTTCTCTACAGAATCTTAATCTGCAGCAATCATCTGCTAACATCCCTAAATCCTCACAAGCCTAGTTTTTGTTTTTTCCTTAACATAGAACCAGAGTCACATAATAAAAAGACCATAAAACCAATCACATTTTCTTTTTGTTTCTTTTAGAGAAATATGGTACTTGGGACTCTCTGATCACTCCTGTATCTATAACTTAAATTCACGACATTTTAGAAATCCAACCCCTTTGATTTACAAAGGAGGCAACTGAGACCCAGAGAGGTGATGTAAGATATGCAAACCAGCTACAACTTGGACACAACGGGGTCAGAACTTAGGCACAAGAGCAATGTGCTTTCTGCTACCATGTATCCTCAAATTAAACAAATGGGGACAAATTTTCACAGGTAGCGCTATCAGATACTATACCTGTACTTGTCCAGTTTTGGTCCTGGACATAATAGAGGTGTCTTGCTTAATTACTCCTTTTTAGATAAGCTTTATTCTTTCTTCATCCTACCTAAACCTACCAGAAAAAAAGACCAAGAAAGAGGTCACAACTGAAGGGGAAAGAAAAATAAGGAATAAAAGAAAACATATACCTTGCTTGTATCTTACTCAATAAGAAACAAACGATTTGGCAGAGCAAAACAATAAAATGACAATTATCAAGAAAGTGTAGAAATTTTTAAAAAATGTTTTTCTGATCGTACAGAAATGGTCAAGAGCATCACAAAACAGAAGTAAAATAGTATGGGCATGAATATTTTCACTATGTGTGTGTGTGTTTATGTATGTGTGGGTAGTTGGAAGTCGTGTAGGAGAGGGAGAGAGAACATGACAAGAACCGAAATGGAATAATCCAAAATAAAATAAAGGTATTGTAACTATAGGTAAATTTATTCAATCTCAAAATGTTGTTTATTGTCACTATAACTTATGCTAACTAAAATTAACATGTGCTCCTTCAGAAATAGTTCTTAAATTTTCTTTGGAGGCAGTCTTTCTATACAAGGAGTTTTCTTGATAGCTCAAATAATTATAGAAAAATTACTTTTCTGTGCTTATAGTTCAAAAGCCTGAGAAAGAGTGAAAAGAATAAAGCATTAAAAAATTCCCATATATGTTAAAATATAATTTGTGACAGGTATACTCTAGCTCTCTATATATTTTTTAGAAAAAAAAAAAAAAATCTCAGCTTGCCAGAAGAGAAACATCATCTAACAATTACTGGTGGGTCAGGAACAAAAGGTGCTCAGACTTTGAAAACACAGAATTTAATCACTGGAAAAAGAACACAAGTCTAACATAAAGAAATTTGCAATTCTGATAAAATGTTCATAGTTTTAAAATGCTGAGTGATTTGACCTGGGATGTTATAGAAAGCAGTGTATTACATTTACATAGCAGACAATAAAAAACTAAGGTAAACAATTATTTTGAATCTCTTTGCAGATGCTTTAAAATCACTATGTAATTATAAGAGAAAAAATATCCAGAAAAAGAAAACAAATAAACAACTTATCTCAAAATTTCTGAGAAGCATCTAAACCTGAGAAGAATGACTCACTGAAGGATTCTATTAGAAGTGAGGTTTTTTAATTTAATTTAATTGCCAATGAGAATTATCAAAGATAAAAGCCACTATGGCAGACAACAGATCCAGAAAGGATGGATAGCATATTTCTTTTCTTAGACCTAATTTCCAATCTCCATTCTTTTTTTCTCTTTCAAATGTTACCTTTCCCTCCAGATTCAATCAAGGCCCACTTCTCCGATCTCACACACACACACATACACACATAGGTTTCTCCTTTAAATTTCTATTGCCTTTAGCGTGTGGATGCATACTGAGTATTTTCTTGCACTAATTAAACTAAATATACGTGTGTGCTCTAACCTATAACATGCTGAGGCCTCTTTTTTAAAATTTTATCATTATCATTATTATTTTATTCTGTGTTATTTGTTTCAGGGATACTTAATTAGGCCTGTACAACAACTTCTGCATCTTTATATTTCTCTAGTCCCTCAGAAAAAGAGACACTTAGTCTACAGGAAGAATATAAAGATGTTTGAGGCCCAGGATTTAAGCTGAAATCTGAATATTTGAACTTGAGAAAGGCATTTAAATAAATTTGGTGTTATTGTGATAAATCAGGTAATATATATATATTCTGAATTCATTTTCCAACTATGAAAGAAGTACACACTATATTAGAAGCAGGAGTCTAATGCAGAGAAAAACAAAACTCAGGCTACAGAGACAAATAGACACATGTTCTAACTGGTTTCTGCCCCTTACTAGATGGGTCTTCTTACAATACAAAATCATCAATAAAAATGTAATAATTCATACCTTAGCAAAATACCTAACCAAAAAAACCAGCTCACAGAACCTAGAAAACCATAAATAAATGACAAACATCATTATCATTCCAACACAAGTTATTATCATACTTACTACTGTAGATGCAGATATTTTACAAAGAGATATGATGCAGAAAACTACTACTAATACAATCTAAAGGAACACCAGAAATGTGTTGATAATGGTCTTTAAGCTACATTTGTTTCTCGTTGATATTGAAATACATGAATAGGGCCAATTCAATTTATGCTTGGAAACTGGTCAACAGTTAATAAAAAGAAATCAGTTCTGATTTTGTATTACTTTTATTTTTTTAAAATATTTTATTTATTTATTTGACAGACAGGGATCACAAGTAAGCAGAGAGGCAGGCAGAGAGAGGAGGAAGCACGCTTCCTGCTGAGCGAGAGCCCGATGTGGGGCTCGATCCCAGGACCCTGGGATCATGACCTGAGCCGAAAGCAGAGGCTTCAACCCACTGAGCCACCCAGGTGCCCCTTGTATTACTTTTAGTTTGCATAAATTTACCTAACCTGTCTGTCTATACATCCAAAACACCTATAGAATTTCACAAAATGCTGAATTCCATTCCCCCATAACAAATATATTGAACCATATCATCTACAATTATGAGTTGGTAGGAAGTCAGAAAGTTCATGCCATTTCTGAGTCTAATAATAACTAAATAAGCTTTCTTTAAAGGTTTAACTAGTCTGAATTTAATGATAAAGTAAGAACCCTATTTTACAATGAGAATCAAATAGGAAAGTATATACCACTATTTTGGACATTATAGAGGCTTACTAAGAGTTGGATTAGAATAAAATTTGTTAAAACCTCTACATTATTGTCATTATTACTACCATTGTTATTTTATTGCTATGATCATTGTTATTAGATAAAACTGTGCTCCCATGAGTTCCTCTCCAAGTATAAACAATGAATCTTTTCTTTCCATTTGCTGCTTCACTGTGTCACTTCTTAACTTTACCCTACGATCCTGCCACACCAACAAAGAGTTGGAATCCAAACTCTTTTTGAGAGAATTCTTAAAACATTTATCCAAGTTATCAAATCTCAAAGGAAGAGAAGGTGGGCCACTTGTTTTATCTAAAAAAGTTGTGGCAGTACTTGGAAGGTTAATTTGGTATGTTATTCTTGAGCCTTTAAAGGAAAGATGTATGTCAGATATGTAAGGTGAGTAAAAAAGTTGATGGTACGGTAGCTAACAACTTCAAATGGAGTCTTCAGCCTTGGAAGTGATTAAAAAATGCATAATTTTTTTGATTTGGCTTAATAATAAGTTATATCCAAATGTACATGTGTAACATGAAATACACAGAACATTCAAGAAACTTTGAACAATCTTCACTCACTGAAGTAAAATCTTGACTAACTGCAGGAGGAAAAAATGGAAATTGTCGCATATATTAATCAAATGCCAGCTCATTTTTTCTATTTTTTTTATAGTATGAACTTCAATGGAATATTTGAGTACTGCTTGATACTTTAAAAATAGACAACCGCCATATGGAATTTATTAATCTTCATTTAAGATGTTGAAGGTCAAATTATTTTCCTCTTTCCTTTTAAGTGCTCCCTTCTACAAAGCCAATATAATTTGTTCATGTTGTCATAGTTCCACATCCTCCAAAACATACAGATAATTCACATAAAATATTATTAACATTGCTATATAAAGATTTAATTTATCACTCATTTTTGAAATGCACAAGTATTAATTGAATACATACATTTTTAATAGTTTCCTTTCTTCAACTTAAGTTGGAGCCCTATTAAAATTATTGCAAAGAGATACACTATTTCTGTTGAAAGGACAAAAGTCACATCAAGCAACTAATTCATTCTACAATATAAGCATGAAATTTTTGTAATATAAAACTTACCATCTTCCTATCTCTAAAGGGTATTTTGAAGAGTAACTAATAAATTAATTTAAAGATCTTTTGACATTGAGTGCCACACACTCAATAAAAGCGAAAAAAGAACGCTGGAATTACTTCAAATTGAAATGGTATTATATACAACCCACAGTGTACACAATCCAAAAATTTCTACTTAATAAAGATAATAGTACCTAGGAAGAAATTGTTTTAAATGTAAAATGTAAATGTAAATGTAGAAACATCAATGTCTTTTATAACATTTCCAATCATTAATTATATAAGTAAACTTTGTAGGATTTCAGTGCTTAATCTCAGACAGGAAAGAGAAAAAGAAGAAGAATACCAGATTTTTACCACGAGTGTTAATC
Organism: Lontra canadensis; assembly: GCF_010015895.1. Classification (NCBI taxonomy): domain Eukaryota; kingdom Metazoa; phylum Chordata; class Mammalia; order Carnivora; family Mustelidae; genus Lontra; species Lontra canadensis. The sequence goes on from NW_022631123.1 coordinate 3,833,567, forward strand.
TTCAATTTTATGTTTTCATGTCCATGATAATCCCTAGACTAAGGGATCTTCATGAATAGAACACCTCCTACCCTTCCAAAAAACAATGCACAAAGACATCTGTTTCTCCCCATATGTCAGATAAAAAAATGTTCAGAATCTCTGCATCCCATTCTAACTCTTATCCAGCAGTGTATCTAGAACTTTCAGAAATTCCTAAATTTCACCTCTGCTAAATTCCATTAATGTAAGCCACCCTCTTTGCTTGAGTTAATGGCAGAAGTACTTAAGCAATGCTTCTCTATTTTAGCTCTAGGATGTAGGGAAGAGAAAAACACAGTAAGAAAAACTGTACAATCATCCTTTGATGTATAGCTCATCTTCAATTAGCTTTGAGGTCTTATCAGTCCCACACCAAAAATTGCTCTCAAATTCTTTCATTTACTTTCTTATCACCTCTGCCTGGATTTGCAAAAAAATCTTCTAAAATCTGAAAATTTCTGTTATATTCTCTCTCTCCTTCAAGCAGCCTTGCACAATATCCCAGGGATTAATAGCCTGATGCCCTGGTCTGTGCACAGTCATGAGGAATGCGGTAGCACATAGCATTACTCTCTCCCAGACAGGCTAAGTTTAGGTGATCACCTTTGGAAATGCAAAGAAATGAAAATGAAAAGATAACAGATGGTCATTTTTATAGTAACTCATCCTAAGAAATTATTCTTTAAATATTTTATGGATTGAACCAGATTGTTTCCCAATTATCCATCAAAAGCACAAGGTATATTCTCAGAATGAAATATCTGGAAGAGAGTGTTCTGAAGCAAGCCAAACAAAGAAGCAATCAATCCTGCTACTTCTTCTGTTCTATTATAATCTGGCTGAAGGCATATTTATATTTTTAGCCCATAGCTCTTTTCTCAGTTTCAGACCTACATATCCATCTGCCAACTTGACATCTACACTTGAACATCTTAAAAGCATTCCAAATTTAACATGGACAAATATTAACTTTTGAAATTCTTCTTCAAACATTCTCCAAAGTTTGGCATACTGACATTTTAGGATATGGTCCTTCTATCCTCCCACCTAAATTATCTTTGATAACTTCATCTACTACATGATACTCATCCAAGTCTTCCTGATTGTATGTCCAGGAAATATCTAGATTTAAACCACTTTCCTGCACCCCTCCTGCTATCATCTTGGGCCAAGACACCTCCTTTTCTAAACTGAACTCTGTCAATAACCACATTACTATCTCTCTGTTTCTATTCTTGCCCCTCTAGTCCACTCCCCTCAGAGCAGCAGGATGAAATTTTTAAAGCATAAATTATATAATATCTCTCACCTGTTCAAACTTATTTTCACTGAACTGAGAATGAAACACATAAATGTTCTTAGAGCAGTCTGCAGGCTCCTGCTTCATCTGGCTTCTCTCATCTCCAGTCTCAGCTTTTGCCTAGGTTTTCAGATAAGCAGTGTGTCTCACACTCACACTAAGGAGAAGTCCATTGTTTATCTGAAATCCAAATTTACTGGATGCCCTACATTTTATCTCACAACGTTAGCCATGTCACTATCTGATTTGCTCCAGCATTCCAGCCACAACAGCTTTAAGAAATTTCTCTCTGAGCCACACCCTTTCTTGCTGTAACACCTACTATTTCTAACAGGAATGCTCTTCTGTCAGATCTTTACCTGACAAACTACAACTCTTCTTTCCAGACTTACCTTAAATGCAACTTTGTAAGAGAGTCAGCTGATATGTTTATCCAAGTGAGATCACTCCATTAATTTCTTATAACACCTTATATATGTTTTTCTTCTTGTTCTTATCATAGTTCATATATTTATTTATGTGGACATAAATATGTGAAGATGTGTTTGGCATACCACTATATCCTCAATGCTAGTAGAAAATCATGTACATAGTAGAGCCTCAATATGTATTTTCAAAAGGCAGAAAGGGAGGGAGGGAGGAGGGAAAAAGGAAAGGGAGAAAGAAGGAAGGAAGTCAATCTATGTAAAGCAACCCCATTATTCTAAGCCTATATTGTCTCTGCAAACTTTTATCCTACAGTGCAATTTCCTGAAAGCATTTACTCTCTTTGGACCAATGCATCTGACCTTAACCATAAAATATCACTCATTCATTCTTATAGATCTATTGATCGTTTGAAATGAAGATATTGGCACACTGGCTTGTGAATGTAGTTTTTATTATTAAATGTCACGGATTTTTATCAATTCATTATAAGGTCTAGCCCGATTCCTGGTCACTTTCATTTCCCCTCATCATAGTGCCAAGTACACTTGATCTCCCAAGGGAGTTTCTGCCTCTGTCTCTGGTTTCCTATTCTATTCCTAACCCAACCCAAAGGAAATATAATGAGCTCTAGCATCACATATAAGGATAAACTTCTATCCACTATTCAGTTTATTCATTAGTTAGGTTTTAATCTGATAAACAATTTTAGTCTCACTGACAAGAACTGTGTTGGTCAAGACAGCAAAGTTAAGGTTATGTGTATTGGAATCAGAAACCCATATCTCTAGTCTAGTCTTTGTAACTCAGTGAATTTGGAGAAGATTCTGCAACCTTCTGAATGTCAATATTCTCATTTATAAAATAAACTATCTACATCAAAGTGGCACTACCATGTTGATTACATGAGGTTGCTTTCCACTCCTTAAAAACTTTAATCCAAAATTCCAAATCCAAGCCCATATGTGATCTGGATACTATTAAACTCACCAGGCTCATTTAATGCTCCTTTCCTGTCTTATAACAAGCAGCATAAACTTTAATACTTACAGTAGCCAGGTAGATAGTGCAAAAAACGAATCTGATGGGATGTAGAGGAAAACAGGAAGTAGTGGGAGTATGGATATAGTAGCTAATGTAGGCCCTATTTGAAGAAGTCAGCTTACTCATTCCAGGTGTTTGTTGCCACATGAGAACATAAGCTCAGTGTTTTTAGGGATCTGATTTTTCCTTAAAAAAAAAAAAAGTTCAAATTTTTATATAAATATTTTAAATGTTAAAATTATGAGTACTGGTTAAAATAACTTTACAATTTGGTGCAGAGGGCACCTGGGTGATTAAGCATCTACCTTCAGATCAGGTCATGATCCCAGGGTCCTGGGACAGAGTCCCACACCAGGGCTCCCTGCTCAGCAGGGAGTCTTCTCCTCCCTGCCCCTCTGCTCCTCCCCCAGCTTGTGCTCTCTCTCTGTTGCTTACTTTCTCTCCTAAATAAAAAATAAATAAATAAATAAATAAATAAATAAATAAACAAGAACCTGGTGCACAATTACCAATTAAATTGGCCAGGGAACTCATGACTGGATGTACTTTTTCTTTTGCACCCACACATTAAGGCCATAAATGATAACTAGAATTTTAAAAAGGGAAAAAATTACAACTAGTATAAAGAAAATAAAAACAAATAATAATTTCTCTGAGGAACACAGATGGAGCACAAAAAATAATGTGGCAAATTTGTTTTTTAATGTATGAACCTGGTTCAATTCATTTCACATGGTTCCTTCTATAGGTACTAATTTAAAAAAAAAATGCCTAGAGAACCAGCTAAGTTATATATACCTATCTAAGCCACTGACCCTCCTCTACTTACCCCCAGGGCTTTATCATTGTGCAGAAGCTAATCCAACCATTCCTTTGTCCTTGAGAGTACTAATGCAGAGGTAGCTCTATTATGAGGGGAGTACCCAGAGCCCTGAGTCCCCTGCCTGCTTCTTGGCAGCCTAGGAGTGCACACTTTAACATTAGTAGAGTCAACAACAAACCCATATTCCTAAGCATTGCGGAAAAATAAATCAGGATTCTGGGGAAGCTCCGTTGTTGTTGCTGTTATTCTTTTGCTTTCTTGTTTATTTTATACCCAGGTTCTGAAATAGATTGACCCTCTAAACTTCAGGGCTTTCTTTTAGAAAAGATGTATTAAGGTTGTTAGAAAACAAATCTCATGCTGACTCACTAGCCCCTGTACAGAGCTTGCAGCAGCCAAAGAAAAATCTGTCCAGATTTATATAGTGTTTGATTAATTTCCTCAGAAGGCTTTGTAATAGATGCATCCCTGGAGCTTTTTCCTGGGTCATTTTTCCTTTATGTTTGTGTATTTTAAGCAAATGAACAACCAGTAGATTGGAGTAAGTGTTTTTTTATGAAGAAAGAAGGAAAAAGAAGGAAAGAAAGAAAGAGAGAGAGAGGAAAGGTGGGGGAGGGAGGGAGGGAAGGGCAGGGAGGAAGAAAGGAGGAAGAGAAGGAAGGAAGGAAAAGTTAAGTTGTTCATGAAGAAAATGGTTGAAAGCAAAAGCTTCAACTGGCTACAAGTGGCATCTTTCAAACACAGTAAGCCAGAGTCTTCAACAGCTCAAGGGACTTTTAGTCAATAAATTTAACAAGCTGCATCCAAGGCCAAGCTTCAGCGCAGTATGGAAATGAAAGTTCAGGAAGTCAACTTCTTCTCAACCCTAGGACAGAGTTAATAGACGGGAAATGACAAAACGTGTAAGAGGATTTGACAGAGTAAGCCTTTTTTCCTGTTTTGTTTTGTTTTGTTTCCTCTTTCCTGTTTAACTTAAGGGCAAATAAACTAGAGAATCTTTGTGTTGAGAAATAAACCAAGCTGGAAGCATTAAAAAAAAAAAAAAAGCTTCATATATGAAAATGATATTTTCATGGCCAAGAGTTTAAATATTTTATATTACAGATACATATTTTTAGAAGAGTATCATTCTAGATATGGAAACACTAACTATAATAAAGTTAAAATGCAGACTCACCATTTAGTTTATGAATTAATAAAGTTTGTGATGTGAACTGTGATATCCCAAACAGCACCAGAAATATCTATTGATCAAAGTTAAGTTGTTAGACTTGTTGAAGAAAGGGAGAGCATCACCTTTATGGTGTTGCTAGTGTCTCAAAACGTGGTGAGTAGAAAGGATATCCACTGGGTCTGGGCCAGGGGATTTTAAGGCAGATCATGCAAGACAGAATGGTTGTAATGGTAAAGTTTATAACAAAAAAAGCTTTGGATTAGAGGATACAGCAAAGCTGGGGTCTTAAAACAATGCTTGATGGTCAAATGCAGGCTTTTTAAGCTGGTTCACAGTTTTGTCTTCCAGGAGAAAGTATTTCCTGGAACAAGTAACTAAATTATTTTTTCCTAGGCCCAGTATTTTTTTTTTAAGATTTTATTTCTTTGACACAGAGAGAGAGAGAGAGAGAGAAAGAGCACAAGCAGGCAGAGAGGCAGGCAGAGAAAGAAGGAGAAGCATACTCCCCACTGAGCAGAGAGCCCGATGTGGGGCTAGATCCCAGGACCCTGGGATCATGACCTGAGCCAAAAACAAAGGCTTTAACCCACTGAGCCACCCAGGCACCCCACCTAGGCCCAGTATTATTTTGCACAGGCAGCTGAGGGTATATTTGGTCCCATAATTTTTTAGCACAGAGATACAAAACTAAGTTGGCTGCAGTTTTCACTTCAAAAAATGCATATACTTCATTTATACAAAATCCCTCTAGTAAGAATAAGAAATATTTTGACCTTAGATATCTCTGACCTTGCTGGTACATTGATGGAATGCTTTAGATATCCCTAAAAAGCAGCTGACTTATTCACTGTTCTTCTTGCTATACCACCTAAGATATTAAGGGAATTATAGTCTTTAAGACTTAAGTCATTGAAAATAAATCAAAACCCTTAATTCTTAGAATACCCCTTCTTTATGAATCATCCAGACAATTATATACTGAGTTTACCAAATAGAGTATTAAGTAATAAAGCTAGATTATTGAAGCAGGGAATTTTTATATTATAAATGACATGAAGATAAGATGCATGGTAGAGTTAAAGTCAGACCTGGTTTAGCACATTAATTTGGTTTCTCTTCTAGAATTAAAATTTGTAACTGAAAGGAAATTAGGAGAGTACCTAATTCAAACTCCTTCATTTTAAATACAAATCAATAGATACATAAATATAAGGAAACATAGCCATCTGCCTAAAGTCATACAGCTTCTCTTCAATGCCATATTTTCAGAGGCTTTAATATCTGAGAATTCATTCTCCCTTCCCCATGCTCTCCCCTCTGCCTCAGTTTTTCTTTGTTGACCACACACTGGTCTTCAGGAAAGAATATCTCTATTTGCTGGCACTATGCCCCATCCAAACTGTTCTTTCCAGAAATCCTGGGTCATGCGTTCCTCCTCAGGTCTGTCTGCTGAAATCTCACCAATGAGCTTCTACTGAGGCACCCCCCCGCCTTCCAGAGAAGCATCCTCCACTCTTAATTGGACACTCAAATCTCTGTTTCCACTCTTGGTCCATCATTGGGACTCAGATAAATTTCAACATGGTTAGGCATACATAGGGTACCCTGCCAGGTGTCTATCTGATTGAGGGGGGTGAAGGTAATTCTGGAAAATAATGCATCTTGAAAGAGAAAATGAAGCAGCAAATATGGCCCAAGAAGCCCACATGCAGCAAAGGAAATCATGACCAGTCATGATCACTGTAGACACATTTTAAACCTAGGGAGAATAAAAGCTAAAATAACTGTTTTTAACTAATGACTAGAATGGTAAGTGCCATGAGACTAAGAAGAACAAACAGCAGGGTGATCAAGGACCTTTGCTTATGAGTTACACAACCCACAGGTGGCCCCAACAAGAAGAAGCTACACAAGAAGAAGCTACGGTGCTGATGGTTTGCAGGGAGGGTGTGGAGTGTCCCACTGGTGCCAGCACTCACATTGGGTGTCAACAGTAATGGCAGTAGAGCCTCATTAGTAGGCATCGCCAACAGGAGCTATAAAAGCAGACAATTACACTGCCTAATAACCAAGAGGATCTGGCTTAGAGACAAACAAAAAGCTTGCTGCATTAGGTGTTGGGAGTCCTTGAGCATCCACAAGAGCAAGTAAGACTGACACCTAGAACAGTGTTATTGATTAGTGTCCCTGAGGCTCTGGGCCTGAGGAAATATGTTACAGTCCGATTTCTTTCTCATTGTTCCAGCTTGAATCCAAATCAATGTTTTTTAAGTTTTACAACTCCTTTATTCAGCCCTTTCTTTGTCTTGTTTTTATTCCATTTATTTCTGATCAATCACAAAATTAACATTTATAGTATTATAGAATTAATACTCTTTAAAATATATTTGCAATACCCCTTGACTGATGCAAAGAAACTAAAGAGGACACGCACTTACGATTCACGTTATTTATGGCCAATGGTTACTCACTAAATGCGCCACTCTTTGTTAATACTCTCTGCTTCTCTTGAAATGACTGCTCAATTTCACAGATATTGAGTGTATGACTCAGTTTCATATTTCAATCCTTGATTGGACAGATAAGTGAGGAAAATTCTGTTATTAGAAAAAAATAAATAGCTTTAACTTTTTACTTCAAGAAATTCTTGAGCCAATTTCTCTGAGCAAGTTTTCTCATCTGGACAAAAATCTCTCCTCTCAGGACAACAAATTGTTCATGTGGGCAAGTAGCTTGCCCAAGAGTTTATTTAACAAAACTTGACTCAGGATCTTCATACATGATCCTAAATTATGTCACAATCCCAATCAGTTCTTGTCCTATAAAAATCCCATTATCAATTTCTTGAGCATACACCCTAAAGCTATATTAGCGTTATTTTTTGATGTCTCCTTTTTAAGAAACTACTAAGGCTATCAAGGTAATATTCTCCCACAATGTAGTACATCTAATATGATTAGGTCTGTTTGACTGACATGCTTTAGCAGTCATTTGGGGAGTCTGAGAAATGCCCCTGAGATCCAAATGAGACTCCAACTCTACCACTGCTATACGCATGGAAGATCAAGATCTTTGACTGGGAAACAGCATGCTCCCCTTCCAGCTGTGAAAGGGAGATGGCAGAACTCTTACTTTTTTTTCTTTGAGACTTCAACTTCTGAGTTTATTTTATCTCCTAGAAATGAGGATCCCTGTATAGAAATCCTTTTATTGTCTTGTCAAATTTTAAAATATTTTTCTTTGGTAGAAATCTGCCTTGTTATTGAGAACACGCTTGTCTTTATCTGTCCTCATCATCTTTGTGGTAAGCCCATTTGGGGATGTTCATAGAGAAGAGAATAGGTAAACCCCTCCCTTGAGCAGCCTCCAAAGATTCACAAGGTCAGAAAAATTCATCACACTGTCATCCTTATAGGACAATCATTGCCTTGGGTCACCTATCAACATCTTATAAAAACTTTCCTCTATCTTGTCTTGTTTTGTTCATTAGGGTATTGTTCTGAAAAAAGATCCCTTCAGTCTAATCTACAACAGTGCACCTGGCCATTTGTCAATTTATAATTGGAAAGAGCCAACTATTAAGTTGGGAGTACAAGACACAAAGTACAAGAGCAACTTATTCTACCAACCACTGGCAGACACTCCTGGGATTGATTCAATGTAAGTTAATAACGTTCTGAGCCAGATTCCTGTTTCATTTTTGCTCTATAAATCTAATTCTAGTGCTTCTCTTTATAAATGGCATTACACAAAAAATAATTAAGAATAATAGTAGATATTGGGGAAATTTTTAATATTAACAAGCTTGTTCATGCCAGAGGCACCTTAAAGCAAAAAGAGAGTAAAACTGAAAATATCCAGTGGGCATATACTTTCTGTTTGTTTGAAGAAACACACCAAATAAATTCAGATTCCAAAACTGTTTCTTGAAAAGAGCTCTTAGCCAAGATACATGGAAAATGTAAAACAATTCAGATGCATCTATTTTAGACTTCTTATATCATATCTTGACCATAACAGTCTTTATACCACTTGTGCTCTTCCCCTCTCCTGTGCTCTTCCAGTACCATCCTTCTGTCCTTCCTTTATGATCCAGTTCCTTTCCATTCTGGACAGCCATAAATCCCCAAAGTTCCACTTCCTCTTAAAATTAAATTCACTTTAAAACAGGACAAATCCCTGTTCTAGAATCAGCACTCTTGTTAGGCACCAACATGAACTGCTATACATGTATCACTATCACCCCAATTAAACTGTAAAAATCAGAAAAGATTTTTTAAAGAAAAATTTTATGTTTTAGTATGCTTAATCACACTTTTTTTCTAGGTTTTGGAACAAGGAGCCTCACATTGTCATTTTCTTTTGGGCCCCACAAATTATGTAGTCAACCCCTATTTATATTTCAAAGTACAGCAGGAAAAGATGTTAATAAATCCACAGAATTCCTCCCTTGAGATTTTCACAAAATTGCGCCAAAATAAGTGGGTCAAAATAGACCACTTTAAGGAAAATGTTAGGTTTTGTTGTTGTTGTTATTGTTGTTGTTGTTTTTAATTAGGAATATGCACTAGGACAGGGGAAGAATATTGTACTTATCTTCCTAATAGGTCATTTGGTTTATAGCCCCACACCTCTTTCCGCCAGCATTTTGGATTGGGGATGAGTTTTGTCCTTTTGATTTCATTGAATACTCTTGGCATCTGGATTAGAAGTAGACTACAAGCACTCGTCATAAATATCCTGTTAGTATTTGTCTGTATATAGTTCTCAAAGCTGAGATCTCTAGAAATTTAAGTGTCATTGTGTCATAGTGTGCCATCTCATTAAATGATTCTGAAAATAATTATCCAATGAAAAAAAAACAGAAAAGCTTGATACTTACAGAGGCAGAAATCATCACCTCCAGAAAGGTCGTATATGATTACCATACCTTAAAGAGTGCTGTGGATCTGTATTGATGGCTTTATCAACTCATGCTGATGGAAGATCCTGGGGAGCAGGAAGCAAGGGTTGAAAACTGAGACCACGTACATCCACTTAAATTAACTACTAGGACAGAGAACTGAGGCTGTGTCAACATGACTTAACTATGTGTTCTAGGAAATTCTGGCCCAGGAACATTAGCCAGTAGGCCAGTAAATAATGTAACTGTTTGCTTCGGAAATTCCTGCAACCAATTTGTCTAGGAAAAGTAGTTTGCTCATCTGAGATAACAGCTCTCCTTTCAAGACAATATATTGTTCACCTGGCAAACAGCTTGCATATCAAACAGTTTGCTCATCTCACTTACCTTGAGACTTTCACCTCACTGCGTCCACCAACCTTAAATTATTATGCCACAAAACCTGCTCAGTCCTGATTAGTTTTCTGCCCAGAGAAACCCTAGGCCACTCAAAGCAGAACTCCTAACTTTTAAATATCTTTTCCTTACATTCCTTTTAAGACCCTATTAAGATTCTGTTAAGGAGGTGTTTCTTCTTATTTTAGCAGAACTAATAAACTGAGCTTTACTTAAACAGTAGATGTTGAGGGCAATCTTTTGAGAAGCTAATCAATGGGTACATTCCTATCAATCAAAATAAGTGAAAACAGAAAGAAGCAATAATCAATATAGCTAGAAAATGACATAATAAAAGATCTTCTCTATCATCCTAAATTTATTGTTGGTCACACTACTCCAAAATTTTATTTCTCCCCAAGTATTTTAATGTTCAATATATTAAATGAGTTTGTGTGGTACAGCAGTAATCAAATAGAAAATGTTACCCAGCATTCCATATAATTAAAATTAAGATTTATTTCCTGGACTTTGTGTCAGAAAGTCTACAACCAATATCTAGTTCTACATACTATCTCTGTTTTCTTATAAAAGTCGCTGATTCTTTGTTTGTTTAGTTCTTCACTTCTAAAATAAGCCAAATATACCAGACAATTTAATTTTGATTTCCCACTCTGTATCAAGCAGTGTTCCAGGAAATGGAAATACATTTTAGTGGCCACACAATCATTAAATAATGTATGTAAAATGAATTTGTAAATTTTAACAAGTGATACAAATATGTAAAGTCTTATTTTTGTTATCATCAATATCTAGATTCTCTAATATGCAGAGTCAAAGTGTTTTTTAAAACCTTTTAAAGCCTCTAGGTGAGAACGTCTTTAAAGCCGGAGTCGTCAGCATGAATATTTGGTCATTCTGAATTTATCAGATTTATTTTCATTTGGTTGCCATAAAATTTGAGATCATATAAAATATGGATGAAAGCCTATCACTGACCTCTTCCAAGACTCCTTCTTATACAAAGTAAATAGCAAAAAGGGTTGTTTCAGAAATACAAATTTTAGATGAAATTGCATTTCTTATTTTTTATTTTGATAAATATATATAACTTAATATTTACTCATTTTAATAATTTTTAAAAGTATGAAGTTCTATGAAATTCAGTACATTCGCACTGCAGTACGAGCATCACCACTATCCATCTCCAAACTTTTTTATCTCCCCAAGTGAAGCTCTGTACCTATTAAATACTATATTTCTCCTTCTCCCTCTCCAGTCTCTGGAAATCACTATTTTATTTTCTGTCTCTATGAATTTAACCACTCTAGTTACTTTAAATAAGTACAATCATTCAATATGTGTTCTGGAAAATTTCACTCATCATAATGTCCTCAAGGTTCATCTATTTTGTAACATATGTCAGAATTTCTATCCTTTTTCAAAGCTTAATAATATTCCATTATATGCATATATCACATTTTGCTTATCCATTCATCTGTCAATAGACATTGAGGTGACTTCCACATTTTAGCTTTCATACGATGCTGCTGTGAACATGGGTGTTCAAATATCTCTGAGACCCTGTTTTCAATTCTTTTGAGTGTATATCCAGAAGTGGAATTTGTGGATCATCTGGTAATTTATTTTTATTTTTTTGAAGAGTAACCATACTGTTTTCCACCAGAGGCTGCACCATTTTACATTCTTTCCAGGAAAGCACAAAAGTTTTAATTTCTGCACATACTCTTCAAAACTTCTTATTTTCTAGGTTGTCTTTTTTTTTTTCTTGATAATAGGAATCCCAATGCTTATGAAGTTGATTTCAGTGTGGTTTTGATTTGCATTTCCCTCATAATTACTGATGTTGAACATTTTGCATGTGCTTATTGGTCATTCATATATCTTTTTTGGAAAACGTTTATTCAAATCCTTTGCCTATTTTTTAATCAGGTTGTTTATTTGTTGTTGAGTTGTAGGAGTTCTTTATATATTCTGGATATTAATCCCTTATCACACTATGATTTGTCAATAGTTTTGCCAATTTTGTGGGCTGCCTTTTACATGTTGTTCGTGTCCTTTGATACATAGAAGCTTTTAATTTTCCTATTTTAATTACCTATTTTTGGATGCAAATGTATTTCTTAACTCTTACTTTGAAACACACAAGTATAGCTCCAACTGCCCAAGAATTTACTGTAAAAATTGTGTTAGAATTATACTTTTTATGAAACCCAGGATTTAGTTGTGCAAATGAGAATGTGTTCATTTGCCACTGGGTAGAGAAAACAAATGGAGAGAAAACTCTGTTAAAATAAATACAGGGAAGAATGATCCGCTGAACACTTCGTTTAAAATGAAAAAAAAAAAAAAAAGAAATATATTGAGATACCTCATACTTAATGGGAAGCAGAGCTAAAAATAAAAAGCAGATAAATCCTTCCAAGTTGGAGCTGTGACATATTCACAGGTGGAAACCAAGAAGTACCACAGAGCCAGGTCTTGTTTTGCCCACCAGCACAATGGGCCTCCTGCTGTATTCTGCCAAGAGGCATTATTTTCTATGCAAATAAAGGACATTTCCATAGTAAGATAAGTAGCTTTACTTTTAAGAGTGAAGGAAGTAAAAAATAAGGAAAATATGTTGGTTGTACACTGTTGCTTGGCAAATAACCAGAAACCCAACTTCTTCAAGATAAGGAATCTTCATGGCCAACTTATTTCTAAGAAACAAGTCAGGCCACCATAAACAAAACAAAACAAAAAGCTAAATAAAACAAAATCATAAAAGAAAAGATAGTATCCAGGGAAGCCTTAGTTTTAAGGATAAGGATTCTGGAAAGTGATCCAGTGTTTGAAGCCCGAACCTAAGAAACAGTGTAAGGAGTAATAAGGCTGCTGAAGCATAATTCATAAGTAATCCACCCAGAAAATCTCAGTATCATGGAATGTTTTGGTATAGTGTGGTGGTAAGGAGCATATTCTTAAGGATTAGTGGACCAAGATTCACGTCCTGTTTCTACCATTTTCTAATTGTTGTTCTACGAGCAAGTTATCCTGCATTTTCCATCTTGGTTTCCTTACTTTAAAATTGGATGATATTATACAACTGCATTAATCAGGATAGGTAATCTGCTGTAATGAAAACCCCCAAAGAATTGGTGCTTGACACAAGTAGACTTCTTGCGGACACTAATTTCATTGTAACTGTCCCTGACTGAGAAGGTCTTTAAAGTAACCGCCTACTAGAGACTCAAAAGCAGGATGATTTCATCTTGTGATTCCACAATCCTGTGGTTTGAGGTTGTCCTGATGTCGTTCCAACAGCAAATGAGGAGGAGGCAGGTGAAAGAAAGAGAAAATATAGAGCACTGGACAATACTATTTAACCCTCCTAGCCAGAGTGATACTCATCACACCCCTTGAAATGCCAATAGTGAAAACTAGGTACATGGCCACACACAGATACAAAAGGACCAGAAAATGTAATTTCAAATAGGCAGCAACTTCCCAGCAAAGATCTATGCTATGAAATGGAATGATGAATATTCTTGCCAACTAGCTACCTCTGCCATACTAACTCCCAGCATTTAAATATTAAACTGCTAAATGTAAAGTGTTAGGACATAATGCTGATGGCCATCATCCTGACTTGCTGGTTTTTAAAGTGGCCAATGACTGACAGTCTTGGGAGCATTGGAAGGTAGACCAGAAATGTTTAAGATCGTAAGACATAATTCTAGCCTAAAGATAATTCACCAGTATATTATATTATTTTCTATATTATTTTTTATATTTTATATAATAAAAAATATTACTCTGATGCTAAAATTCTCCCAGTGTTGGTCATGAGCCCCATCAAAATGGCTCCTATGTCCATTTTATAGCTTCAGTTGTCTTTGATAGGTCTCATGTTTTCTGGTATAATGTAATGCCTCTAGGCTGATCTTGAACATCTTCTGCCCCTGACCTGGAATCAATCACTTATCTGATGTAACCTAGTATGAAAAATTGCATTTAAGAGGTACTATAAATATAAAGTCCAAAGTTCTCATTGCTACTGTCTTGTCATTACTTCTTGGAATTTTCTGTATTCAGAAAATAAGCATACATTTATATGTTTACATAATGTACTATATACACACACACATACATATAACCATAATAAGTAAAATAAACCATGTATATGTATATGTATATGTATATGTATATATACACACATACACACACACTGGTATTTCCTGTTCAAATTTTAAAATATAGGTTTTTTACTTACGTGTTTAAATTTTATCTTGGACTTCTTTTCCTTATGCTGATAACCTTGGTTCCTAATAGCATGAACTTAATTACTTATTTGCTTTATCCTGTTAAATAATAAGATGGTTATATAATTCACAAAAATAACTTCATAATAACCATACTAATATTACTACAAACAAGTTTGCTAAATACAACTTTATTCTTGTTTTTGCTTTAGAATATAATCCAGTAAGGATGTACAGTCAATAAATTGTGGTGTAAAAAATGAAATATTTTTTTCTTTGTGATTATGTCACTAACTTAATTTGGTTTTGTTTGTTTTATATTTTCAGAACTGATCCTTTTTTCTGATACAAGTGTCTTAAAACATCTATTATTATATGGTTCTAATATCAAACAAACATGGTCCAAAATCAAAATTCTAAACATTAGAAATTAAACATTCAGGAAGTCTAATTTTGAACTCTTTCCCTCCCTATAGCCTGTTTCTTTACTTTCCATACAGTCCTTTTTATTAGTTTTTGGTTTATCTTTTGACAATATAAGCAAATGCCTATGAAAACTATACTTTCCCCCTTTTTTATGCAACAAATCTTGATGGCCCCTAATCATGGTCCCATGATCCTTCTCCCAATGCCTTTCTTCTCAGAGAAGTAGTAGCACTAAGAACATTCAGAGTAATAGTTAACTGCCAGCAGAATTTTCTCCTATACGGGTAAAATCAAGGGATCACTGTTGATGTGCACCCTCATGGTTCAAAGGTGCCATGCAGCCTCAGAATTGAATGTGGCATGTGCCAAGAATTAACACTCAGGAGTTCATTTTATGAAGCAGACCCACAAAATCATAGCTAAATTTTTTGTCTGATATTTTGGTTTATCATACTGACAGATTTCATATAACCAATCATAAAAAATGTCATCTCTTTCATTAATTTATTATGAAAACATGAAAAAGATGGCATTTTCAGGAATCATTAAATAAGTCTTGGAAAAGATACTTCTGAGTCCCAAATCATGCAAAAATGATATGGAAAAACTGGAAAAACAGAAGACTATTCTTAGTCTGAATTTCTGCCTCTTTCCTAGCTCCATTCTCTAGTGTTACCCACTCATAATTAATTTATTGGTAAGAAATATAATAAATGACTTTATTCACTGCCCATATTACAACCAATTCATTATCAGAAGTATGTATCGAACACGTATATTCTACACAATTCACTATACTAGGCACTGTAGACAGAAAGATGAATGATATTTGAGTCTGTTCTTGTTCTTGGAAATAAAGAATAAATAAATGATTTCAAATTACCATGAAAAATATTATGATGAGAAGAAGGGCGTGGGTCCATGCATGCGCTGGTGGAGAGGACAGTGATGGTGAACTGTAAGTCTGAGTTCAAATCTAAATGGTGACTGTATCAGAGAAGTCTGTAATGTCAGGACACTGACAGTAAAGAAAGACCCAGCATCCACAATTCTACTAACACGGGGTATCTGCTGTGCACTAGGAATTGTCACAGCAAAAGATAAAATTCACTGCCTTCACAGAGCATGCATTCTAGCAGGACACACACATAACAAACATGTAAAATATGAACACATGATGGGATATCAACAGTGACAACTGCTTTGAAGAAACATTACCCAAAGGGTAAAAGGGTCAGAAGAGGGTGCTATTTTTGTCTAGGAGTCAGGAAGTCCTCTCTGAACAAATGGCTCATGAACAGGGACTTGATTAAAATGAAGTGGAAAGTTATGTGAGTATTGGAGAGAAAAGCTTTACAAGCAAAGGGAACAGAAACCTTGAATTATTCAAAGAACTACAAGAAGATGGGAGAGCGGGTAAGTGCATGGTGTCGATGATAGGGAGGTATTAATGTTTAAGCTACACTCCAGAACAGGAATCTGCAAACTATGGCATTCAGGCCAATTCCTGCCTGCTACCTGTTTATGTTAATAAATTGTTTTTGGAACAAAACCAAACATTTGTTTATGTAATGGCTATGGTTATGTTCTTGCCATAGCAGCAGAGTTTAGTCTTGTTTGCAAAGCCTAAATATTGCTGTTTTGCCCATTACAGAAAAGGTTTGCTGACCCCTACCCTAGAGGCAGCCAGTTGCCTTAATGAGGAAAGCACAGGACATGAGTGATCAGCAAGCACTTAATTGGAAAGGACACACTCCAGAGCTGTCCACAAGTGCTTCAGGCAACAGCAGAGGCTTTGCTCATTACTAAAATGAACCTGCAAAATAGTTTTTCATGCATGACCTTAGAGTCATTTTTAACTTCTTTATTTTTCTCATTCCACATGCCCCAGGTGTTAGATGTTTTGGCTTTCCTCCACTACATTGTATATGTGGAATTCACCCATGTCTCACTACTTCCAGCACTCCCCTGGAACCAAGCCACCACCACATCTTGCAAGGACAATCACATTAGCCTTCTCATCTACCTTTTTGCTACTATTCTTGGCCCCCTATGTTCTATTTTTATCACATTAGCCAGAATGTCCTATTAACTATTAAAATCTAGATGATGTTATTCCTCTGTTCAAACCCCATCCTCACACTCAGTAAAGCAAAGTCCTTATCACACAATTCTAACCCCCTTAGCTCCTGACCTCATCTCCTGCCATCATCCCCCAGTTCGCTCTTCTCGAGATGCAATGGCCTCCCTGCTCTACCAACACTGGAAGCCCATTTCCACCCCAGAGGCTTTCCCTTACTACTTCATCTACCTGGAGTGCTCTTCCTCCAATATTTACATGGCTCATTCCTCCCAGTTTTTGCTCAAATATCACCTTCTCAACCAGGGCTTTCCTGACTTTAAATTTGCAACCCTACCTCACAATCCCATCTTTACCTATATTTGTGCTCTCTTTAATATTTCCCTATAAAATGTAGTGCTTTCTAAAGATATTTTTAAATACTTATTTTATTATTTTTAAAGATTATTTTCTTTAACATTGAGAGAGAGAGAGAGAAAGCATGAGAAGGGGAGAAGGAAAAGCAGATTCCCCACTGGCTGAGGGGGACTACGATGTAGGGTTCGATCCCAAGATCACGGGATCATGACCTGAGAAAAAAGAAGACACTTAACTGACTCAGCCACCCAGGTGCCCCAAGATTTATTTATTTTAGAAAGAGAGAGAACATGGGGTAGGGACAGAAAGAGAGAGAGAGGATCTCAGACTCCCTACCGAGTGTGGAGCCCAATGCAGGATTAGATCTCATAACCCTGGGATCACGAACTGAGCTGAAATCTAGAGTGGGATGCTTTACTGACTGAGCTACCCAGGTGCCTCCAGTGCTTTCTATATATACATTAAATTCAAATATGTATTTTCTTTTATCCTCCTTCTTTATTAAGTAAAGATAGGGATTTTTCTGAAGTTTGTTCTTATTCATTACTGTATCCTCAACAACAAAAACAGGGCCTGGTATAGAGTAGGCAACCAGGAAATATTTTATGACTGAATCAATTAGATCAATCCCTCTTTAATTCACAAACTGGATATTAAAGTTAGAACTGACATTATTCTACATAAGTGGTAATCTACATATTTCAGAGATACTCATCACCACACAAAAATGAGGTATAGATGAACAATGTGTAAAACCTAGTGAACTTTAATTGTGTACCCTTTGCAATGATGTCAAGGGCTTGATTCATTTCTAAGTTAATCCCCTTGCATTCAGAGAGCATAGTTTGTATGATTTTATCCTTTTAATTTCATTGAAATTGGTTTTATGACCGAATATATTACCTGAGCTGAATATTTCAACATGTGCTTGAAAAGAATTCAACTGTTTATTGGCTGGAATGTTTTACAAATGTCAATTAGGTCAGTGTGATGGGTAGTGTTGTTTAGGTCTTCTGCATCTTTGTGTACTTTCTGTCTAATTTTTCAATTTTTGAGAGTGGGGTATAGAAGTCTCTATTATTGTTCAAATGTCTATCTCTCCTTCACTTTTTTATCTTTTCCTTTACATATTTGAAGGGTACTGTAGTTGGGTGTGTATGTGTATGTATTATTGTTCTATCTACCTGAAAAAATAACTCTTTCAACACTATAAAATATTCTTCCTTTTCTCTAGCAATATATCTGTCTAAAAGTCAATTATGTCTGACACAAAGTTATTCCAGATCATTAATGGTTACCATTTGCATGTTTTATCTTTTTTCACCTCTTTACTTTCAGTCCAGATCTACAGTGTGTCTCTTGTGGAGACCATAGAGTAGGATCTCTAGTAGTAGGTTTTTTTTTTTTTTTTCTTTTACTTAAGTCTGACAATGTCTGCATTTGATTTGGATGCTTAATTTACCCACATTTTATATAATTATTGGTATGGTTGGATTCATGTTTGCCATGTTGTTATTTATTATCAAAAGGGATACAACTACAGGTAAGAATAATTTGAGTTCCCACACTCCTTACCTGAATATTAGTAGTTTTTGATTAATCAGGGCTTCACAGTTTGTTGTAAATCATTGTCAATTTCCAAGGCTCTGAATGATTGTTTTTGATAATATTCTCTAGTTTTATCATTGCTCTTTGAGGATAGAATATGGTTACCTCTTCATTCTACCATGCTGGGATTCCCCAGTTATGGGGATTTTTACAATAGTTAAGAACTAGGAGTAAATAGTGACACTCTAGAATGGATTTAATAAATATTTAAAGATGAAGTAGACAAAATCTGAAGAATAACTGCATTTGAGAAGGATAAATTCCAGGTCAATGGAACATGATGGTTAAAATTGTAGGCTTAAATCTTAACTTTGGTTCTTTGGGCTAGATGATCATTCTAGGCCTGTTTCCTCACCTGAAAAGTAGTGATAATAATCATTCTGGTGTAAGGGCTTAATACAAGAACGAATGTAAGATTGTTTACACAGTGTCTGGCATCTTGTGATTTCCTAAAAGTTGTAGCTATGACTTTTCCATTATTAGGTCATCTTTTGCTCCCATCAGTTCTTTGATAAAGGCATTGATAGCAATTTTGGAAACAGATCACAGTCACCAAGGGCCTAGTCAATAAAAGCTCAGTAAGAAATTAAGGTACTTCTCACTCTTGCTAATCATCAATAAGACAAATGTAAGCAACATTTTTAAAACAATTAAGAAACATACCATTTTTCTATACAAAAAGCTCTAAATATATTATGGAATAATTGTCACATTAGTAAGGAATATGATATTTTTTAAGAGAAGCTGTCAACTACCTTTAAAATAGCTGTCAAGTTTGTCTCTCTATTTAATATATTCCAAAGGGGGTTTAAAAATAACGTTTATTTCCTCTCCAATTTTTCCTCATTCCTTCAGCAAACACTGATTGTTTTCCCTAGTGTCCTGAATACAGATTGAAATCAATGTGGATTTGGGGTTTATTATTTGATTAGTGCACCTGAATCATTAATGACATGAGCTCAATTCTTAAAATAGTTTGAATAAAGAGCTGCTGTCACAGATTATGCAAAGGGAGACCAACAATGCAAGCCTTCATTTCTACACATTAATATTAACTACTAACTCATGCCCTAGACCTTATTTCAGTAGAAAAATCAAATGAATTCTAACATACAACATGATGGTCATGTTTTTATTGATTTTTAGTTATTTATAATTTATAATTCCCATTCTTTTAAAATATATTTGAAGTTCCCTTTAATAAACACACAAGACCATAAAAGATAAAGGCAAAAGAGATCAGAAAAGAAATAGTAAAAGAGGTAGATAATTCTGTCCAGAATCTGGGGTCAGAAGTTCACTATGATTGAGCATTTCTTTTAGCTCTGACCTTCCTGGCAGCCAAGAGGAAAAGTGAAATAATGGATCACATAGTCTCACTGTCTGATTAAAGGAAATGCAATATAATTTCAGATAGAAACTTTGCTTGCAGTTGAATTCCTGGAGGAATTCTATTTGACAGGCCTTATATAAAACACATTGTGTAGCATATAAAACAAAAAAAGTTATCCTCAGCAACGTGCAAAAGTGGAAATATATTCCTCCCATGGTCATTGGAAACTCCATGACTGCTTAGTAAAAACTAAGGAAACAATACTAAATATTAGCACAGAGAATGCTTTTAATGATGATAACTACCATCTGAATTTCCACACCTAACAGACTCTAAAGATCCATCTCACTGAATTATTTTGTAGCAAAGTTTGCTCCTGTAACTCCTCTGTAGGGTTTCCTAAGGACCACTTCATCTAGGTTACCTTCTTGCCTGATCACTCCTGGTCTAGTGTACCCCCAAAGCTCTATCCTTGGCTTTTTCCTACACCACATGTTTATCCTGAGCAATTTAATTGGTACCCATTCCAACCACATACCAATGCCTCACACATCCAAATGACTATCCCAGGGCTCTTTCCTATGGTCAAGATCCTCACATCAATTCCTGAACATTTAGAAGATATTTAAAATTTATTAGGTTCCTATCAAAACCTGTTTTCCTTTTGTATCATGTATCTTGGAAATTCACACAATTACCCAAATTTTACCAAAGGACACCTTATATATCTGATCTTTCTCATCCTCACTATGACTGTTTTATTTCAAGCTTTTGCATTTTTATTTGTGTGTAAGTCAGCCTTGCTCAGCAATGAGTTCTCAGCAGACAGGGGTCTGACTCATCTTTAAATTCTGCACCAAGGATAGGTGGAAACTAGAATGCAATTGGTTAGGTAAACACATATTTAATAAAAGAATGAAGAAGTGACCACATGAGAAGGTAATGAAAAATACTGGGCTACATTCTTCATATATTTCATTGAATCTAGGAATTTCAATAGGAGCTATTACACAAGGAGAAAATAGTACTGATTTTTATAAGAGACCATTGATTGTCAAACACATTCTAGTTTCAGATGTGGGAAAATATGAATAAAAACAAATGTGTCTTAAAACTGATAAAATATGATAATTAAGTTGACTTACCACTTTACATTGGTCTCAAAAGAAACTAAAGAGCTTTGAAGCCTCAAAATAACTGGCTGGTAGCAAGGGCCCCTGAGAACCTCTTTTTTTTGGTTACTTTTTTTGGATAATTTGTACAGCCCTATTTAGCTTAGTTTGGATCATAATGATATCATATAATTTGAGTTGTCACTTAGACCAAGATCTACCTACTCTAGGTGCTTCCTTCTTTCACCTTCCCCTGATTCAATCATGACTATCACCATGCCCAAAGAGTCTTTTTTTCTTAATTGAAGTATAGTTGACATACAATATTATATTAGTTTCAGGTGTATCACATAGTGACCCAACAATTATATACTTTGAGAAATGATCACCTCAGTAAGCATAGTTACCATCTCTCACCATAAAAATTTATTAAAGAACTATTGACTATATTCCCTATGCTGTACCTTTCATTCCTATAACTTATTTATTTTATAACTGAAAGTTTGTACCTCTTAATTCCTTTATCCTATTTCACACATCCCCCCACACTCCACCTCTCTGACAACTACCAGTTTGTTCTCCATATTTATAAGTCTGTTTCTGGTTTTGTTTGTTTGTTTTATTTTGTTTTTTGGATTCCAGGTACAAGTGAAATTATATGGTATTTGTCTTTCTCCATCTGACTTATTTCCATTAGCATAATTACTCCTAAGTTCAGCCACATTGTTGTGAATGGCAAGATTTCATTCTTTTTAATGGCTGAGTAATATTCCATTGTATATAAGTACCACAACTTCTTTATCCATTCATCCATTGATTGACACTTATTTTACTTCTGTATCTTGGCTTTTATACTGCAATAAACATAGGAGAACATGAATTAGTGTTTTTTTTTTCAAGTAAATACCCAGAAGTAGAATTACTACATCACATGATATTTCTAATATTATTTTTTTAAGAAGCCTCCATACAAAGGCTGCACCAATTTATATTCCTACTAACAGTTCAGAAGGGTTCCCCCTTTCCTCCACACCCTAACCAATACTTGTTATTTCCTACCTTTTTTAAAACTATCCAATCCGACAGGTATGAAGTGATATCTCATTGTGATTTTGATTTGCTTTTCCCTGATGATCAGTGATGTTGAGCACATTTTCACGTGTCTTTGGTCATTTGTATGCCCTCTCTGGAAAATTGTCTATTCAGATGTTCTGCACATTTTTAGATCAGATTTTTTTCAGTGTTGAATTGTATGAGTTCTTTATATATTTTAGATATTAACCCCCATTGGGTATATCATTTGCAAATATCATTCAGTAAGTTGCCTTTCTGTTTTGTTGATGGCTTCCATTCCTGTATAAAAGTTTTTTAGTTTGGTATAATCCCAATGGTTTAATTTTGCTTTTGTCTCTCTTGCCAGAAAAGACATATCTAGAAAAGTATTTCTACAACCTATGTCAAACCAATTACTTCCTATGTTTTCTTTTAAGAGTTTTATGGTTTCAGGTCTTAAATTTAGGTCTTTAATCCATTTTGAGTTTATTTTTGTGTCTGGTGTAAGAAAGTCATCCAGTTTCATTCTTTTTCATGTTATCTGTCCAGTTTTCCTAGCGCCATTTATTGAAGAGACTTTCCCCCATTGTATATTCTTGCCTCCTTTGTCCTAGATTAACTGACCATAAAGAATGAGTTTATTTGTGGGCTCAAAGAAAGTCTGTCTTATTAATCTGCCCAGCTGCCATAACAAAATACCACAGAATGGGGGCAGGTGGCTTACACAACAGGAATCAATTTTCTCAGAGGTCTTGAAGCAAGAAGTCCAAGATCAGGGTGCCAGCATGATCAGGTTCTGGTAACAGTTCTCCTGTGGGCTTGCAGATGGCTACCTTCTCACTGTGCCCTCACATGTTGGCAAGAGGAATGGAGCTAAATCTGATTTCTCTTCCTCTTCTTATAAGAGCTCTAATCTGTGGGGTCCCTGACATGATAATGATCTGATCTAAGCCTATTACCTCTAAGAACCTATCTCCAAGTATAATCACATGGTAATGGGAGGAGTAGGGCTTCAAAATGCATTTTGGGGGGACAAAAATATTTAGTCCATAATGGAGTCCCAGTAATGCAAAGTACCTGGCTCAATTAATGCTCCTTCCTGGGCTCCATTTTTATTCAAAAAATTCTAACTATAGGACTTAGAGAAAATAATCTCCTTTCTTTGGTCCAGAGAAGATAACCATCAACTTTTGCCTGTCCTTTTATGAATTGTATTTTGAAACCACACACAACTGAAGCTATTAAGTGGCAATTCCCTGATTCTTCCAAAACTTTGCTCAGTTATCCTTAGACTCCCCAGAGAGAAGTGGTCAAACAGCAGTTGTTTCTAGAGGCAAACCAGGAAAAGTAATGTTATTGGGCAGAATAGAAAAGTTAGTCATTCATTTATTCAATATTGATAGCACAACCACAATTTGCCAGGTATTATGGTATAGCCTTTGTCTACCTATCAAAGTGGGTTTAAGTAGGTGCACTTATCTAGAAACTTCACTTTATATATTAGGAATTCCCTCCTGAGCATTTAAGATGCCTTAGAAATGTAATTTTATTTTATAATCTTTCTGAGAACTTCAAAATACCAGTCACCCTTGCAATTCGGAGAAGTAGCAAGATGGGGAGGCTTTTCCGATAGTTTCTACTTTAAAATCCCAAATGATAGTATTTTCACATGACCTTTGGTTCACTGCTATAACATTAGGGTCAAGTAAGAACAAGGACCATTCTGGATCCAAATCCAGCCTAGAGCTCTCTGTTTATGACTCACTTTCCTTCTGAAGTAATAGCTAAGTAATATAGCCCTGTATATTCTTTTTGTTCATTCTGTTTTTGCTTTTGTTTATTCTCCCTGACTTTATCTACATAAAGATACTGAAAGAAAGAAGAAAAATAAAGAATAACATGATCCCAGACTTGTGTCAACAATGGTTAGTCTTGTGTACCCCCTTTAAAAAACAAACAAGCAAACAAACAAAAAACACCTCATACACTTCTTTTGGTAACTGGGCTCTTCCACATACTTTCTCTTCTTCCATAGATTCCTCAGATCATTAATTTACCACTGCCACTGTTACAGATGAAGATGATGATGATGATGAAGATTAAGATGATGAGAGGAGAGAACTTTATATTGACTAGTATTTTTTAGGCTTTAGGATAAGAACTTCATTTATTCCCAATAACAATCCCATGTATTAGAATTACTATTACTATTAAGTTATTTTGAGAATGATGTTTAGTTTTACAGAGGTAAGTGATGTGCCTAGGGTTACCTAACAGGAAAATGGCAGAGCTGGCATATGAAGCAAGATCTACTCATTTCAGACTCCAAGTGCATAACTATGGTAGGTATAGACAGCTTTGGAATTTACCAGCAGAAGGAACCTAGCTCCAGCAGTTTTTAGTGGTGTGTTCTTAGGCAACCTGCAGAACTTTTAAGATGTAGTGCCTTTATTAATAGAAAGTAGAATAATAAACTTTTACTCTCAAGACTTGTGATTATTTATACATACAATGAAAGAACATGGGTTTAAGGTGTAGGTTTCTTTCTTTTTAGAATGACCTACTGACAATTTCTGGTGCACTTACACTAAATTAGTGTTCTAATATTTAAAATTAAGATTTTTAATTAATAAACCCTTTTTTATAGAACAGTTTCAGATTTACAGAAAAAAATGATCAGACAGTATAGAGAGTTTCTTTATATCCTACCCCCCCATACACAATCTCCCTTACTATTAATATTTTGCATTAGTAAAATGGGACATGTGTTATAATTAATGACCAATAGTGATACATTATTATCAACTGAAGTCTATGGTTTACACTAAATTTTATTCTCTGTGTCATACAGTTCTATGGATTTTGATAAATGTATAATGTCATTTATCCAAAATTGTAGTATATAAAATCATTTCACTGCCCCCTAAATCCCTTGTGTGCCACCTATTCATCCTTTCCTCTCACTTCTTTGGGTCCCTGCCCACCACACATCTTTTCTACTGTGTCTACAGTTTTGTTTTTTGCAGAATGTCATATAATTGGAAGCAAGCAGTATGTAGACTTCCAGTTTGGTTTCTTTCACTTAGCAATATTCATTTAAATTTCCCTCATATCTTTCCATGGCTTGAGATCTCATTTCTTTTTATTCCTGAATAATACTCCATTCTATGTATGTGCCACAGCTTATGTTCCCATTTAGTTATTGATGAACATCTTGGTTGATTCCAGTTTGAACAATTATGAATAAAGCTATTAGAAACATCTGTGTGCAGGTTTTTGTGTGGACATGTTTTTCAGACCAAATGGGCAAATACCTAAGAGCACACTTACTGGATCATATGGTAAGGCTGTGTTTACCTTTATAAACAACTGCCAAACTCTCTTCTAATATGGCTATATGATTTTGCATTCCCAACACCAACAATGTTCCTGGTTTTCTACATCCTTGCCAACATATGCTATGGTGAATTATTTGGACTTTAGCCATTCTAATAGGTATGTATTGGTATCCCATTGTATTAATTCACAATCCCCTTATGGCACAACATACTGAATGTATTTCAGTATGCTTATTTGCCATTTGTTTATATATATTTGGTAAACTGTCTATTCGTATCTTTTACCCATTTCTAATTAGGATATTCATTCTCCTTGTCTTGAGGTTTAAAACCAAAGAATATATCTATGTATATCCTTCATATATTTTATATATAAATTCTTCAATTATGTTGTATAAATATGTTCTCTCATTCTGTTGCTTATCTTTTCCTTTTCTTCACAGTGTATTTTGTAGGGCAGAAGTTTAAGTTATAATAAATTCTACTTACCAATATTTTCTTTCATCATGCTTTTGGTATTATATCTAAAAATTCACCACATCAAGGTCACCTAATTTTTTCCCTGTTATCTTCTAGAAGATGACAGATATAGTTTATGTCTGTCATCTGTTTTGGGTTGATCTTTATGGAAAATACAAGATCAATGTGTGGATTTATTTTTTGCATATAATGTCCAATTGTTCTTACATCACTTGTTGAAAATATCCCATTTACTATAATCTTTTGAACAACTTTTTTTTTTAGTTCAGACTGCATATGTTTGTCCTGATTGAGCTTTCTTTAGCTGTTTTCTACTTTTGCTCCTGAGGAGTAGCATATTTTAATCTACAACAAAAAGTGGATTTTACTTTTGACCTAAACCATTGGTGATTTTTTTTTTTTGACCTTTGGGATATGCTTTAAAATGTTGCTAAAATAAAACTGAATTTAAAAAAAGAAAATGATCTCTAAGAAAGGTCCGTGCTTCAAGGTCTTTAAAAAAAAATGTGTGAGATAATTGCTTGCCAACTACTTGCTTAGAGGGTATTCTTTCCACATCAAAACAAAAACAATCTAGCTTTCTTATCTGAGTCTCTACATTACCTTTTGGCACATGTCTTGACAACAGTCTGACTAGGTAGTAAAATTCAACCTTGTCCAGTGGATATTTTAGCCATTTTTTTTTTTTTAGGCTGCTTCTTCAACTCTTTTCTTCTTCCTGTTAAACATAAATTCATAAAGTGAGCCAAAAGCTTTTCATTTTTCTTATAATATTGCCAATGAAAAAAGATGCTGAAAGATTTCACCAGCTTTAAAGACAGAAATGTTTGCATTTTTTACAGTGTTACTCATTCACACAAAGAATACTCAGTTGCTTGGAGAACATCAAAATGAGTTAACTGGATAAACCTAGGAGATAACATATCACCAATCTTCTGAATCTGTTTCTTTTGAAGCTGCCTTTTGGCAAAGATGATACAATCATAACAAGAAATCAGGATGCATTCAATTATATATAATAAAAGCCATAACACATATTATAAGCAGGAAAGGGATTTATTTTCTCAATTAGTAAGAGGCCTGTGCTTGGAAATTCAGCACTGATACAGGTGTTGATGCAAATGTGTCTTTCAGTCTCCTACTTGACCATTCTTGGTGTGTTGTCGCAAAATGGCTTCTGCATATCTGGCCATGGCAGCTGGATTTGAGACAGGAAAACAACATGGTAGATTTATCAAGATAACAAAATCTTCCCAGAAATTCCCTATAGGCTCCCACTTATATCTCATTAGACAGATTTATGTCACATGGCCACCTGTAACTATAAGGAATGCTGGGAAACAAAATGTTTTATTTTTAGCTGTGTGGATTGCTGCCTCCTTTTTTTAATAATGAAGAAGGCAACAAAAGGTGGAGGATTGGCTACTCATATTATGTGCAACACAGACTATGTATGTTCAACTCTTCTGAAGCTTGATAGCACTATAGGTTAAACAAACAAACCCCCACAAAAGGGGGGCATTAAAAGGGATTAAATAAGGTGCAACCAGCCCAACATCTGGCATTGGTAACAATGGGCCATGTCTTCCCAGCCTCTTCCCATTTCATGTTCCTGTAACTAAATTTCTCTTCCATCTTCTCTTTCCTTCACCAGAGTAACCCCTTTCATTAAACTATAACAAGCAAAACTAAGAGGAAAAAAGAATTGCGTTTGTCCACATACCACCACTTTAAAGATACCTTTCCTAGCTTTCTTGGCTTCTCTGTAACTCAGTCTGTCATAGAATCCAGCTCCTCCTACTGAAATGATCTGTATGGATGTTTGTGTGTTAAGCTAGCTTGTTGCTTGTGTTTCTTTGAACAACCGCATTGTTAATGTTAGTAGATTAACTGGCACATAGTAGGTGCTTCATAAATGTTTGACAAAAGTAATAACATTGTATATGCAAGCTCTTTAATTATGGAGAAAGCTATCTCATTTTATATTGCCAGAACTATTTCCTCTATTAATCATTTAAGTTCAAATAAAAATTAACTTTAACAATGAAGCAAGTTTTATCTCTTATAACACACTAAAGAAATTGCAAAGCAAGAAAAACCAATTATTTAGAACTTCTTTAAAAATGCAAAATGTAATAATTCATGGAGAAATGACATTGAGAATTAAATGTTAAAAAAAAAAAAAGAAGCTCTAGATTGGAGTAAAATGGAATAGTGTTTCTTTTTTTTCCTTCTTCTTCTTTTTTAGTTTGCCCTCATGGTTACAAAATCCATGTCTCCTTAGCTCCTATTTTGGTCCTGGTAGGAGCTAATGAATGTTTCCATACTTAGATGTAGTTTTTATTTTGCTTCTATAATATAATAGGAGTATATCATTTTTTAATTATACATCTACAAAATATACTTTAATGTATTGTATGCAGGGGTGAACTGACCATGCCCATAATTCTCTTCAAATCTTAAAACTGAAAGACAGCCTATGTACCCTCTTACTGCATTTAGTAAATATAGAAACTGAAGCTAAAAGTGTTAAGTCACTTGCCCAAGGTCACAAAGTACTAATGGCAGAACTAGTGCTAGAATTACACCACAAGATGTAAAGTATACTTTTTTGATAGGAGCTCAGAAATATATCCCAAATCCCATTGTGGGAACTTTATTCCATCACTTTACCCAAGCTGGATCTTCATTTCCCACAATCCCCTTCTCTGTTATTTTAAAATCTGAGTAGGCAAAAACAGAAGTGTGTAGAGATCTAGAAGGCAGAAGCAAAGCAGCTGCCATTAAACTCTGAATGTCACAATGATATGATGTGTGAAATGGAGATCAGGGGGCCAGCAGAATTCAACTTGTCCTCACTTGCTTCACTCCATGTATAATTCCCCTTTCCATCTGCTGATCCGATGGACCAACACTGACCCCAGACCATAAAAAACAGCCTTCCATACACCTCTCTATCAACTCCTCCTTGTGGTCCTACTCTAGCAATTGGATGTCCTTGAATTTAGAACACCTGCTAGTGACCTTTCTATGACCATCTAACTCTTCTTTACAGACCTTCATTTCCCAGTGACTCCTACCACTGTGGGAACTGGTGTCCTACAATAAATTCTTTAGTCCATGATGCTCATAATGCTCCTGCCTCCATGGCTGAACTCTGACTGGCATACCCCATTAACACATTAATTTGCATATCTTGCACATCATCTTTTTTGAGAGAAAAACAAAAAGATTTGCTAAGCAGACATTTAGAAGATATTAATTACAAAGAAAGAAATTGTTGTAACATAAGTTATATAAATTTACATATATAGATCAAGCTTTAGTCTTCAAATATGTTTGTACAATATATCATATATAACAAGATATATCTTATTATATCATATATAATATCTTATATCTTGTTATATCTTATATGTAATATCTTGTATCTTGTTATATCTTATATATAATATCTTATAAGATATAGATATATTTCTTTGTTCCTAAGGAGTATTGATATATAAAACACACAAAGATTATACCTGTTATTACATAAACACATTGAAATATTAAAATATCTAAGAAGCTCTGCAACAAAGAAGTCTCTTTAACCTGGCATTTTCAGCTTTGCTCAGTGGCAGTATCGTAGCCAATGAGGTTTATCTGAGGTGCGATTATTGTTAATTGAAAACTTAAACTGGCATTTTCAAACCTTATTTGGGAACAAAAACAACTTTCATTTTTTCAAGTGTGGAATATAGCACATACCTATTAGTATTAAGCAAACCAGTTTCCCATATCACACCTTACTAGTTAAGGGAAAATAGCATTTTTTAAATATTAAGATTTTAAATTACAATTTAAGGAGAATTGTTTTATCCATTAGCATGAATAATATAAAGGAATTTCGCTGGATTTTAATTGTAAAATTACCAACAAGAAAGGCCTTGAAGGCACTACCCCCTTCTTGCCTGCATACTCACATCTTTTAACTGACTCAATGAATAATGACCCACTGGTTGGCTGAATAAGTGGAAGAATGAATAAAGAACATCTCTATCCAACAATTATTAGAACAGAGCAAGATTATTGTTATTGAAAATGAGTCTGTTTCTCCTATTTCTTTCTATTATGTGATGCCAATCCACATTCAGCCAAGCTGTTTCTGAAAAATGTTGGTATGAATACACCCTTCAATATTTCTTCCACTGGCTGTAAATATAATCTAGGCATAAATCATCAAAAGTAAATACCAGTGAACATTTTAATCCTTTATAATAAATCAGGGAAATGGGGAGTCTATGCCTGATGATGAAGTTTTAGTGTAGGTCAAACCAGCAGTTTGCTGAGGAGGCAGCACCTGAGAAAACAGGGAGCATTTTGTTAAAGACTCAGAGTTTCACCATACGGTAGGATTTTTCGACACATATTTCCATCTCTTCTGGTTACTAAGTGGTTCTACTTATTTCAGAAAGCTGAATCAGATCAGAAAAAGTATTTTTTTTTTTCTGAATGCCTATTATCTCAAGGAGCTGAGCTAGATGCTGAATAAGATAGAAAATTGAGGGTGCCTGGGTGGCTCAGTAGGTTAAGCCTCTGCCTTTGGCTTGGCTCATGATCTCAGGGTCCTGGGATCGAGGCCCACATCAGGCTCTCTGCTCAGTGGGGAGCCTGCTTCCCCACCTCTCTCTGCCTGCCTCTCTGCCTACTTGTGACCTCTCTCTCTCTGTCAAATAAATAACTAAAGTATTTTTTTAAAAAGATAGAAAATTGAATTATAAATTCTTTGGCCCTCAAATAATTTCTATTGAATAGTGTATTTTAATTTTAATTTTAATACAAGATAGAACCTTGTTAATGTCACAGGTGAAGAATAGATTAAAGGTCTACCAAAGTTAAGAAGAGGTAGTGATTACTTCTAGATAGAGAGAATAAGGTCCAAGGCCACAGCAACTCAAACACACTCATTCTACTATCCTCAGGACCAGTTGTTTCCCTAGACAGGTTCAGGGGAGAAGCCCAGACCTCTGAGTTTTCTCCTGATTGTACCACACTGAGCCAAGGGGAAGGGCTGTCATCCCAAAACACAAATGAAATGTGATGGAAAAAACCAAAACTGAAGTGAAGCAATCTGATGGCCATCCCAGCAGAGTACAGTGTTCCTCAATGGGGAAAGGCCGCCATTACTTCTGGCAATGGTACTTTTGAACCTTGCAGGGTCAAAAATTCTCCCTCCCAACCTATGGGAGGAGTTCCCCAAATGACTGGAAGTAGCCTCTATTTGAGACCACATCATAGCTCTTCTCAGCCCAGAGATGCAACAAATATCCAATCCCAAAACAATCTAGGGCTGGCTCCACCTTCAAGAACCTGTCTGCTCTCCCGCCTTGAGTGTACTTTCACTTAAACAAACTGATTTTGCTTGCTAAAAACACAGCAAACAAACAAAAACAGTTGAAGTTGCTGGCATTTGAGACAAATCTTGAAGAAAAAAGATCAGACTGGAAATTCTGAAATGTTGTTCAGCAAAAAAAGATAGTTCAGCAAAAGGACAGCAAAGACTTTGTGACAGAATTATCAGATAAAATCCAAGATACCTAGATAAACCGAGATTTCAAATAACAGCAAAAAAAAAAAAAAAAAAAAGAGAGAGAGATAGAGAGAAAGAAAATTAATGTAAGGATGCATCACACAGTATCTAGGACATAACTATACCAAAAATTGTTGTTCATCTGAAATTCAAATTTAATTGAGGCTCCTATACTTCTATGTTAAATTTGTCAACTCTACCTGCAGGGACAAATAATGGGATATACTGGAAATGAGGGTGCTTTAGTTGGTGGATTGAATAGTGTCCTCCAAGTAGCTATGTTGAAGTCCTAGCCCCCAATACCTCAGATTGTGATTCTATTTTGAAATAGAGTCTTTATAGGATAATTAAGCTAAAATAAGGTCACTAGAGTGGGTCTCTAATTCAATATGACTGATGTCCTTATTCAAAGGGGACATTTTGACATAGCAATGGACACATAGAGGGAAAATAATGTGAAGACTGAGGAAGAGATTGTAATTATGCTGCCATGAACTAAGGAATATCTGGGACTACAGAAGCTGGAAAGGCAAGTTAGAGCTTCTCCCACAAGTTGTGAAGTGATAATGGCCCTGCCAGCTCCTCGATTTTCGACTTCTAGCCTCAGAACTGTCAGACAACAAATTCTGTAGTTCTAAGCCACCTAGTTTGTGGTTTGTGATACTCTGTTATGGGAGCCCTAGGAATTAATGCAGTGGCTCTAGCCAAAGGTAGTTTCCAATGGGTAAAGTAGGAATTCTGTGAGCTGAAGAAGACTATAGGGGGCCTGGAATCCTCAGGAAAAAGAATCTAAGCTCCCTCCTCTTCCTGTGCATTTTAAAATGGAAAAAAAAAAAAAAAGGCTCGTATGTGCAGCATAGCCCCAAGGAAAGTTAACCAATGGCTCAACATATCTTATTTTTCATGGAATACTCATTTTCGCTTTGTCTGAAACAAAACAACACAAAAGGATATATTATGGAGCAAAATGCAAAATGTGTACAAACTTTTAAGACAGAGTAAGACTATAAACTCCTGAAAGAAATTTCAAGTTCTAGCCCCTGCTTCCATTTAGACCCTCAAATCCTCAGAAATAATCTTTCTATCCCTTTCCACCAGAAATACTTTGATGAAAAAGTTTGAAAAACAGTATTTAATTAGTGAAGAGCCACACAAGTTTCAGAACAGATACTCTGAAAAAAATTTAGGTGTAAGGCAAAACAACATAAAATAATATATCTCGGAACTCATGGAGTTTGCAATCAAATTCCATAAAAAAGTCACAAAAGGAAATGTAGAGTTAAGTAATTATCAATTTGAGATAATAAAAGAAATGTTAAAGTAATTCGTTGTAAATTAAAGAAAAAAAATTTTTTTTTCTCTACAGCATTCAGAAATACTATAATGTTCGGAGAAAGAATCACAAGACATAGTTTTTAGCTGGGTCTAGAAAGAGAGAATAGACTTGGAAATGTGTAAAATTTCATTACCATTTTGAATTAAGCTATATAAAATTTCACTCAACATTGTTTAAATCTGCAAGTATCTGTGAGTTCTTCAAAACAAGAAACATATTTAATGATCTATGTCATTTTGACAATTCTAAGAATGTGGTCTTTTTTCTCTTACAACAAAGACTTTATTGAATGTGCTCTAACCAAAAGATAATATATAAAAACAGTTCAATATATTCTTCAGTCTCGTATTCAAATCATTCTTAATCATGGGGAAAATACTCCTTAAGAAACAGTTTTTGAGGAGTAATGATGACAGGTTGCTAAGTGAGTATTTTTGCTATGAAGACTGAGGGTTTTCTAGCTTACGTGTGTGAAATCATTCAGTTTGCAAGACCCTGGAAAGGTGACACTTAAATGAATCCCTTTATTCCCACTCCCAAATTTGAAAAAATTAATAATACCTTGAGGAAAATTTGGTCATGGATAGACTGTAACTGAATAGCACTTAATCACATACCAAAAAACCTATTTCTTTAAAAAATTTACATTCTATTTTGTACCAAAAATTAAGTATGGATGCTACCCAACTGTACATGGATTGAGGAATAGATAAAGAAGGTATAAGATATAGAAATATAGATATATATATATGCAATGGAATATTATTTAGTCACAAAAGAGAATGAAGTCTTGCCATTGGAAACAACATGGTTGGAGCTAGAGAGTATTAGGGTAAGAAACATAAGTCAGAGAAAGACAAATACCATATGATTTCACTCATATACGGAATTTAAGAAACAAAACAAATGAACAAAGGGAAAAAAAAGAGAGAGAAAGAAATCAAGAAACAGAGTCTTAATTACCAAGAACAAACTGATGGTTACCAGGGGAGGGGTGGTAAAGGGATGGGTGAAAGAGATGATGGGGATTAAGGAGTGCATTTGTAATGATGAGCACCAGGTGATATATGGAATTGTTAAATCACTATATTGTACACCTGAAGCTAATATAATACTATATGTTAACATTAACTGGAATTAAAATAAAAACTTAATGCAAAAAAAAAAAAAACAAACAGTAAAGTCAATAGAAAAAAATCAATGAAACTAAGAGCTGGTTTTTTGAAAATATAAAAATGACAAAATTTTATGTACACTCACCAAGAGAAAAAAAAAGAGAGCTCAAATAAAATCAGAAATAAGAGAGAAGTTAAAACTGATACCACAGAAATACAAAGGATCACAAGAGACGACTGTGAACAATTATATACTAACTGAACAATCCAGAAGAAATGGATAAATTACTAGAAATTTGTAATCTTCCAAGATCAAATCATGAAGAAATAGAAAATGTGAATACACCTATAATTAATAAGGAAGTTGAATCAGTAATCAAAAACCTCTCAACAAACAGAAGCCCAGGATCAGCCAGCTTCACTAATGAATTTTACCAAAAACTTAAAGATTTAATACCTATCCTTCCCAAACCCTTCCAAAAAATTAAAGAGGAAAGAAAGCTTCCAAACTTATTTTAAGAGTCCAACATTACCCTGATTTGAAACCAAAGACACCACAAAAAAGAAAAAATTATGGGCTGATACTTCTGATAAACAGAGATGGGAAAAAGGGAACCTGGGTGGATCTGTTGTCTGCCTTTGGCTCAGGTCATAATCCCAGGGTCCTGGGATTGAGCCCAGCATTGGGCACCCTGCTCAGAGGGGAGCCTGTTACTTTCTCTACCCTTCACCCTGCTGGTGCTCCCTCTCTTACTATCTCAAATAAATAAATAAAATCTAAAAAAAAAAAAAAAAAGTAGATGGAAAAATCTTCAACAAAATATTAACAAGCCAAATTCAACAGAACACTGAAAGGATCATACACCATGATCAAGTGGGATTTATTCCAGGAATGCAAGGATGGTCCAACATCCACAAATCAATCAACATGATACAGGACATTAACAAAACAAAAGATAAAATCACATGGTCATCTCAATAGATACAGAAAAATCATTTGACATAATTCAACATCCATATAATAACAATTCTCAATAAAGTGGGTATAAAGGGAATGCACCTCAACATAATAAAGACTACATATGACAAACCCACAGCCAATATCATACTCAAAGATGAGCTTTTCTTCTAAGATCAGGAGCAAGACATGGATAGTAGGCATATACTTTTAATCAACATAGTATTAGAAATCCTAGCCACAGCAATTAAGCAAGAAACAGAACAGAAGGTATACAAATTAGAAAAGAAGAGGTAAAAATGTCACTATTTGCAGATGATAGGATACTATATAGAGAAGACCCTAAGACTCCACCAAAAATCATTTCTTTATTCATTTTTTAAAGATTTTATTGATCTGAGAGAAAGAGAGAGTGTATACACATGGAGAGAGGAAGGGCAGAGGTAGAGGGAGATGCAGACTCCCCACTGAGCAAGGAGGCCAACTCAGGATTTGATCCCAGGGCCCTGAGATCATAACCTGAGCTGAAGGCATATACCAAACAACTGAACAGGCACCCAAAAATCCTTTAGAACTAATAAATTAACTCAGTAAAGTTCTAGAATACAAAAAGAATATTAAAAATCTGTTTTACTCTGGGGCACCTGGATGTCTCAGTGGGTTAAGCATCTGACTCTTCTTTCCAGCTCAGATCACGATCTCAGTGTCAGAATCGGGCCCCACATCAGGCTCTGTGCTCAGCATGGAGTATGCTTGAGATTCTCTCTCTTCTCTCCCTTTGTCCCTCCCCCTGCTCCTGCTTGCTCTCTCTCTCTCTCTCAAATAAATCTTCTTTTTTAAAAAATCTGTTTTATTTTATTTTCATTCAAAAATCTGTATTTGTATACATTAATAGCAAACTATCAGAAACAGAAATCAAGAAAACAGTCCTATTTACAGTTTCTTCAAAAAAAAAAAAATCTATGTATAAAGTTAACCCAGAATGTGAAAGAGCTGTGCACTAAAATTGTAAGGCACTAATGAAATTGAAGATGACACATATAAATGGAAAAATACACCATGCTCATAGACTGAAAGAATCAATATTGTTAAAATGTCCAAATAGCCCAAAGTAATCTATGGATTCAATGCAATCCTTATCAAAATTCCAATGGCATTTTTCATAAAAATACAAATACACACTAAAATTTGTATGAAACCACAAAAGGCACTGAAGAGCCAAATGATCCTGCTAAAGTGGAACAGATCATAAACATCACACTCCCTGATTTCAAACTATGATTGATCCTCGATCAATACCAGTTTCAACTATGCAGTTCCACATATATAAGGATTTTTTTTTTTTTCAGTACGTACAATATAGCACTGTAAACATATTTCTGGTACAAACCTTGCAAGGTCAAAAATTCTCCCTCCCAACCTATGGAGGAGTTTCCCAAATGGCTGGAAGTAGCCTCTATTTGAGACCACATCATAGCTCTTCTCAGCCCAGAGACAAAACAAATATCCAATCCCAAAACAACCTAGGGCTGGCTCCCATATATACAGTATATAACAGTATATAACACAGGCAGCATACAAAATATGTGTTAATTGATGGTTTATATTATAGCTAAGTCTTCTGGTCAACAGTAGGCTAATAGTAAAGTTTTGGAGGAGTCAAAATTTACAGATGGATTTTCTACGGCACAGAAGTTTAGTGCCCCTAACCATCACATTGTTCAAGAACCAACTATATATTACAAAGTCACAGTACTCAAAACAGTATTCTATTATAAAAACAGACACCTGAGGCACCTGGGTGGTTCAGTTGGTTAAAGTGACTAACTCTTGATTTCAGCTCAGGTCACAGTCTCAGAGTCCTGTGTTCAAGCTCTACATCAGGCTCTGTGCCCAGCAGAGAGTCTGCCTCTCTCCCTCTCCCTCTTCCACTGTCCCTCATCCTGCTCAATGGAACAGATTAGAAAGCCCAGAAATAAAAGCACACATATATGGTCAACTAATTTATGACAAAGACGGTGAGAATATACTTTGGGGAAAGGAGGGTCTCTAACAAATGTTGTTGGGAAAACTGGACAGATACATGCAAAAGAATGAAACTGGACTGCTATCTTACACCATATAAAAAATTAACTCAAAATAGATTTAAGACTTGAGCATAAAACCTGAAACCATAAAACTCCTAGAAGAAAACATAGGTGATAAGCTCCTTAACATGTGTCTGAATGATATTTTCTTGAATCTGTCTCCAAAGGCAAAAGAAAGAAAAGCAAAAGTAAACAAATGAGACTATATAAAACTAAAATAGCTTCTGTGCAGTGAAAGAAACCATTAGTAAAACAAAAAGGGAATCAACTGAACAGGAGAAGATACTTGCAAATTGTACACCCACTAAGGCAATAAGGGGTTAACATCCAAAATATATAAAGAATTTATACAACTAAATAACAAAAAACAAACAGCCTGATGAAGAAATGGGCAGAACATCTGAATGGACAGTTTTTCAAGGAAGACATACAGATGATCAACAAGAACATGAAAAGATACTCAACATCACGAATCATCAGGGAAATGCAAATCAAAATCACAATGAGATATGACCCTACACTTGTGGGAACGGCTATTTTGAAAAAGACAAGGAACAACAAGTGTTGGTAATGGCATGAAGATGTTTTTCACGCTGTGTTCTACAGAACACTGATCCCCTGCAATGCTTCATGCAAATACGTTCTGAGATCAAATATATTTTTTTTATTCAAGTTTTCAAGTTTCTCTACAAGGAAGGAATTTCCCAATCAATATCAAAGAAATTCTTTAGCTTGCATACAGAGGAGTAGTTTATGAAGTAGCAGTCACTGACTGTTGGGCAAATGTAACCAAGCATCTCTGAACTGATCATAGGCATTTCAAAGTCAGGAAGAATTGGTGTGACTGATTCACAAGTTCTGAAGGGTATCTGTAAGGTTATATATCAAGAAATTGCTAGCTGCCTTTGAAGAGAAGCTATTTAACTTCCAGCAATATGTAATTAAATTAAAGAGGAGAATGAAAGTAAAAGCCTACTGAAATAAAAAACACAGAACAAAATCCAAGAATTCTTCAGTGTCAGTTGAGACTATATTGTCAGTTCTACAGAGGGTACACATACAAGGCAAAATAATGAAAAACAGCATTTTATCATGATGTTCTATATTAACTAGAAACCGCCAGTGATTCAGAAGAAACTTTAGATTCTGTATATGAAAAAATCTTCCCCTCAAACCAACAAAAAAATGAGGCGTGCAACAATTAATGTATGTTATAGTCAATTAGTTTCACAAAAGAATGTGTAGGGTGCCTGGGTGGCTCAGTAGGGTAAGCTTCTGCCTTCAGCTCAGGTTATGACCTCAGGGTCCTGGGATTGAGCCCTGCATCAGGCTTTCTGCTCAGCGGGAACCCTGCTTCCCCCTCTCCCTCTGTCTGCCTCTCTGCTTCTCTGGCCACTTGTGACTTCTCTCTCTGTCAAATAAATAAATAAAATCTTTTAAAAAAAATGTGAATGTAATGGACTTTTTTTGTTTGTGTTTTTCTTATAAATCTCTGCTCCTGAAGCTGTTTTTAAATTGACAATGTCTTAAAATGTACTGGCATCCTGAACACTAACATTCCCTTTGTTCCTCAAGAATCTCAGTCATCCTCTGCTCAGAGGCTTAGTAGTTGCAGTAATTAATGTCCATGTGGAATACTTGAGTGTCTGACAGCCATGTGACTCACCTCTTCAGCTTAATGGTGCCTTCATCAACCACACTGTTTAAAAGTGGGACTCTTCACCTTGCCTCAGTACTCCCTATCCCCCTTCCCTGCTTCACTATTTTTCATAGCACTTACCACTATCTGACTTTTACTTATTTGTTGTCCATCTCTTCCCCCTAGAAGTTAGGCAGAGATCTTTTTTCGCTCACTTTACTCTTTTATCTCCAATCCTTATAACAGTACCTAATATATGCTTCTTGAGGTCAACAAATATTTGTGGAGTGAAGAAATAAATGAGTGAATCTTGAGATCAGTGATATCTATGAGATATCATGAGATGAGATGAGGTAATAATATAGATTAGTCACCTAGAAGTTCATAAGGCTCATCAGTAAATTAAGTTCTCTGTGGCAATGTCATTTTTAAAAAGGTATTTTTAAAAAGCTATTTCATTTTGGTGAACCCTTTGCTTCCCTAAATTCATCAATAGTGGTACATTTTCCCCCATGTAAAGTTAAAATACAATAGAATTGATATTCTGTGTAGAACATTTTAGGAAAGAGGAGACACTCTAAAAACTGATTACATTCTGTAATTCATTTTTTTTTAATTGTATCCTTTTGTTTCCTTTTTACTTTTTTCCCCTTCCTCTCCTTCTTGTTATTTCCCTCTTTACATATTTCTTTATGGTTCAAGTACAATACAGTATTACTCAAAAATATAGGAGTCATAGTTTGGCATTCAAGATACAAGATGCAAGTAGTGAACAAATTTAAGCCGATTTTAAAAATATATAAAAGAAAAACTTACAATAACACCGATACACAGAAAATTTCCATGCTAAGTGTATTTTATGCTAAATCTTATAATTTAGTCAAGCTCTACCAGGAAAATAGGAACCGTTTCAGGTTTTTATAACAGAGAACATTCGATGAAAGAAATTGGTTACACAGGTGATGGAAAGGTTGAGAAAGCAAACAAGATACAGTGAGGTAACCTAGAGTTTAGTGACAGCAAGAAGCTGAAGGTTCCAGGAGGAGGGAAAGGCCTAGAGCCCAGCAGTCGAGAATGCCTGGCAGGAGAAGGAACACCACACAGAGGAGATTTAGCCAGTGGCAGAGACACTGCGTAAAGAGGAGTTGGGAGAATATTCCAGGTTCTTCCCCTTCTCACACATTGAATTCCCACAAGTGCCTTGCATTAGCTGAATCTGTTGACCTGGAAACCTGGGAAATGCAGCCTACAGCAGTCAGTCCCTCCAAGATACAAAACAGAACAGGAAGGCTGGCAATCGGCCAATAATCCCAGAACTGGCTCCGCTGATAAATGTCATTTAATATACCAACACATGAACATGTGCCTCCATTTTCTGTTATGATGGCAAGTCTAGACAAAGATTAAAAACAAAAAAATTGTATTAGACTCAACTCACTCCCAAAGTCATATTATCAGTCTTCATATTCAATTATGCATATGTCAGCATACCCTTGCAGTCAAGTAGCTATAAATTATCAATTGCATTATGTAGAACCAATTATTGATAACTGCTTTAGTCACATATGACAACACAACTAATTATCTGCCACAGATTTTTTTAAAGACTTATTTATTTATTTGAGAGAGAGAGGCACAAGAGTGTGGGGGAAGGGCAGAGGAAGAGGGAAAGAGAGCATCTCAAGCAGACTCCCTGCTGAGTGGAGAGCCCGACACAGGGCTCAACCCTATGACCCTGAGATCACGACCTAAGGTGAAATCAAGAATCAGACACTTGACCGACTGAGACATTCAGGTGCCCCCTCCCTCAGATATTAAATTTAATGTTCCAGATCTGTTTGTTTGTTTTTTTAAGTGAGGAGCCAACTGTCATAATAAACATCACTTCAATAAATTTCAGTTTATTTTGTAGCAGATTATTATTTTCATTGTGACAATACAATATTTTAAATAATGTTTTTCTTTACTTCAAATTGGCTGAAAGTGCTTCACATGGAACCCTCAGGAACCATATATAACCCATTGCAACAGACCATGCAATACACCATGAGCTTGCAATAGACTGCAGGGAAATTACTCAAAGGTAGCAATTGAAAAAAATAGATTAAGAACAACAAACTGAAAACCACTTTATTTTAAATCACTCAAAATGTAGATATGTTATTAAAAAAAAGAAAATAAAAGAAAAAGAAAACACTCCTCTGAAAAATAGCAAGCCATCCTCTTGCACATAGCAATATAAGATTAAGGTGGTTTTCATGCCGTGGTTGTTGCTTTTAAGAAAATTGTCGTGTAGCTTCTGGGTAGAACCACAAACCATCACAGCAAAGAATGGCTATACTTATTATCCAGAGTGATCACAGTTTCACTGCATTCAAGAAATTAAATCACATGTATTTCCATAAGAGATTCAACCTGGAATAAAATGCATGCACAATATAGTAAAATTGAGCCATTGGTCCAGAAGTAAAGGTAGGTTAATTATAAAAAGATGAGAAAGAAAATTATTTCATACAGCTCTTGATGAAAACAATAATATTTGGGCTTCCTAAGAGCTGAAACAAAGAAGAAAATGTTGGGTTTTGTAGCTCTCGGTATCAAATAAAAGGA
This sequence comes from Lontra canadensis, assembly GCF_010015895.1. Lineage (NCBI taxonomy): Eukaryota > Metazoa > Chordata > Mammalia > Carnivora > Mustelidae > Lontra > Lontra canadensis. Next base: position 3,875,002 of record NW_022631123.1, read on the forward strand.
AATGTATATACTGCAGATGGAAAGGGCTGTATAGTGTCAGCCTTTCTCAAGTTGAACAGAGACAGCATCACACTGAACTCCAATGGGGAAAAAAGTTGGCCTGATCTCAATGAATGTGCTAAAAGGTCTATCAAAGAAATTCAAGGGATATTGATCTGATTCCCGACATAAAGATTCAGTGATTCTTTGTCTAAGCAATAATCATCATAATCTTATCAAATTCCCATTTTAATTCATTCCCCCATGGCTTTTGTTAAATTTCTGATTGTATGCATAGATTTTTTTCAAAATCATGTTATTGCTTCTAGGAGAACAAAATGATTATTTGGGGGTCTTCAGAAAGCTGTCATGACAACGCCTTTGGTAAAAAATCTGCCTGTACGTGATTAGAAACAATTTAATAATTCAAGAATTTAAAATGGATAACTTTGCATTGGGAAACAGAATTGGAAATCCCAATCATTTTGGTACTTAGTTTAATTTTGGTAGAATGAGAGCTTTTGTAAGGCTAAACATGGAAACAGATCACTATTGCCATCTCCTGGCAAGCATACCACATGATCACAATTTAAGTCTGAAAAGCCGTATATTGTGGGAAAGCAAGATTACCCTATAAATAGGCAATAAAGTATCGGATATTTATTGTAAGACCATCACTGGATTTTTATTCTTTATTCCTATAAGACCTTTATAAAAATCCATTAGACTTGATAAATAGTAGCATTTGTTTTATGAGCTCTTTATGTTGAACAAAAATTCTGCTTGTTATGACTTTTTAAATTAAATGCTTATGATGGATCTACCTGTGATTGAAGCAAATATTAAAGCTGCTTCAAAAAGAAAACCTAGAAAATCTTTGTAATGCACTGGGACTAGGGAGCCAGGATGCACTGCATGCAGCCAAGAAAGTGACAGGTAGCTTTCTACCATATAATAAAGCTGATGGAATGGATAACAGCTCTGACAGCATTAATCCATCTTTCCATGGGGGCTTTCACAAGAGATGAATGATACTCCCCCCTCCAACTTGCCTTGTCATGTTGCTGTGTTTCTCTTTAATTTCTCTCCCTTGCTATTGTTCTTTATAATCAGCTGTTGCTGATGCTTTGAACCTCCTTCCCTCCTCACATCTGGACATCAAATCATCAGCTGCATTTGAGCCTGGTTCATATACTCCCTGCCTGAGATGCCAGCTGAGCCATTTATGAGCTCAATGTCACTGAAGTCTGCAAGCTGTACTCCAGGGTGCCGTCCTGTCCTATAGATTCCTAAGTCTTGCTGCAGCTGAGTGAAAAAGGAGAATGAGATATGGCTTCAAGTCATTACCCTTCAGATCAGAACGTTACATTCCACATGGTTCTGAGGGCTTGATATGTCATCTTCTAAAACTAATCATTTCTTCAAGGGTAAACATGATAACTAACTTCCCCAAGATGGGTAGAAAACACTGAGATAATTGACACTTAAAAAACAAAACAAAACAAAATACTCCTCTGAAGTCGTTCCTTGGAAGAAGAAAAGAAATCCACTGTTGTTGTTTTATCACACTTTATTACAAATTTTACCCAATCTAAACTCCATTCCCTGCTGACCAGTTCGAGATCACTAAGCTTCTACAAGAAGGTAAAAGAGGAATGGATGTTTGAGAAATCAGCTTGGATGTGAGTTTTGAAGCATGAAATCACTCCGGTTAAGTAGCTTGGTGGTCCTCTGTTAGACCCTCACATTGCCTGCCTGTCACATCGCTGGCTAAGTCAATTTCCCGAAGAACCAAGCTGAGAGAACAAGAGAGGATGATCTTCTTTCCCTACACTTGGATCATCTGACGAAGCCAGAGTCGTGAGGGCCGATGAAAAGGAATGACCCCTGAGCAATTCTTCCATTCCAACTGACCATAAAAGCTCAGGGAACCTTCTCCTTTAAAGTGAATCTTCAGATAAATCTATGAGAAGAAAACCCTCTCGGATAAGAGTCTGGAAAGCAGTAAAGGGAATCAAGGTAAAATGTGTAGTAAAAATAAGTCAAAATCATAAAATGGGAAAATCCAGACAGGCATTTAAATAAATGTAGTCAAACTAACAATAGAATGAAAAGTTCACATATGTAGCACTTACTATGTACCAGAAATGGCTCTCTTCATCTTACAGAATTCATTTACATAAAATTAATCCATTGAGTCCTCACAATAATTTTATTATCTCCAAGTAACAGATAAGGAAACAGGACACAGAGATTTAGAAACCAACCAGGTCAGGAAACGAAGAGTCCAACCCAGGTGGCCTGGCATTTAATAGTTCCTAAATTTATTTATACCTAGGTCTGTATCTTAGAAACTGAAAACTCTCTTTCTCTCTCTCTCTCTCTCCCCCCCCACCTTCCCCTTATCATTTTTTTAACTATTACAATAAATGGAGTATAAACTAACTTCCCCATTTTAAAGAATGGTTAACCAAAGCTGTAAAGTCAGGGAATGGCAAATGGTGACCCCAGGATATAAATCTAAATCCCAGCCACTTCCCTCCACATCCCGCTACATCCCAGGACATGAGAGCCCTGAAAATGCACAACTCTGTCTGCTCCTGCGGGGACATGGTTTCAGCTACCTTTCCTTTGCACCCACCACCATGTGTGCACCAAGGTCAGGCTTCTTTTGGGCCGTTCCCAACAGTGAATGAGCACAGCAGGGGTATTAGCACAGGCTCATTCCTGTGGTGAAAGAGGACTATTCTGTTGTGAGAAACTGGTTGAGAGATACCCCAGGATCCTGGTTGCAATTTTCATAGAAAAGTCTTAACGCTTTTCCTAGCCAGGCTTCCCTCCTTGTACTTTCCTTTGACACGAGTCAGATCCATATTGTGGTCTGTTTCTCTCGTCCTACTCCTATTCTGCCCCTCCTTTATCACTCATAAGCATATTCCCTAATAAATCTCTTGCATGTCTAATCCCATCTTGAGCTCTGCCTCTCCAAAAACCCAAATTAACACACAACCAAAATAATATCTTCAGAAACTCATTTAACTACATATACAAAAATATAGATATCTATGTTTTTAGACATGCTACTTATATATAACAACTTTGTTATTTTACTTATATTGGATTCAATAAATCATACAGAGAAAGTAAAATGATAGAATGGAGCAAATACAATTAACAAAGCAAACTGAAATAACTAAGCCCTGTCTATTATAGATACCAGATCTAAAGCATATGTGCTGGAGTTTCTCTGGGGTAAAAATGAACAAGAGACCATAATACAAGGACTCACAACCATAACAACCAGACTGTCTCAGAATGGAACTGATCAGGAGTCACCAGAACTCTGTGTACTCCAATAAACATTTAAGTGATAGCGTAAGACTTCAAATACTAAAATCCTTTCTCAGATGGAAAAAAAAAAAAAAAAGAGTTCTCTGACTATACAAATCTCAGTATCTTATAAGCTGGCTTAAATTTTCACTATTAACATGCTTTCTCATTTTATTCTATGATTTATGATAACCTTGAGGTATGTAATTGTTCCTATTTATATCTCTCAAAACTTGTTCTGTTTTTGATGATCTGTTCTCCTAATTGCCAAAGATCTCATCTTGAATTTTCTCTCAGGACTCGGTGATCTTGTGACCCTCGTGGCAATTTCAACTCCTAACACCCAGATACTTAGCATGTGGGGATAATGCCAATGCTATAAATATGTGGTCTGTGAAGTGCTAACATTGGGTTAATGAGTCACACTGGGAGTCGTGGAAGACGCTCTTGTGAGTGAGCTTCAGCAGCACTCACTGATCATGACCAATACACAAGGAATTCAGAATCAATTTGACATCTTTATTAATCAACACCATTGTACTTGAATAGGATTTGACTTTGACTAAGTTGTCACAAAGGTCTGGCTACATGGTTATAGATAGCACTGGTGCCTACTATTTCCAGTTAGGAATGAGGTCTCTGTGAGAATGGAATGGAACGCTCTTAATGCAGCTGTACTCTGTTTCAATGACCTAAACAGTGACAAATCATTGGCTAAGTAATTGCAAAACCAAACTACATGGTACTGAAGAAAAATACATACACAAGGAAATAAAATCTTATTTTGCTGAAAAAAGTCACCCTATCTAATTCAGACTGTTAATGAATTCATCTCATTCTTGTGGAAAGATACCACAGATAATGGTAAGATAATACAGAGTGATAAAGCGTGGTAATGGTAGGTTGTGGCACAGAGTAAGGTGGGACGCTAAGGTACAGGATGGTGTCGAATAGTATTTCTAGACAGTTAAATAAAACCTATATCCAGATTCCGTTAAGCACCTTGCTATTTCTCAAGCTTTTAGCCAACAGAATTAAAAAATCTGTCAGAATCAGCAAAGACAAAGAGCTTTATCCAAGACAGAGATCAATAAGCAGTTTGCTATGTAGCCACTTTTTCAGGAGGTGGAAGTCTTGTTCAACACTTATAAAGTAGATATGAATGTTGGCTTAACAGTTCAATGAAAATTTAAGTTATAATTGAATTTACTACTAAAAAATCTGAAATTTAATTGAAATACAACTTTTTTTTTTAAATCAGCAATGTCAAGAATAAGTATAAAAGATCTGTTTTCACATAGTTTTTTTTTTTTTTTTTTTTTTTAATGAGGGTTACTGAGGCACCTGGGTGGCTCAGTGGGTTAAAGCCTCTGCCTTCTCCTCAGGTCATGATCCCAGGGTTCTGGGATCAAGCCCCACATCAGGCTCTCTGCTCGGCGGGGAGCCTGCTTCCTCCTTTCTCTCTGCCTGCCTCTGCCTAGTTGTGATCTCTGTCTGTCAAATAAATAAAATCTTAAAATAAATAAATAAAATAAAATAAAATAAAATAAAATGAGGGTTACTCTGCCTGCATGGACATATAGGCATGTGTATATGATAAAGTGATAAAGTCAAAACCTATCCACTCACCAGATTTCAATGGATAAAGGGTTACATATTCATTTGTACTCTTACTCCAACTCAATTAAATTAAAAAGATAAAAATTCACTGCTGCAAAGCTACCAAAATGTTTTCTGTAAACCTAAAACTGCTCTAAAATATAAAGTCTATTATTTTTTAATGGTATGTGGAAAAATAAACCTACAAAAGTTTATACATAATGGAATCCATCTATTTATCTAAATCCTTGACAATGGAATTATCAATTGGTACAAAAATGTTAAAACATAAAATTGATTAATTAAAACTCCATCTAAATTTTCTGAGACTATAAAATACCCATAACATTGTATGCAAGTTTTTCTAAGGGAGCTCCTGTGCCTGGATTCTCATTTACCCTCAACAAACCCCCATGAGGTTAGTGATATGATACCATTTTATGAGATGTGTCTAAGTGGAGCATAAGAGGTTCCCCCAAGGTTACTCAGATAGTACCCAAGGAAACGGATTCAACTCCAGCTCTGTCTGACTTTAGAGTCTCACCTCTGAACTACTGTGCTCTACCACTCTCCCAAATCACTGAATGCTTAAGTAAGCCTCAAAGAGGTTCTCTCTACAGTTACCTCATTCCCTACATGGAGTTAAATATGGCAGGGAGGATTTACCCTCCTAATAGTAAGTCTGGTATTGCAATGTGCAAGAGGGCTTCTAAAGAAGATACAGAAAAACTCCACATATTCACTTTTGTTTGATGCTCATAAACTTACATCATTCTAGGTAACTCAAATAGATAACTGAAAATTATTTCTAGTGTCCTGCTGCTGAAGAGAATCTAAAGAACATATAATTATCATGGCCATCCTCCCCTCCACATATTTCCTACCCCTCTTCAAGAAAAGTATTCTAGGGGCGCCTGGGTGGCTCAGTGGGTTGAAGCCTCTGCCTTCGGCTCAGGTTGTGATCCCAGGGTCCTGGGATCGAGCCCTGCATCAGGGTCTCTGCTCAGCAGAGAGCCTGCTTCCTCCTCTTTCTCTCTGCCTGCTTCTCTGCCTGTCTGTCAAATAAATAAGTAAAATCTTAAAAAAAAAAAAAAAGAAAGAAAAAAGAAAAGCATTCTATTTCCACTGTAGAGCTATCTGAGCCTTTCTCTTTTTCCTAATATTCTTAAAAATAATGGACACTAACCTATTACACTTTTTAATTCCTTAAAAGTTCTGCAAATATCATTCCCCTGAGCCTGATCTAAGTATATCCAGCTTTTCAAACTCCATGTAAACTATATTGCCAACTTTTCTAATTTGGCTTTTACCCTCCCTTCAGGGACTAACTCCCCCTGTATGATTATAGCTGAACTTAAAAAAAAAAAAAAAAAAAAAAGACAGGCGTTTTACAGAAGCATAAAAAGTTTCCATTGCTTCAGATGTTTTTCCCTTTGGGTCTCTCCTACTGGTGACCTACACTTTGTGTGTGTGTGTGTGTGTGTGTGTGTGTGTGTATTTAATATTTTAAATAAAACTCAGTGTCTTTATCATGCTAATATTTCCTTTTTTTACATTGGCTTCTAAGCGATGCCATCTTAAAATTACCCCCATCATGTCTATCCTTGAAGTTCTCTCTTATTGTCGAAATCAAAGTAAGGACACCTGCTTTGTTGATATTTCTTATTTCACATAGATATTCTTCTTCAACAACCTCTTAGGAGTGGTCCAGAAATATTGTCAGTCACCAGGAGGAAGTTGGGGAGAGAAGAGGTCCTATACAGAAAGGCTTAGGGGCAAGATTTCAAGAATTCATGGGCTAAATTTTAAAACGTGCTATACCCCAGGCTGTCTGTAACATTTTTTTCTGGCTTGTGGCTGTACGTTGATGACAATGGGAAGACTGAAAAAAAAAAAAAAAAAAAAAAAAAGAAAGAAAGAAAGAAAAGAAAAGAAAGTTTTGTTTTGTTTTGCTTTTTTATCCTTCCAAAATGTTTTCCCTCCCTTAATTGTTCTTTCCTAGACAAGTGGTTCTCAAATAAAGAAGGTGGAGGGCAAAGGTGTGTAAATGTACGATGTTTCTAATAATACCATTATTAAACCATCACCTGTAAATCTGTATCCGTCTTTTTTGAATTGCATACCTTGTGCTGAGATTCCGAGTTGCCCTTTCTGTCTCCCACTGGGGTGGAATCTTTAGCAGACACTTGTGTTACTTTGTCTCTCTATTCCCAGCACTGTTGGTTGGTTTGTTTGTTTGCTTGTTAAGGTCCTTTCTGACTCAAAATACAGTGCTTACCTCAAGACTAATGCTTACTGCTCTTAGTTTGGAGGAAGGGAGTCCAAACTCACAATGAATTTCAACACTTTTATTGGTTTCCTATTGACCAAAAAGAAAACTCCAACACCTCACCATGACAGGCAAAGCCTCTGAGGCTCTTGATGGTTTTTAGCTTTATAGTGTCACTCACTTGGAGATTACACCAGGGCTGCGAAACCACACACAATCTAGCCACTCAAGAATATTTACTAGTTCCTTTCACGTCACATCTCTTGTTTATACCCAAAATGCCTTCTTTGCTTTTTCTACTTGATTAATACTTAATCCACCTTTCCTTCCCTACATAAATCTTAAATTGCCTCTCCTCGGAGGATTCCCTGACACTTTCCCAGAGTAATATTTGCTACCAATTTTGTAACGCTATATGTTTTGAATTTTTATCTCACTTAGATTTTATCACATTGCATTAGAACTGTTTATACATTTCTCTCTCTCCCTCACATGCACATGTTCCTTTGTAAACACATCTACTTGGCTATAAGCGCCACCACAGTAAATATCGTTTTATAATCTGTTCTGCTGTCTCTTCGCTTTGCATAAAGCCTGAAAAAATGGTAAAGTTAAAAAAAAAAAGCTTTTGAATAAAATTATAAAGCAATTATCTTCAACTTAGAACTTATTCTGACCCCTACGATTATATGCCACTGGGGAAGTCACCTCTCTGAATTTCAGTTTCCTCACCCATAAAAGGGAGAAAAGCACTTTATTTCATATGATTGTTATGAATATTAAATTAAATGTTTTGTATGGAACACGTGGAGTCCTTTAAAATTCATTATGTGAACTATTCATATTATTAGTAGTTAGCCTAATAAAAAGATGCTGTATTTTATGGCTTCTTTGAAATACTAGCATGAATGAAAATAAAAGAGTCAGCTTAACCATTAAGCTATGTAGGACAATCAAATTTGCTCCCAAAAGACTTCTTATTTTGGAGACTAACAAAAAGAAAACTTTAAAAATATATTTAAAAAGCCAAATTATTACAAGACACAGTTGTATTTTTTCCGAAGTGCTGTAATGAGAAACGTATGAGGTGTTGTAGTTATACTTTATCAAAGGACTTGTTTATTCTCATCAAGTTTAAAATCTGACTATACTTATATCATTAACATCTTACTTTTGCTTGGTTCACTTAATGTTATTCAAACATTCTATCTGAAATGAATCTCCTGAGATATACTTTTTGCCTTGAAGATGAACTTACTTTAATGTTTGCATAGGGGCTCAAGTGTGGGCAGAGTAGATAGTTAATGGGCATGAAAATCTGCAGTAGAGCATGAAGCAGAGAATGAGCCTTTGCTTATGTAAATGCCTCTAGTCTGTACTCACAAGCTGTCTGTAACATGCGCGTTTCATCAGGTCTCTACCCATATCCATCACTGTAAGGAACAGGCATAACAAATGGAGGAGGGCAGCCCAGTCAGGAAGCCAAGCACCCCTGTAAGTACATTTACTAATCAATTAACTGATTATATCTAAGGAGAGAAGCTATAATTTAGAAGTTCACTCTGCTTGCTGAAAATTCCACATGGGGGCCATTTCAATTTGGAGTTACATGGGCTGGAGAAGAACATGGTAATCTGCCCCATACCTCCAACCACCAGTCAAGGGTATAACTGAGACTGACTAGCTAGAGAGCTCTGGGTCAGCCCAACTTTGTATACCCAGTTAGTAGCATACTCAATATTCCCGGAGGCAAAAAAAAGAGCTTGACTCAAGCCCACTTTGGAAAATAATTTCAAAGAAATTATAATTTCAAAGAAAACTTCACTCATTTCATTATTTGGAGAGATAGGTAATCTTCCAAAGGCCTTTCAGTTCCAAGAAAGGGACAGTGTAGTATTATCTTCAATTATGATAATGTACAGTTCATTGGGAGAGTGGGAAACTTCTCTGAAGAATTGGCTTCGCTTTCTTACAAGACTCCTCCAGAGGATGATAGTCTATGACTTACACCATATTGATCTGTGTGTACTCCTCAGAGACTCTGTAGTCATTTTAACATTGATCTTTGTTTCCTTACATTACTGTACCATGCACTCATCAAGTCAGCATTAGCACTACGTAACCTAAGTGGTGTCCTCTGAAATTAGGTAACAGAATTGGCAGTCCAGTTTCTCACTCCCTACAAAAATATCTATTTATCTACATCTTTCTCTATAAAAGTAGCCTAAAACCCCCACAAGCTTCTGTTGCTTTTACCCGAAGATGGATAATATTAGTTCTTTTCTTCATGAGTTTCATCCCTTTCTATACAGAAAAACATTGATTTTTTTTTCCCTCTCTGTGGTTTTAATAAAGTACAAGCCAACCTGGTTTTATTTATGCTGTGCTTTAGCTCAAATGCCATCAAATATGTCAACTGCCTATGGGAACATTGGTCTTTAGGGCTGCCTCTACTGTATAAGTAGTCAAAGAGTAGCAAACAATAACTAGTGTAAGTGCAACACAGACATGAATCAAATCTCTTACATCAATTCCATTCTCCTCTGCCCAAATTACAAAAGGAAGTTAGATATATGCGATCTGGATCTAGGGTTGGTTTATTTAGGATTTTCTGCTTAGGTCAAAGCTTACCTATCTTGCTTCTCAGTCTCTACTAGCTCGTATTCAGGTAGCCCAGACATTAAACAGCCTGATGTCTTGGGATAGGGGCACAAAATTAGGTGAGGTAATGTGATTTGTGGCTAATGTCCTTTTTCAGTGGCTCAGAATTATGACTGACGTAGACTGAATAATTTCTCAATGCAGTACTTCATACTCTTGGATAGGCTTGGGCAATATTTTTAATCAGGACACTATTCAGATAATTTATTTATAAGACATTTAAAAAAAAGAGAAATGTTGATAAAGCTCATATAACTGAGTAGTAACAACAGTTTCAATAAGTACATTCGCCATGACTAGCATTTTTAATAAAAGTGTCAGGTTGTGATACTATTTGAACTGATTTCATGATGAGAGCATCTTTACTAACAGTACAGTTTCGACTGTGCAGATAATGAGAGTGAACAAAACAAGCCTTCACCAATTCGTGACACTCAAGAGTTGTACTCAGATGTCTGTGGATGATGTTTCTTTGGGGAGAAATGTAAATACTTTTTATTTCAAGTAGTAGAAAGATGGAAAACAGAATGATCTTCACTTGGAAAAAGTGAGTTTATAACATTAATCAGCAACATCTACACTTGCACTGTTCTTAGTGTTGCCTTGATGTTTCCATTCTAAACTGATATATCTACCGAATTAAAATTCCTACACAAATGTCACTATGAGTTGACTCTTAAAGGCAGATTGCCTTTGGTAAGAAAATGAAAGGCTTCCAAAATTCAGTAGGAGAGGTTCACTAAATTTCAAAGGAAAAAATAAATTTAAAGTAAATTAGGGAAAATAAAAGTTACCTGGAAGTTTTCAAAGTGTCTCTTTTAAAAAACTGCTCATAAAAATTCTGTCCTGCTCATAAGTGTTAAACACAGAAAATCAGATTGAAACAAATTTTTATTTTTTTATTTGTCAGTATTCTAAGATTCATTATTGAAAAGACACCAATAATCTTTTAGGGAGATATCATAGGAGGGTAAAAACAATGTAATTTAAAGCAAATGTTTGGTTTTAATGTAATCTATTTCCAATACATTTATGTTTTTCTTTGGACTTACATGAGAAAATTTACTTTTCATTTCCTCTTTCTTTTTGCAGTTGGTTTTATTTTCTGGTTCTGTTTGCATTTTTTTTTTTAATTTGCTGATCATTAGATCTGTCAGTTTACAAGCTAAAATCAACAAAGAATAATTTTCCAACTCATTGAAATTTATAAAAGATCTCTTTGCTTGGTTTTATAAATTTTTTAAAATAAAGTTAAAACTTAGGACAGAAAAATAAATACAAAGTTTTTTCAAATCAGTTATAATTTGTGGTTTTCAAATATCATGGTTTTGTTTCTTACAAGAGCAAAGGGAATGATCATCTCCCAAATATGGAAAATAAAGTGAGCTTACTATTTCAGTGAATTATTGACTGCCTATTACCTCTCTGTTCAAAGATAATCTGCAAAAGAGTTGACCAATATTAGACAAATATGGTTTAATTAAGTTGCTTTTTTCCTTCAAATATGTTGCACAGGTTTCAATAATATATTATTAAAATACATTAAGTGTAAATACCAATAAATTCTCTTCTCACAAATGTGGGCCTTTAATAATAATGGTGCCATTATATCAATAATCAGAACTGATTATTCAGTAATATGATATTTCTGGAACTGTTAGAAGTATTTGGAATAGATTAACTCACTTCATCTCTAGAACAATCTCATGGGGTAGGAAGTGTTATCTCCAACTTCCAGTTGAGGAAACTTAGACAAAGAGAATTTAAATGATTTGACAAAAAGTCACAATAGAAGAGCACAAGAGAAGACCTGAGCAGGTCTAACTCCAGAGACATAGCTCTTAATCACAACTTTTATAAAACTGCCCCCTTATTTCTAGTCTTTTAGGTTAGGATTTAGCTTTCCACAATTCTCCTAATGACAAATAAATTATAAGCAGAACTTGGAAATGTCTTACTAATTAGCAAAAACACTAGCAGAGATTCTGTTAAAGGGAACATATCAGGCTCATGAGCTAAGAAGGTGCCTAACAGGAACTATTTGCCAATAGGCAACAGTAAAATACCATCAAACATTGGCAAAATTCTAAAACAATCTGGACACTTCATGATAACATGATAACAGTTAAGATGCCAGGCCATACTGAGTTCTTTCTAGTATTGTTTTACTATTACACCTATTATTTTACTACAAATAGCAGTCAGTGACAGCCCAACTACCCCCACTAGGAGCAAAAACATACTGAGCACCAGAGAAATAGAAGGCATGCTCCTCTGTCTCTGTAAACTGCAGTCTTCTATGGAGATACAGCATGTACTTTAAAAATGGTATCAATAGTAGATAGTACAAGCACAGAGCAAAATGAAGGCAAGAACCATAAAGGAATCCTCCATGGAGAAGAAAAAAAATAATGTATTCAAAATGTCTTTATTGAGTACCATCTAGGCACTACCTATATCCTGGGGTTATAGTGAGGTCAAAATAAAACCCCTAGCTAACATTCTAGTCATGGAGGTAGATAGGTAGGTAGGTAAGTAGGTAGGTAGGACAGATAGACAGACAGACAGATGGATAACAAGATATGGTACAATATCCTAATAAAAGATCAAGAATGACAAGTTGAGCTATTTCAGCAGAGAGGTCAGGGATGGCCTCTCTGAAGTTGTGACACTTGAAGTGGGACTTAAATAAAGATGGGAACAAGCTGTTACATTTTTTTCAGTTAACAATTTCCAGACAGAAGGAAATAGGAAAAAATAAAGACTCAGAGACAAGAAAGGTCCGAAATGAAGCCAAAGAGGTGTCCAGGTCAGAGGACGTCGGGACCTGTACGACATGGAAAGGTCTTTCATTTTCATCTATGAGGACAGAAAGCTAGTAGAGAACCCGGAGCAAGGGGCTGTCATACACATTATGGAAGGCTCCCTGCAGCTTCTCAGTGAAGAACAATCAGAGCAAGAGTAGAAATAAGAATAAATGGGCAGCTACCGTCTGCATCCTGGGAGGGGGGATGCTGGCTCTGACCAGGGTGTTGCTGTGAAAACTGTGAAGCAGAAATATTCAAAATTGAATTGATAGTCAACAGAACGTGTTGATAAATTGGAAAGTTTGGACTGGGAAGAGAAAGAAAGAAAACAGATACAGCGGTGATTTCAGAAAATCCATAGTTGGTACAAAACAACACGGTTCATGCAATTAAAAATGTCAACGTAAACCAATGTGAGGGCATCCCCTGCCTCAGCCTGGCCAAAGGCGCTAGGACATCTGAGTGTCTTTCATCCCAGAACTGCTCTTGCCACACACATGCTGACCTAGACATAAATTGCAAGTATAATAATTGCATATATTTAGCTACCAAGTACACCATGTCTATTTTTTATTTTTTTTATTTTTTTTATTAACATATAATGTATTATTAGCCCCAAGGGTACAGGTCTGTGAATCGCCAGGTTTACACACTTCACAGCACTCACCATAACACATACCTTCCCCAATGTCCATAACCCCACCACCCTCTCCCTACCCCCTTCCCTCCGGCAACCCTCAGTTTGTTTTGTGAGATTAAGAGTCTCTTATGGTTTGTCTTTACCTAACTTTAAAAAGCAAATAAAAATAGTATCATTTATGCTGAAAATGTTGGTAACCCCAAAAGCATTAATAAGAAGGAGTAAAAAACATAAACATCTCTTCTGATACACTGGTTCAAGTTGCTCTCTCATAATGATTTACCTTGAATCTTACTCTAGAAACAACTTCCTTAGCACTGTCAGAAGAGGGAAGAAACAGAGTAACACCGACACATTAAACGTGCATCCCTACATTTATACTCTTCATTTATTCCACAAATGTTTACCGTGCGCCTAACAGGCATTATTATGTAAGGTGGTAGGTCTATAGAAATGGATAAGCAGACCCAGGCCATGATCTGGTGATCTCAGTGTCTGGAAAGAAAATGACCTTGAGTATGTAATTACAAGCAGTGAGCTGTAAATAGAGTGTGTTCAGGAAATGTAAGGCCCCACACAGCCCCTACCACCAAATGAGCTGGGCACCGTATGACAAATGCATTTTAACATGATACAGAGTTTTATTTGTTCAGTTAGCTGATAGTTTATTCTCGAGAAGAAGCCTTCCCAGTGATTTAAAATCTCTATGTGGACATTAAACATTAACTACTTCAATATGTCTCTGGTTATGAAAAAGCAATAAATTACCTCTAGTAGAGTTTTGGTTTTGTTTTCGGTTATTTTAATCCCTAACACAGAATCTCTGACATACCGGTACTCAAAAATATTTACTGGAGAACGAATGAATGAACGAGGCTCTCTGTGTAGAGAAAAAAGTGAAAGAGGGATAGAATTAAATTTAAAAAAAAAAGAAAAGAAAAGAAAACTCAGAAATACCATCAAAAGTAAGATAACACATCAGCTCCTTTTTCACCTTTCCACCTCTTATACTCATAACTTATTTCTATAGTCTCCATAAATTATCCAGCAGTAGTTTCTATGATAGAACTACATATTGAAAAACCAGAGATGATACCTGGATGCTTCTTAACACTTGAGAAGTGTGTCTGGCTATGACCTACAACAATGCTTTCAGATATTTATTTAAACACTACATTGATTTGCTTTCCAAAAGACTCCATTTTGCCTTATATGCACTGGTTTTAGAACCTAGGAAGAGGAAACTTGAATTAACAGTAAGAGGAAGCTAATTTTCTTACAAATGCACTTGCTTTGCCATAGCCCAGCCATAATCCCAAATCTTCATGTTTCTTACAGATACAGTAGGTTCAAGGAGACTTGGTAGCATGCCACAGTGGTCACCAGGTAATTGTTTCTAAAGTGTAGTGAACAGTGTGCTTTCAAAGAGAAACAGTGTCAAGGCTTTTGGCAGAGTAAATAATGTACTTCTGAGGTTTATAAAGCATTTCTAATGTTTTGTTTTATTTCCATTTAATACAGAAAATTACAGGGTTTGACAGACCATAACTACCATTCAGCTAGAGTAAACAAATTTTCATATTTTGCCATTTTGCCTCAAATATTTTGTTTACTGAAGTTAAAACCGGGGCCCCTGGGTGGCTCAGTGGGTTAAAGCCTCTGCCTTCGGCTCAGGTCATGAACCCAGGGTCCTGAGATTGAGCCCCACATCGGGCTCTCTGCTCAGCAGGGAGCCTGCTTCCCCCTCTCTCTGCCTGCCTCTCTGCCTACTTGAAATCTCTCTCTCTCTCTCTCTCTCTCTGCCAAATAAATAAATAAAACCTTTAAAAAAAAAGTTAAAATATTAACATAGGAGATGGGAATTTCTGGATTTTTTTCCATGGCCATTAAACCTGAGTCCCACCCCTCTCTCCATCATTCCCCAAAGGTAAGAATCCGGTGTATTTCATTCTATTGTATATTTCTGGACTTTTACTATATATAAATAGGCACAGTCTTTTTTAAGTTATATGGTTGGCTTCTTCCTGTAAGTATCAGTCAGTAATTTATTTTTCAACTCAACATTGTACTTTTGAAGTATATTCAGATAAATTCCTATACATTCCTCCTCATTCATACTGCTAATTATAACATATGTCAACATCTTGTGGGGTTACTTCCTCCTTCTTTCTTTTTCTCTCTCTCCTTCCTTCCTCCCTCCCTTCTTCCTCGCTCTCTCTCTCTTTCTTTCTTTCTCTCTGGATTACCTATTCTGGTCCATGAATGTACTTTTCTTTTCTGAAATTTTTCTAAGAGAAAAATGTGAATTATGTACAGCTTCTATACTATAGTATTTTTTCTTTTCATCATTTTGTAAAATTTCTCTCCTACACTTAATAATGTTTTTTCCTCTTAAATTTTATTTTGTTTCATATTGATATTGCTATCCCAACTGCACTTTGGTTAGAATTTTATTCCATACTTATTTCTTTCATTTATAACTTTTGTGTACTACTTTAAGTAATGCTTAGAAACTATGTTTGTCTGAATTTTATCTCAATATACTACTTAGTAGCCTTTATTTTTATATGTAAGTTTAATGCATTAACATGTCCTATAATTACTGGTTAGATACGGACTTATTTGTTCCATCTCATTTATTTATTTATTTATTTAGGATTCTTTTTCATCTCTTCCTTTTTCTAAAATTTAGGTTAAATTTTACTTAGATACATTTATTGTACGTACATATAGCTTTCCCAAACATTGTAAGAAAAAAATGTGTTTTCATAATTTTTAGTATTTACTCTTAAATGTTTAGCATCAACATTGACTTTATAAAGTCCCAACAAAGTCTAAGGTTATTCAGTATATCTTTCTTCTTCCCAAATAAGAATTTGTATGCTTTAGCTGTTTTCCAACCCCTCTTTTTAATCATCCTCTAAACTTAAGGTTGTATTTTTCTCATATTTAATAACCTTACCAATATTATTTATCACATTTTTGGTTTGTGAATACTTATAGCATCACACTCCTTTCCTTGAATCTTACTTATTTATTTCTTTAACTGAAGAGCATCTTCTAGTAATGTGTTAACAAGAATATTTCAATTATAAACTCTCAGCTCTTTTGTTTCTGTACTATCTTACCTCTTTTCACTCTTGAGCAATAATCTAGACGGCTACATAATTTCCTCTGGAATAAATGCAAATAATTGAAAAGTCCTTTGGAAAAAACACTTTTTTTTTTTAATATTTTTATTTATTTATTTGACAGAGAGAGATCACAAGTAGACGGAGAGGCAGGCAGAGAGAGAGAGAGAGGGAAGCAGGCTCCCTGCTGAGCAGAGAGCCCGATGCGGGACTCGATCCCAGGACCCTGAGATCATGACCTGAGCCGAAGGCAGCGGCTTAACCCACTGAGCCACCCAGGTGCCCGGAAAAAACACTTTTAAATGGCTTTGAAAATCCTCAAAATGGTAAAAGAAGAAAAAAATATCCATAAACTAAGAACAGAAGTTGTGAAACAAAGCAGACAAATATGGATCAAAATCATATGAGGATTATTTTAAAGTGTCTCTTATTAATATTGGAAATGAAAATGACATTAAAAATAAATTATGGATGCATAATAATTCAAACAAAGGCAGAGAAAAAAATGAAATAATTGGAACAGTTTACTAAGGAATTGACCCAGTAGGGGCATCCAGGTAGCTTAATCAGTTAAGCACGGAGCACCTGGTTTCTGCTGAGGTCATGATCTCAGAATCCTGAGATCAAGTCCAACATTGGATGCTGGGTTCAGCAGAGAGTCTGTTCAAGATTCTCTTTCTCTGTGCCCCTCCCCCCACTTGCTCTCACTCTCTCAAATAAATAAATCTTAAAAAAAAAAAAAAAGAAAAAAAGAAATTGACCCAGAAGACTATAAAGGGATATAAATAGATGAAAATATGAAAGATAAGGGAAGCTCCAACATACACTTCATATAAGTTCAAGAAGTACAGGGTATAGGGAATGAGAAAGAGACTATTTGAGGTGATAATGTCTGATCATTCTGAATTCAAGAAGAAAACGTATGTTGACTTTGTCACTATCTGTCATAGAACTAACCTCCTGTGCTTTGGAATTTTAATTTTCTGTCTCACTATGACTGGGAATTTCTTGGAAATTTTCATGTTGATGTTGTTGGCATTTTTTAAAAAGATTTTATTTATCTATTTGAAACAGAGAGAGAAAACACATGAGGGGTAGAGAGAGGCAGAGAGAAAGAAAGAAGCAGACTCCCTGCTGAGCAAAAACACATGAGGGGTAGAGAGAGGCAGAGAGAAAGAAAGAAGCAGACTCCCTGCTGAGCAAGGAGCCTGATATGGGGCTTGATACCAGGACCTGGGATCATCACCTGAGCCAAAGGCAGAGGCTTAAATGACTGAGCTACCCAGGTGCCCTCTCATTTTTGTTTTTTTTTTTATTTCTGTGTTTATTTATTTCTCTTCCCTGGGTTCTGACCTGTGTCTATGGTTTTACAGTTGTCTCTCTAATAGCTCATGGGTATGTACCTCAGAAACAAGTCTTACAGGAAATTCCTGAGTCTTTGCTTTCTGAAGTTACCTCTATTACAGTTTCTGAATCCATAGACACTTTGGCCTGGGTCCTGATATGCCTCCCTTTTTTTTCCTTCCCTTGCTCCAAGCAGCAGCTCAGTAACAGGCACAAAGAGAGGTAGCCCTGAAAAGTTTTTAAATCACTGTTTGTAAGTGTATCTTGCCTTGGTGTAATGCCATTAATAAGACTCCAGGCCCCATGTGAGCCACTCTGGTCCTTGTTACAACACAGAGTTGAACCCAGCCACCTCTGCTTGCTTCCTGTTCTAGAGCTTGTTCCTAGAGCTCTGTGGATTATGCCTCTGTATACTGAATTGTGTTTCTGTTATGTCTGTGAATCACAAAATTATCTTGAGGCAATGTTGATTTTAAATTTTTTAAGTGTTTTTTTTTTATTTCTCTAGATTATCCTCTTTCTATTTTCCTCAGAAATGGTAATTAAAATTAAAGAAACAGATTTTTATATATGGGTAAGCCAATGCGCAAGGCTAAGGAGAGGTAATATAAACCAGATTTGTTTGCAAGTGTCTCTAAAATCATGTCCTAAAAAAGAAAAAAAATAAAACAAAATCATGTTCTCCTCTAGAAAACAAAGCCTATAAATTATAGGTTAAGTTCTGCATTGTTTTATACTACAAAAAAAGATAATAAATGAAAATCTAGTCAATCTATGCTGTAAGAAAAAATCTTAACTCTACTCAAATATATTGCAAATGAATGTACATTTATATGTTTTAAACCAGATAAAACATTTACCATGGGTTTGTGTTACTTTCATGATTCTCTGCTTTAGCCAATTTTTTGATTATCTAGCTAGATACTCATTCCAATAGCTTTTATTATATTTCTGCTACCATCAGAAAAGCATTAGGAAGAAAATAAACTAGAGGATTTTGCTTCTTTATGAAGACAAATATGAGATCAAAATAATCTAATTTGGCAGTAAAATGCTTTTTTAACTTTTAATAAACTTCTTATTCCATTTCTATGTTCAACTATATCTCTTGAGAGATGACAGGCTGTCAGTAATGCTCTTCTCTTGACAAAGTATGGTTTTGGATTAGTCTTTGGAATTGTGTGGTTATGGGTCTAGGCAACATGAACTCAGAGAACAAATCACCCCATCACTTGGGAATCAGTACATAAGAGCAAGCGCCTTAGTATTCTCTGGGGCTAATAATACATTATATGTTAATTAAAAAATGAAAATAATAAATAAATAAATAAATAAATAAGTAAATAAAATATTTAAAAATAATACTAATAAAAGAGCAAGTGCCTTAGAATCCTGTGGAGGATTTGTGCCTTATTGCAGATAGAGTGAAAATCCAGGAAGCTGTGCTCTCTAAAGGAGCACCACACTGCAGGCACTGGCTCATTGCCACAGGACACTGGATTGCAGGACGCTTGGGGAAATGTCTTGATGACTGTTATCTGTAAACTTATCTACACAGGATTTGGTAAAATATGTAGTAGTCCCTTGGAGATTTCAAGGAAGAGGGGGAGGAAGAGAGGAAGGAGAAAGAGGAATAGGAAGAAGAAGAGGAAGAGGAGGAAGAAGAAGAAGGAAAGAAGGAGCTTTTTTTTTTTTTGAAGATTTTAGCTATTTATTTGAGACAGAGCATGAGAGAAAGGGAGAGAGAGAAGGAGCGCCAGTGCACCAGCGGGAGGAGGGGGGTGCAAGGGGAGGGAGGAGCAACAGGGGAGAGGGAGAAACAGACTTCCCACTGAGCAGGGAATTCCCTGCAAGGCTTGAACCCAGGACCCTGGGATCGTGACCTGAGTCAAAGGCAGACGCTTAACCGACTGAGCCACGCAGGTGCCCCAAGAAGAAGGGGCTTTTAAAAAAATTTTTTTAAGTAGGACTATTTATCTATATAAGTAAAACAAACTTGTTAATTTTTGTTGTAACAAGTGATCACATAAAAGACTCCTACTTTCAGAGATTCACTTATATCCACAAAATAACTGACTTTAAAGGTATAGAAAGGATTTAAAACTCTAAAATCACTAGGCTTGTTCAACTGACATATAATGAAATAAGACCCCTTATGAAAACTATGACATGCTTTCCTGTGCAAAAACTAATGCAGTATATACACATTTTTTAACTTGCAAACAGAGTGCAGAAACACAAATGATGTTTAATGCTGCAGGGAGTCTCTTCTATTGGCTACCATGATTTACAGGATGAAAACTCAGGGAAAGACGAAGGAGGGAGCAGGATAAACAACCTCTAATTTTGATTCCTTCTTACGCTGTGTAGACTGACAAGGCACAAAATATCTTACACAATATCAAGAATAAACAATGGTGTAGAGAAATAGTCTCTACTTTGCTGCTGGTGGGAAGTAAATTAGTGTACCTATTAATAAAAAGTCAAGTTGAAAATATGTATGCCCTTAATTCCAGTAATCCCACTCCTAGGCACATGTCCTAGAGAAACTTTCTCATGTGACCTTAGTGAGTCATTCACAAGAATGTTAATTACAACATTTACACATTCATTGAAAAATGGAATCAACTTGAACATTTATTATCAAAAGAATGGGTAAATAAATTCTGAACTATTCACAGTGGGGAATTATACAGCAGCTAAAATGACTAAACTAGAAGTTGAAAAAGAGAATTTCCAAAATGAGTAACTCTTAAGAATATAAAAAACATGCAACACAGACATAAATATTATTTATACACATAAACACATTACATATATCTTACACAGGATACACAATTTAAATGTGCACTATATAAATGTATACACATTTCTATGTACGTATAGACTTACATAAAATATTACACACCATTTTTAGGAGAATGATCATTTTAACAGAGGGAAAAAAGAAAAGAAGGCTCAGAAATGAGTATACAAAAGGTTGAAACTACATCTCTGATGTACTGCTTCAAAAGTATGAAATAAATATTAAAATAAATTTAGTAAACTTGTATTTAGCAAGCCTATAATGGGTTCTCACATTTCACTATATCATGTATTTTCTGTATAGGTGAAATACTTCATAATTATCAAATACAAACCATTACATATTTTTCCTAAATTCACAATTTAGCAAGCTCTTTAAGATAACTAAATATACACAGAAACAATAAAACAAACTAAATGACCAGGAGTCACTGTGTTAAGTCCCCATTTCTCCATAGCTCATATGGATTCTACCTCAGGAATTAAGATCTGCACTAGAATCCCTTCATTAATGGTGCATTTTTAATGTAATATTTTTTGGCATTCTAATCAATATCAGGTGCATACTTCCAAGATTGACTACTTGCTGAATCTTTTGATGAATAGAAGTATTCCAGGGGCAGTGCAAAGAAATTCAGGTTTTATTCATCTGGAGACAAAAAATAACTGGAGTCTTCCATTCATGGCCACCTTTGTCATATTGTAGATAGCTTCCAGACAAGCAAAAATAAAAATTTCCATTTTAGAAGGTAGAAAAGGGGAAGGTCATAAAACCAGGCTGCCGGGCTCCCCCAGTTCCTTCCTTCAGAAGAACAGAGAGAAGGCACCACACAACTGACATGTTATCAGTCTACAGGGGATATCTCAGGTTGTTTGGGTTACTTAGGTTTATAACTAAAAAAAAAAATAAAAATAAATAAATAAATGTGACTTAGACTTTTATCTGCTCTAGAGGATCATGAAGAGTAAATGATATTTCCCAGGCAACAGCTGTTTTTCTCCTCATTTCTCTAATATTCTTTTTTTATTTGGGAAAATTTTTAAATCAACATTTCAATTAAACTTTAATACTCTCTGCATTAAACTAAATTGAGAGGATCTTGACTATGCTATTGAACATCTTATCTCCCTACTCTGGTATAGAATAGACTTACTTCCATTTTTTTTCTACTCATGCCTCAAATTTAACTATAATCCACAAAGACAGATACAAATGCGTCCCTAATACTTTATTTCTCATATACATGATTTTAACTCTTTTCAAATGCTATATTTACATAATGCCTGAGATTATTTTCACAAGAACGAAGCCATTTTTAAAGCTCTGAAGATTCTGCTTTAATAGCTCAGGGGGAAGCATGTTTTCAAAAGTACCAACAGGGAGAAGCTAACGGTAGATTACATACAGGGAATAAAACTGATTCCAGGTATAAGATGAATAGCAAGCTTTCACCTCCCAGATGTAACACTCACCTGCTGCATATTATGAGGGGCAAGAACTAAGGCTATTTAGATGACAGGCTTGCCCTGTACTCAGGTCTTTGGGACTTTCCACCCAGTCTGTCTTTCTGAGGTTGTAATGTCTCCTTTCTGGATCAAAAGAAGCTGAACTCAGCTATGTGGGGGCAACTCTCCTGAGCATTTTTCCTTTTTGACATAGAGGAGTTTGATTTAAGAAGAGAACATGATACTGTGCACACAGGTTTAAGTTAGTTTTTGTACTTCACTTCCATTTCTCCTAAGGCTAAATTCCTCGCTAACTCCAAGGCATAGGGGAGACTTTTTGCTGGGTTGTCTTTCAGGTTTCTTCTTGATTCCCTGGAGTGTACCAGTAGAATTGAAGCAACATTGAGAAGTTCCATATAAGTACCAGCTTCCCTGTCATTTGTGTCACTGCTATCCCTTAATCTATAAAACTAAAACTTTTCATAAGTACTCAAGAATGTCATTCTTGTTCTTCTTTGGAAAAATAAATGCTGACTTGGTCATTAAGTCAAAACATGTGTTACTAAGCTGGATGGAGAGTCAAAAAGGTCAACTGAATATTTAAAAGCACTTACTATATGTTTTGTCACTCAATTTCCATGAAATACTGTGAAATGTTACCATCTTTTTGCAAAGCCATATTAAATAACTTGGCTAAGTGACACTTTTAACATGAAACAAGGATTAAGCATCCAACTATTTCCAACTACAAAACATTAATTTTTTTCCATGCTGCTATTCTTCTTGCAGCATGTTTTAGTGGTTAAAAAGCAAAAGAATTATATTCCTTTTTATACATTGATGAAATATGTAGTATGCTTACTAATGTAGTAAGTCTAAACTTTCTAAGACAGCATTCCATTCACCCTCAAAAAGGCTTACAGTCAAATTGAAATAAATAAGGTACGGCAACTATGATGTAGCACTGGTATCAGAGTTACCCATTGATTGAAAACGATTCTAGAAGTGGGGTTGATTAAAAATTCTGAAGTGAACCAACTGAGAGCAATCTAGGCACCTAAGATTTGGAGGAAGGAGTGTAGGCAGCCACGGACCCAGCTAGAGGCGAGGGATCAAACCAGGCCCTGACTCGTGCCTCCTGAATATCAGTTGAGTTGCACTTGAGAAAGAACCTGAGCTATGGACCCTAAGACTCATTGACGTGACTGCCTGCATGTATTAAAAAGCAAAACTGGGTTGCACATTTAACTGTTACAAGATTACCCTGTACTTGCACAGATTATAAATTGCACCATTGTCAGCTCGTGAATTGCTAGTTGAAGATTAGCTAAGTAGACAAAAGTTACTGGCGTCACAAGATCCGCTACCAGCGCTTGGGAAATGGGTTTCATAAAAGCTTAAGGGGTTTCGTGTGAATGTTACATGTGTATGAGCAATCAACCGAAAATAGATACTTCCTTATAATTGTTTCTGTTAACTATATAATGCCTCACAGCCTTGAATAAAATTGGCACTGCTTGGACATCATCCACTGTGTCCCTCCTGTCCTCATTTCCTTACTTTCTCCTTCCTTCTTTCTCCATTCTCTTACCCTCTCGACCCTGCTCGTGGTCACACCAGCCGTGACAAAGGAGATTCCTAGTTCCTGAGCCTCTGAGAAATGAGCCCAATGTTCTATATGAAGTTTCCCCTGGAGACATTTGCCAGTTCCTAGCTGTGCATATCCAGTACAAAATGCCAAGACCAACCAAAAAGCAGTTGCTAAGGGGCTATAAAAACAAGCAGAGTTTCTTGTAACTTCCAGTTCTTAGAAGACAAACATTGTAGTTCAAGGTTCACCAAGAAGGAGGGCAATTGACTCCAGTCCTGGTTGTCTATTAAGATCCCTGAAAGATTCTGCTGCAGGAAAAAGCACAAACTGAAAATATATAGCCTCACAAAAACTGACAAAGCTAAGAGGTAAAATAGAAAATGCAAAATCTTGACTGAATGTTTTAGCAGTCCCCTCTCTGTCAATTGATAGAATAAACAGAAACAAATATACACAAAGTAAGTTTTCCAACTGCAATTAAATTGATCCAAAACTAAACAACAAAAGGATAATGAGATCATTTAAAATGAATAAAATATAAATATCATTTGGACCAGAACAAATTTAAATAGATAATTAGAAAATATTTTGAAAATATGACTAATTTCTACTACTAGAATACAACACTTATGTAGCTTTAACTATATAAATTTTAGAAAGAAAGCTGAAATTCAATGATCTAAGCTTCCATCTCAAGAAGCAAGATTTTTTTTAATCTTTTTATGAAAATATTCTTGAAAAGACCAGAGTTGTTATAAAACAAAAACCTCAGCTACAATGGAAAAAATTAACAAATGCAAAAATCATTTGCTAAAAGGGAATAAATCCTTAGCAGACTGATGAAGAAAAAGAGAAAGGCAAATTACTAATACCAAAAATGAAGGAGGACATTTTACCACAAGTTCTCCAAAAGTTTAAAAAGCTAATAAAAATATATTATGAATAATGCTATGCTCAAAATATGATAGAGACTAAATAAATTAATTCCTTAAAAAAACATAACTTGCCAAATCTGACACAAGGAGAAATAGGAAATCTGATTTATTCTGTACCTTATCATGAATTTAATCTGTATTTTAGAAACTTCTCATGAAGATAAGTGCATGTAATATTACTGGCAAATTCCTCCAAACACTTAAAGAAAAAAATGAGACCAATTTTATACAAAATATTCTAGAGACTAAAAAACAGAAAACATTTACAACTTATTCCAGAAGGCTATCTTAACCTTAAACATAGAGATGAGAAAAATATAAAAGAAAAGAAAATTACAGACCAATGACATGAACATAGATGCAAAACTGCAAGATTATAGCAAATTAAGTTTCAATTTAGGTAAAAGAAAAAACCAAGATAAGTTTATATTAGAAATGTAAATTTGGTTTCAGATTTTAAAATCAAGCTATGTTGTGAGATTAATAGAATGAAGGTTAAAATAGATGATAACGTCAATCAATAAAAAAAATTAATAAATATTTACAATCTTCCAAGTTATAAATTTGTATCATGTCAGTAATAGAAAGGAACTTGTTTTCTATTAAAGGATATCCACAAACATCTGCAGCAAACATTAAACTTAATATGAAATATTTTTAAATATCTTTTTTTAAGGTTTAATTAATTTATTTATTTGAGAGCGAGAGAATATGAGAGCATGAGCAGGGGGAGAGGCAGAGGGAGACGGAAAGGCAGACTCACCACTTAACAGAGAGCCCTAAGCAGGACTTGATTCTGCTTGAGATCCCACTTGACATCATGACCTAAGCTGCAGGCAGACACTTAACCCACTGAACCATCCAGATGTCCCTAAGATATCTTCTTAATTTTTAAGTTCTGCAATCAAACATAGAAGTCTATGCTATCTCTACTTCTATTCAGCACTGTATTTGAGGTCCTAGAGAGTACATTAAGGCAAAAATAACAAATAATAAATGAAGGTATAGGGCTTTAAACAAAATCAATAATGTTGTCATTATACATAGATAATAAGATTGTGTAAGTAGAATATTGAGAAAATCTCTAATTCAAGAGAATCCATAATTCAATATCCACTAGAACTGAGAAGTAAATTTTAGCAAAGTTACCATCCACAAGGTTGACACTAAGGTCGAGCTTATTTCTATATGTTAGTAACGATCAGGAAATATTTTTTAATTGATATTATTTTCAATATTCAAAATGTGCTAAATAAATAGAAATAGTCAGACAAATGTCATGGTCCTGTTCCTGATCGGAGGGGGACCCATTTAGTATGTTATTAGCTGCAGGTTAACCTTTAATGCTTTTAATAATGTTGAGGAATATTCCTCTATAACTTAGTTCACTGAGAGTTTTTATCAGCAACGTATGATGGATACCAAATGTTTCTTTCTTTCTGTATCTGTTGAGAGGATCACATGAATTTTCATGTGTTTGTCAATGTGGTGAATTACACTTATTGATTTGTGAATACAAAAGCAATATTATGTTCCTGGGATAAAAGCTATTCAGTCATGATGCATTACCCTTTCTATATATTCTTGGATTCTATTTGCTAAAATTTTGTTAAGAATCTTTGCATCTGTGTGTTTGGAGGTAACTCCCATGGGTTTCTCTGTATGTTTCTAGAGTTCCTCTCTCCCACCTCCTCCTCCCACGTACTTTACATTGCAATCTCTGGCATCCTTAGCTTCCCCAGATTTCTAGCTCTCTCTCTCTTCAATTGAGAAAGATCATGAGGTTTGGGTTTCTTCTCCCTGTGCAGAAACTTGGAAATTCTCCAGACAGTAAGCTGGGATAAGCATAAGGCTCACCTCATTTGTTTCTAGTCTTTCAGGGATGGATCAATCTTCTATTGATTGATGATCGACATTTGACTGTCATTGTTTCATGTATTTTGTCCATTTTTTAGTTGTTTTGGGTGGGAGGGTAAACCCAGTTCCTATCACCTCAGGACTGAAGTAGAATGAGACTTTTTATACCATGTTTAATTTTATCCTGCAATAGACTTCCCATGATCCCTATCCTAGAAAAACGTATCATTGGTCATACTAGAAACTCCGTGTTGTCCTTGATTCTTCCTATTTCCTCACTTGTACAATCCAGTTTGTCAAATTCTACCAAGTCTTCTCTATAACATGCCACCAGTATATGGACTTTTTGCCACTAACATTGCCACCTCCGTAGCCACCTCCATAGCCTAAGTTACAAGGAATCTTCTAAACTACAGGGTAAATGTAGGTGTTTCCACATTTATAATGGTCTATATAGCAGTGAAAACAAACTTCATGAGAGGAAGAAAAAAATAAGGAATCCAAATTTTGACAGAAAGGGGGCAAGAGGAAAATTTCTCACTCTTTCTTCTCAATGTATTATGATCTGAACAGAATTTCCAAGTATCTAGCTACCAAGAATATTAGCTCAAAAATACTCCCTTTCATTTTATCCTCACTCTAGTTCAATTAGGGAAAAAAATGGCTTGGGAAACAAGGATAAGAATAGTGCTGAACTTTCATCTTAAGTATGGAGAAATCTTTCTGCTATACATGGAATTACTTGCTTACAGCTGTAAGGTCAAAGGCACCTGCCAGTTACTCAACATGCTATTCATTCATTCATTCATTCATTCATTCATAAAACATAGTCGGGTTTCTTCTATGAGCCAGGACCTTGAGTTCTAGGATCACGATTATAAATAAAAAACATTGTTCTCAACCAGTTCAACTTCTAATAACGAAAGTATGTATATGAACATAGAAACAAAAAACCTCTAGAAAGTTAATTTTTAGTGCTACTACTTTAAAACATTACAGGCCATCTCAAATTTCAAAACTTAAGGGTGCAGGACATGAAAACGTATTCCACCAAGATCATCTTCTACCACAAAAGAACTCTTATCTAAGAACAGCAGTTTGGCAATTTTATAATCAAAATGACTAAAGTACCACTTATTACTGCTTTACATGAAAAAGACAATCAGTAGAATACCTAACATCTTCTATTTAAAATCTTAGGGGAAAAAAGCAAACCTGAAAGATAAGAAGTGATAGCTCATGGACATTTATCTACTTCAAACTTCAAAATCTTATACATATGTATATAAATGCACTTATAGATTGCTTTCTGTACACAGCAAACAGATTTTAAAATACTGTATAGATTCACATAAAAATATATCACATTCTATCATCAGAAAAAGACATTTAACATAATAGAAAAGACATTTAGTTGCACAGTGATTCCAATTAAATAAAAATTAAATGTTTAAAAGTAGTTACAAAAGGTTTTATAGTGTCCACAAAGAAAATCATGTACTTTTTATTGAATTATGTAAATGTTTTAGTTTCACTAATTTAATTAGATAATAAATTATATTTAAGTACTCAATGAAAGGCAAAGCCTCACCTGACCCTTTCCTGTCAATTGTGCATCTAGCTCATGGAATAGTTCTATTTAAAAGTATATTGAAACTTTTATTTTTTGACAGGGGGAGCCTGGGTGGCTCAGTCAGTTAAGCATCCTACTCTTGATTTCAGCTCAGGTCATAATCTCAGGATCACAAGTTTGTCCCCTTATTGGGCTCTGTGCTAGCAGGGAGCCTGCCTGGGATTCTCTCTCCCTCTTCCTCTGCCCCTCCTTCCTTACCATTTTCCCTGCCCCCACACAGACAGACAGACACACACACACATTCTCTCTCTCTCTCAAAACAAACAAAAAACCATTTATTTTTGTTTATATAAAGTATTCTAAAATTAATGTCTTTATACTTTGTGTCAATATTATTAAGTAGTATATGACCACTTTCACTATACAGAAAATAGAGCAAAAACTGAAAATACATAAGTATATATTAATATATTAAAAACATATATGTAATCATATATATGGTATATATGTATATATATGTGTGTGTGTATATATATATATAGAAATTGAGTCATCTAATTTGTATGTGCGTGTTTATATATATATATACATTGAGTCATCCAATGTGTGTGTGTGTATACATATATATATACATATATACATATATACATATACATATACATACACATACACATATATACATATACATATATATATACATATATACATACACATATACACACACACATATATACATATATATACATATATACATACACAAACACACACACTGGATGACTCAATTTTTGTAACATATTGAACTGATTAAGAGTAGCACTTCTGGTGTCAACCAGACCTGGGGACTCATCTGGTTTGTTCACTTACCAGGTCTTGGTTTCTCATCTTTTAGATGTAACAAGAATACCTAAACAATCAGGCTGTTGTGAGGACTGAATGAGATAAGTCCTTTAAACTGCCAAGCATACAGTCTCATCTGTGTGCCTGTACTTGACAACCACACTTCACAAGAATACCCAGGTCACATTTATTTACTCTGTTAATGAAAGAGTCTTGCTTATCCTCAGATTTGCATTACTTAGCACACTCCCAGGGCAGAACCTGGTGCTCAATCCTATAGAACTGAGCTGGCACCAGGCCACCCAGCTCAGAGCCCTGCTATACACCATTGGCATGTAAATATGGCAGCCTTTTCCTTCCAAGAGTTTTAGACCAGCAGAAGGCTTACACAGGTCTTACGCAGAAATGTGGAGAAGCCTGGAGAAGGACAGACTCAAATCCGAGGTGAAGGAAGTGTGTGGATCAGTGAGGACAGAAGTCATCAGTAGTATCAGGTTCCTAGTGGCTTCTTTACAAGTGATTGCATCTTAGAACATTTGTTCTAAATTTTTGGCCTTAGTCCACGTTTTAGTGGACAATTCAGATTTGTACAGAAATAATTGTAATTCTAGCCAATTAGTTTGGCAGATTTATTGTTCTGAAGCTAAGACTGTCTACACACTTTGTAGTCAGACATATGAATACCAATGCATTTGCACTTCCTAGCAGTAATCTTGGAATTTTCAAGGTCAACTTTTCCCATTTATTTAAAAAAGAAAAAAGTAACTATTTCTACCAAATGTTTTGATATAAAGACTAAAGGAAATCAACATAAAGTCTACATGTCATACTTAAGGAATCAACCAATCAACAGCTATTTTTATAGAAATCATCAGCAAACTGTAGCAAAAGTGGGAAGCAAAAAGGCAACAGACAGAAGATTCTTGGGAAGAGGATTTCAAGCAGATGAAACCTTCAGGAAAGAAGCAGAGTGCTGGACATCCTGGAACAAGGGGAGATGACTGTGTATTATCAGACTGTATTATTGGAGCAGAGAGAAAAGAAAGCTAATAGGAATCACATTTGGAAAGATAAGGTTAAGGGCCAAACCATAAACCTCATTGAAGTTTAAGCCCCAGAAACCCACTGGGATCATCATTTCAAATACCAGGGATTCTACAATAGAATAAGATATAACTATAGCTGAATGTATATTGAGTATGAGATTAAAATTCACCTTTTTTTTTTTATTGCTCCTGCTGTATAGTTTACATCTTTATCCTCTATGGTTTCTTTTTGGTGCCATAAAAACATTCTGAAATTAGGTAACACTAATGTTTGGCCAATTCTAAGTATACTAAAATCAGGGGCGCCTGGGTGGCTTAGTAGGTTAAAGCCTCTGCCTTCAGCTCAGGTCATGATCTCAGGGTCCTAGGATTGAGCCCCGCATCGGGCTCTCTGCTCAGCAGGGAGTCAGCTTCCTCCTCTCTCTTTCTCTCTCTGCCTGCCTCTCTGCCTACTTGTGATCTCTGTCAAATAAATAAATAAAATATTAAAAAAAAATAAATATACTAAAATCATTGACTTACACACTTCAAATGGGTAAACCTTTGGTATGTAAATTATATCTCAATAAAGCTGTTAAAACAAGAATGAAGAAAATAACTTCTTCTTAATTGAGATTTCTGGGAACCAATATAGAATAGTGGAAAATGAGAACTTTATAATCTGAGAAACCAGGACATACATTCTTGCTAGCCATTTATAGGCACAGGACAGTTATAGCTGCTTGTCACTTAGAAGCTGAGACACTTGACAGGGGCAGGTTATTTCACCATTCTGGTATCATTTTCCTCATCACTACAGTAATACTCTCTCCTTGCAGTCATGTTAGGATTGCATGAGAAGATAGATATAAATTCCCAGCACAGTCCCATGACAGCTGCTCAGCAAATGACAGCTATGATTTTAATTTTATTGTTATTTGTAAATTACAGCACTCTTACATATTAAGGTTAATGTAAAGCGGCATGATAAAGCTTTGCAGCTCTGGGTGTGTGAACTAAAATCCTAGAGCAAGTCAGTTTATGGTCAGGTCAGAGTTGGCAGGCTGACCCTTGGGCCATTTTCTAAGTTCTACCCACTAGCTCCTGTCGATACTACTCAGGCCTGCATATACAGAAGCATAAAAAATTTTTTCTTGAATATTTCTTGAATATTTCAGCCAGGGGATGTGACACTGGACTAAACCTTGTTGATTTTCACTTCCCTCTCCTGCAAACCTGATATTTCTCACAGAAAATGTACCTGACAGACTTGCTTTCCAGTGAGCATTCCATACTCACACAGACTATGCTGCCCTGCATTATTTATATACGGAAGGTGAGGCAAACGAAAAGAAGCTAAATACAGAAACTGAAATTTCCCATAAAGAACAAAAAGTAGCTTCTAAATTCATAAGATCTACATGCAACAGAAAACAGAACCATTGCCAATAAAACTCAAAGCAACTTTCAATATTTTGTGAAAGTGGAGCCTAAGATTTTTGTTCATTGCTGTATCTCATTTTATTTTATAGGTTCACCTTTTTATAATGAGTGTACAAAACATGCCATAATGTACCAAAATTATTTAAAATTTAACTCTAACCACTCCTAAATGTACATGTCAATATTTTAGTATTGCTCTGGTGTTATGATGAAAGACATTGAACCTATAAATATTAAGTATTTGGGGGTCCTGGGTGGTTCAGTCAGTTAATTGTCTGCCTTCAGCTCAAGTCATGATCTCAGGGTCCTGGGATCAAGCCCCTCATTGGGCTCCCTGCTCAACAAGGAGTCTGCTTCTCCCTTTCCCTATGCCCCTCCCCCTGCTTGTGCACTTGCACTCTCACTCTCAAATAAGTAAATAAATAAATCATTAAATATTGTTTCTTGCATACCTGCCATTTACACATATGTTATCTACCATACCCCACATAACTATTCAGTGATGAAGTTATTGGTATTATCCTTCATGTCTTTGCCAATGAAGAATCAGGACCAAAGAGGACAAGTGACTTAACTAACATCATGTAGCTACTAAGTGACAGAGACAAGACTCCAACCCAAATCTGATTTGGGCTAATTTCCCAGCATAATCTCTAGAGTACAGTACTTACTGAGATTTCACACAGCTTGAACACCATATCTCAGTATATGGGAATGTAGAATTTAAATATGAGGGAAAATCTCGGTTAAAAAGCAGAATAAACCTGAATAAGCAATCTCCCTTTCTCATAACTAGAAACAACAACCAAAAAAAGACCCAAACAAGCAATTACTTGGCAGGACCCAAAGAAGGGACTATTGTCCGTACCCAAAAAATTCAAAACTTATGGTCAAAGTAGGAAAGGAAAGATTCTGAACAGAGGGAAGAGGCAACCTACAACACAGTTGGGCAAAACTCCTAAGGACTCTCAGGAAAAGGCTTCAATAAAAAGGAAGGCAAACTGAGTGAGTAGCCCGTCATTCAAATTCTGACTAATGAAAATACGTATCAGAGAAGATAGACAAATGAGGAGCGTGAACAACAAGGCTGACGGACAGAAATAAAGCCTCTAGGGCTGCACATTGACCTGCAACAATGAGTTGAAATCTAAGTGTTCCTCCATGAGAATCTAAAGTCTACCTCACAGAAAAAGGAGTGAAACATTCTACACTACATTTCGTACACTTTCAGAAGAGCATAGCCCAAGTAAGTCTGTGTACCTCCACAGCTGAGTTCTCCCTCCCTCCCTGACAATTCCCAGGGCTACAGAAAAATAGAAAACATATGAAAGACTCAGTCTTCAAACTGTTGTTGGAGGAGAAAAGGCACAATTCTCAAACACAGTGAGACACTTCATCAGACTGAAGAGAAATGGACGGGACCACCCAAGCATAAATAAGATGACAGAATTCACATGGCAAGTAGGCCAAAGCATTGCAGTGAAAAGAAAAAGAAGATCTTTGCAAGGTGAATACCTCATCTAGAAGAAAACATATCCCCCCAACAAAAAGAAGAAAAGTCAGCACACTATAGAACAATGTGTTGTGAATATGAACTGTACAAGCAGAAACTGAAAGATGAGAGGATAAGGCAATAAAAGGAGACTCTTAAAAAAGTGGGAGTGAGAGGTTGCTGACTTGTATCTCTATGTATGATATTGTTGAGGATAATACTTATTAAAAAATTAACATATATCACTAATTTTCATGAAAAGTTATGGGACAAAGTAGACATGTCTGGAGATCAATTATTACCACAGAGGAAGAGATTGAGAAAATTTCAGTGAAAGCATATATGAACCACAAAAAATTGACTTAATGGAAGGAAGTTAGGAGGCACAAAGGACACACAAGTGCAAGCTAATTTAATAATATTTGGTATCCCTGAGGTTATGAATTCAACAAATGGAAGAGAAAAAAAATACATAATACCAAAAAAAAAAATGCGACGATAATGAAATCTGGGAGGTTTCAGTGAAATTTGTTATAGGATGCTCACCATGGAGATGCATCCTGGTGAAGAAATTTAAGGGCAAATAAGAACACTCCATGTATCCGGGGAGAAAAAGCAAGTCACCTCCAAGGGGAGAAATAACAGGTTGGCCTCAGACTTGTCTACTGTAATAGAGAATAACAGATCATGTCAATAAGAATAGGAGTAAAAGAAACTGTTATCCAATGATATTATATTGAGCAGAGCTAATGTACCAATACAAACTAAACAGGAAAGAACCAGAAAACAGATAGATGCCCATGAGCCTTTCTTTGAAAAACTACTTATAAGTGAAATACAGCCAAAATAAAGAACAAGAAATGCTGGTGGGCACCAAATACAATTAAATATAGAAATAGGAAAACTATTGTGTGGATATGCTTACAGGTCACAGTATTATATTTGTATACCTGGAGCATGTAAAATACAAATAAAATTGGAAAAGTGAAGAGAATAGAAGAATTGTGTCTGTCTTTCCTAGTGGGGCACCAACAGGGAGTCAAGTGATACAGAGGTAAATTGAAACATAGTTTCAAAAAATTGATTCCAACTTCTGAATGGCTTTCATAACCCTCTTTTTTCATAACAGAAGAATCTTTTAGGCAATAATATCTCTACTAAAGAAAAGTATATGAATCTGAAACTGCTCCAGCTACTCTGAAGTTATTATTGTGAAACATTCTAATACAATTAAACTAAATGTTTTCATTAAAAACTGTATGGTTATATTTAATAAAGATGTTACAAGATTTCTGGAACCATACAGAACAAATGAAAACAAAGATAATGTCTGGGTCATGAGGATTTCAACCTTTTTTTTCTCTTTCCTCATTCTCATAATAATCTTGCATCATGCTTACAAAAAAAATTGATTTTGGGTCATTTGTAAAAAATGAAACAAAATACAACAGCCCTGCAACTAAGAAATTTTAAATCAAATGCTTTTAAAAAGACTAACACAGGGGCACCTGGGTAGCTCAGTGGGTTAAGCCTCTGCCTTTGGCTCAGGTCATGATCTCAGGGTTCTGGGATCGAGCCCCACATTGGGCTCTCTGCTCAGTAGGGAGCCTGCTTCCCCCTCTTTCTCTGCCTACCTGTGATCTCTCTCTCTCTCTCTCTGTCAAATAAATAAATAAAATATTAAAAAAAAAAAGACTAACACATAGCGATAGCTGAAGGAATTTGAACAGAGGGATATCATGCAGAAAAAAAAAGTGACCTGAATAAATTAATGCTTATTAGGAGATACTTCTTGAAAGTAAATACTGTTTTTGAAGGAAGAAATTAGCAAAGATAGACATACAGAAGTGAAAGGGATCTCTGAAAAGATCAGGGAAAGTGCAAAACACATCCAATAAAATAATAAATAGACTCACCTGGACTAATGGTCCTATATTTAGAACAAGTAAAAAAAAAAAAAGTAAGAGGGAGGAAGGAAGGCTAGAAGGGGGAGAAAGAACAGAGGAAGAGGAGGAAATGGGGAAAAAGAGAGAGAAGAGAAAGCAAGGTTGGGGGAGAGGAAGAGAAAGAAGGAAGAAGAGGAAGAGAGAGTCCTTTTTAGGTTTTCTCATGTACTAATTATAACAATACTGTGAGTCCTTAAACAACAAAAAAGAGAAAGAGAGAAAGAGAGGAAGGAAGGGAGGGAGGGAGGGAGGGATGAAGGAAGGAAGAGAGAGAGAAAAAGAAAGAGAAAGAAAGAGAGAAAGAAAGAAAGAAAGAAAGAAAAGAAGAAGAAGAAGAAGAAGAAGAAGAAGAAGAAGAAGAAGAAGAAGAGAAAGAAAGAAAGAAAGAAAGAAAGAAAGAAAGAAAGAAAGAGAAGTTTACACAGATTAAGTAACATATCCAAGTATGTGGAGCTAGTGAATGCCACAGCCAGGCTATCCATCTCATCCCGCCCCCACCCCTCCGCCCCACAAAAAAAAAAGTGGTAGGATATTTCTAGAATGACTTCCAAATAAATATAATTTAAAGACTAAGTGGATCTACACATCCCAGAAGACTCCCTCATGGGCAGTTTAAAGTAGCTACTCAATTACAAGAACTTAAAAAAGGAAGGAGGACCCATTGACTGGGTTTCGCAGACAAAGAAAAAAATAAGTAGAGATGGATACGCATCATCCATATTTAGTTTTCTCTTCCAGGTCACAAAGAAATATACTTTCCATATCCAGGTGTTCACTTTCAAGTTTGAAGTAATTGGCTAAAGAAGGGTTTAACCCTGACCCTCCTGAGCCCTGACTTAGCAACTGTTGGCCTCCTTGTTTTTGGTCTACTTTGGTGCTCTTACAGGAGATGTAATTGGACTCGTGATGGTTTTGAAGCATCATTTTAACATCCAAGAAGTAAAATCGTACCCCCTGGCCAGGTTTCAGTCTCTCGTCGTCCTCTGCCTACACCAGACACTTCTGCTTCAATCTGTTCAGTACTCTCCAAGGCTATAACTTCACATCAGTGAATTTGCCAGGATAGATTAGTCTATGCTGTGATAATTTATACACATTATATGTCATCATTATATGTCCCCTGGCATTGGTGGTCATTTCTGACCTCCGCCATTCTCACTTTGCCAAATCGATAAAATCTTTTCCATCTGGAAAATCACAATAGCAACAGCAAAAGATTGAAGTGCAGGATGTCAAAATAGTTAAATTCTTCCACCAAGATGTGACACATGTGATGGTGCCTTGATTAGAGCAAGTCAACTCAGCAGGCTTAATTTGAAGAGTAAAGAGAAGTATAATCTCTCCTATCCCAAATACTAGAGTAGAACCACGTATCAGGTATTAGAAGATCTTGTATAATCAAAATCATTGGCTGATTTCTACTTAAGTCCTAAATAGGGATGTTGAGCTATATTATCATTAACTTAGTTATCTTAAGTAAAAATTAAAAATTTATACAGTCAACTATTGTTAAGCTATAGTTATCTATAATTTACTATCAATTTTTAACTAAGTAGCATATTATCCTAAACATAATCAGCATAATGTTTATATGCCTTTATCAAGAGGAGAAAGTTACAATGACATTATGATAGCTATTCCCCATATATAGGCTGACGCCTTCCTGTTTTTCTTTGTCTCTCCCAGGTGACATTATCACAAACAGATTTTTTAAAAAATAGAAGAAGAAAACAAAAGACGTGACTGGGTGGTTCAGTCAACTAGTGTCTGCCTTTGGCTCAGGTCACAATCTCAGGGTCTTGGGATCCGGCCTGCTTGGAGCTCCCTGCTCAGCAGGTAGTCTGTTTCTCCCACTCCCTCTGCTCCTGCCTTCCACCTGCCCTCTCTCTTTCCCTCTCAAATAAATAAATATTTTTTAAAATTTTTTTAAAAAGAAAAGGAGAAAATATACCTATTCTGAGATTTGGCTAGTTAAAATAAATAAGATAAGGAGAGCAACTACAAGTTGTTAAAGAGGTGAACTTTGTGAGAAGGTACATTTGAATTAAAATAAAATTTTTAAAAAAGGAAAAAAAATGTTTTAGCCATATAGGATACGATAATGCTTAAAGATAATTAAAGGGGACAGAATAATTTTTTTTTTCTGGGTTTACTGAACCACTGTAGTAGAGAACACCAGAGTAACACAAAAATATTAAAACTTAAAAAATCAGATTCATTAAGAGATTAAAACATTTAGAGAAGTAGTTGACTAGGTCTACATCAGCCAAACCCAAAGTATTATGTCAACGCAGTAAATAATCTCTAATTTATAGTGATAGGCCTATGGTGATAGATGCTATATAAATAATATAAATCAACTGGAGAAGTGACTTGCCATAGTTGATGATGAATATACAAACGTAATAAAATTATAGCCTTTGCTAAAGTGTCTCCAAATAGAGAAAATAGGATAAGGCCAGGAAAAGTTGCAACTGGAGACAGCTAAAGACCAAAGCAAGCAATGGTGAGGGACACACATTGTTTCCTGAGTGACTTTCTCTTAGGGTTTTGCTTTTGCTGATAGTGCTGCTATTATCCACACAGTGGGAGGTTGTTGACATGGGTGCCAGTGACCGAGCAAGGAAAACTGGGTCTCAGATTTTTGAGCACAATACTCTATTGTGTTTCCAGGGGCTGGAACCAATACTGGCCAGAAAAATGTTTCTTTTCAAAAGACTTTATCCATGACAGTTGTTATGATGATTAATTTTATGTTCAACTTGACTGGGCCATGGGTACTCAGATACTTGGTCATGGTCATTCTGGGTATGTCTAGGAAGGTGTTTCTGGATAAAATTAATATTTGAATTGGTAAACTGAGTAAAGCAGATTGTCTTCCTTCAAAGGTGGCTTTTAGCCAGTCAAGGGAAGGCTTGAAGAGATTAGAAAGTCTGGCCCTCCCACAAGAAAGCAAGGGGAAAACTCCTTCAGCCTGAGGGAGGTGACACCTGAGTCTTCTCCTTCTTCAAGCCTGAGGTGAAACGTTCACTTTTTCAGGGTCTGGAAGCCTGGCCGATTCTCAGACCAGAACTTGAGCCATCAGCTCTTCTGGTTCTTAGGCTTTTGACCCTGGACCGGATGTACAGCATTGGCTCTCCTGAATCTCTAGCTTGCCAACTGCAGATTGGGATTTCTCAGGCCCCATCATCATGTGAGCCAACTCCTTATAATAAATCCCTTTCTATACGTCCTGTTGTTTCTGTTTCCCTGAAGAACCCTGACTAATATAGTTAAGTGTCTTCTAACTGGCTAATGGTTCCAGTGGCTGTATTGTCTAACATGATAACCAGATAAAATCCATGCACTGTTCATACCAGTGCCTCTCAAACATTACTATGCATAAATGTTCTGGGGGATGTTCTTAAAATGCAGATTCCCATTCATAGGTCTGAGGTGGGGCCTGGGACTCTGCATTTCAGACAAGAGCTCAGGAGTTGTCAGCACTAATGCCAATGCTGCTGATCCAGGTATGTATTTTGAGCAGCCAACATGTAGAAACTGCATCTTTACCTCAAAGCAAAGTGACCGAAGACTTGTACAAAGCTAGTAGACTCGGCTGCACTATATTCAGTCTCAGGCCTTTTCCTACATCAAGTCAAAGCTGTAGTTAAAAGTATAAATCAGGGGTCATCTGTGAGGGAAATGAATGTCACTCACAGTGGTTGGTCTCTGTTTCAGCTACCAGCAAGCCACAAATTGGTGCCTGTCTGTGCATGAAGAAGAAAAATAGAAATGGATAAAAACAAAAGCATTTCCCTTTGAGCAGAAACAATCCACTGTTCCAAGTATTATTTTCTGGCTACATACCATGGCAGGCAGAACTCTGTCCTCTAAGTGGAACTAAGTCTGTGCTGCAAACTTTTGCTTTCTCAGAATATTCCCGTATCAATGCATTCTTTTGACAAGTACCTGAGCTTGCTTGCCTATCATGCCAGAACAGAGAAACATGCATTTCTGAGTTACTTCTCGTGGTATCAAGCCCATCGATGAGAAAGATTATGCCATCCATTAAAATGTCATTTTGCTGATTTTAGAGAAGAAAAGCCTTCATTTGTAACAATTCAAACATGCTCTTCAATATCCATATTAGAGTTTATAGAAAATGAAATGCTATCTTAATTTTCCATTTAGTTTTAGGTTAAAATTTTGCAAAAAAATTGCCCTCACTTGACAAAAGCTCTTGCTAAAGCAGTAAATGCTACCGCATATTTACCTAACAGATACCGGGTTAATGAAACATGAAAAGATTTTGCCATGAATGACAAGAGGCACCTGTAACTTTTATAAGAAAAAAAATTTGTTGTGTTTTATCCAGACTTCTGAACAGTCAGGCTCATGATTGGAAGTAGCTTCCCAGGTTAGAAGACCTGGAGTTTCATCAGATGTATTACCGATTCTTTGGACCGCATAGTATTTTAAACTGTTTTGTGACAGGAAATATCATGCAGGTGTGAAACAAGGGAGTTGAAAGGTGCTTTCACTCACTTTACATTATGAGTTCCATCCAGTGAAACCACTCACTCTGCTTTTTCCTTTTAACATCATCCTGAGTTTCTCATTTTCTCGGCTGCTTTGGTAGATGCTTTGACACTTGACACTTTAAAAGGAGCAAAAAAGCAAAAGGTATTTCTATAGAGACATCTCTTTGTTTCCTAATACCATGAGAGAAAGACATCTTCTAGAAAATCAGATGTCCTGATTAGGGAATCTTCACATATGCAATTGTAATACATTTAAATAGGCATACCACCAAATCTAGAATGTGTGCAATGTAATATTTCTTTTATGATCCACAAGGCTCTAAAGGTTGCGTGACAGATATGTGGA
Organism: Lontra canadensis; assembly: GCF_010015895.1. Classification (NCBI taxonomy): domain Eukaryota; kingdom Metazoa; phylum Chordata; class Mammalia; order Carnivora; family Mustelidae; genus Lontra; species Lontra canadensis. Next base: position 3,914,581 of record NW_022631123.1, read on the forward strand.
AATACTGGTTAATAGTGCAGTCTAGCTGATTAAATGCAACGTGACATTTTTACTGAGTGCCAAGACAATAATTGTACCCAGTTGCCAGACTGCCAAAATAAAGTGAGTTACTGGCTCACATAGGTATTACCTAACATCTGGATCACGCTGTTTCTCAAACATAGAAAAATCATTAGTCTAATGAGTTAAGGTTGCTTGACACCTTATATATATAGGCTCATACATTTAAGTAAATTACTTCAAAGATCTGGAGAGGGTTTTCAGTTTCTAGTTTCCTGAATAGAATCAGAAAATGCATTTGTACCCAAAGTATTGAAGAAGTTCTGGTGCTACAAAGTGAGTAATTTAAGGCATTTTAACCCCAGAATTAGACTCTACCCTCTGTCCTGCATTCTCACATGAGAATCACAAACACTGACCCACTCTCTCACCAGTCCCTCTCCTCCCCAGCATCCCCATTTTTCCCTGCAGTAAGGCATTTCAGCAATAGTAACATTGATTTTAAAAGTCAGGTTTTTGTAACTGTTTAATGAAAATAGCATTTTACAGCAGTTTTTATTAATGACAATTTATGAGTTTATCAAAGTGAACTAACTAAATGAAGGGAACATTTACAGAACGGCTTCCACTAAGTGTCTCCATCGAGTAGGCATTTTATATGCATTATATGCATGATCTCACTTAATCTCCACCAACAATCTGTAAGGAAGCTGTTAATTCCACTATCCATCCAGGTAAGAAAGTGGAGCCTCCGAGAGTGCAAGTGTGTCCCTGACTGCAAAACTGTTACCAAAAGAGCTAAAATATAAGCCCATATCCATGTGATTCCAATACATATTTTGATATCATATTCTCACATATATATGATAAGTTAACTAAAATAAAGCATAATTTAGCCCACCCTAAGCAGCTATATGCTTGGTTTAAATCTATTCATTTATGTAATTAACAAAGTAATATAACTCATTGCTAGAAAACTAGGGCCATAGAGAAAACTGCAAAGAACATAAATATCATCTGTAATTCTGCCACCCAGAGGTAATAACTGATAATATTGGGTGATTTTATACACATTTAAATTTTACACATTTAGGTTCATAATGTATCTTCTATAACAATATTTACATGTAATAATATGTCAGAACCGTTTTCCATGTTATTAAAAGTGTTTCTCAACAGGACTTCCTACCTGTTATTCTATATCCTAGAGAAACTATAACTCAGCCTGTTCTCCTTTGTTGAATATTCCTGATGCTTCAAAGTACAATTATCTTTAAAAGTAAAAAAATAAAATAAAATAAAATAAAAATGCAATAAGATATAATGAAAACAACTTGGCACTGGAAATACAGAAAGTTGAATCCTAGGTTTGTTATTTGCTAGCTCTGAAACCTTAAGAAAGTCATTTAACCTTTCTGTTATTGATTTTTATCCGCAAAATCAAAGAGAGTAAATAACATTTTTTCATATATTTTAGCTTCTATGATTCTAGGAATACTATCTAAAGTATTCTAAAACTCTGATGCTCAAAGTGGGATATTTGTATACTTGAAAACACAGGCAATTGCTGAGAGAGGGGAGGTTACAAACATACAAGACTGGATCGATGGGGCAGCCTCACTTTCTGTTTACCCAATCGACTCAAATGGAGTTGAAATATCATTGTGACAATTACTAATGTATTATGAAATAAAATGTGATATATTCATGGATTTTACTCCTTAAACAGAAAACTCTGAAATACCAAACTCCAACTCCCTAAGCTATATAATGCCCTACTGTGTTCTTAGCTATATTCAGTGAATAGTTTGAGTATTTAAATAGCACTGCCTACAGCACTGAAACGGATCTGAAAACACTGCAGTTATGTTAGTAATGCATAAGGTATTTCCATGTAAATGATGCAGCTTGTTGGAGCAGATTTCCCTTGCAAATGTCTTCCTTCACATGCTATAGACAGTTGAACTGTTCTCTACGTTGAAATGAACAAATAGTAATACCTTTCTTTTGTTTTCTAAATAGATTCTTCCAAAAGAACAGAATCTAAAAAATAACAACTAGTAATAATGATGATGATGATGCTTCCTGGGCTCCTGTTAAAGATAAGAATTTTAATACCATTAGCAAAAAAATGGCTTTGACACTCAACTTAGGCTTTCTGAGTCCTAAGCCTGTTTCTTCCTTGTTCTTTTCCTGTTGTTATTTGTCATTCTTTAGTTTGGTTCACTTGACACCATTTCAGCAGTTGCTTTATCCTGTGGTTGCCATGTTAGAGACAATTTTTCACTCATTATTTCTTTAGTATATTAGCTATTAATGAAATGCACACAACGAATCTATTTCAAACTACCTCTTCCCAATATAAGTTAAACGTGCATGTGTACAACACGCACACACAGACTGTTGCACACGGAAATCCTTGAGATTTATCTTTGAATGGTTTGCAAAACAATCTCTAAAACCATTGTTGAAATGAGAATCGCCATCTATACCAATGAAGACAGGGTGAATTGAAGACTGGGAATTGTTCATTTGGATAGTCAGTCCATGAAAACTAACAATTTCATAGAGTGTGAATCAAAAACTGACCTTACTTCTGAAGAAGTAAAAATTGGTCTGAAGAACTAAGTCAGGCATAAGATACGATGAAATTTAAACAGGGTCTTTAAGACAGTGATTTAATATGCTCTGCTCATCCTTCAGGGCTGAGTTTGCATTTGTGGGAATTTACAATAATGAGGAAACAGTGCATTTCTATACATATACCTTTGTGTTTTGCTCTTACCATGACATCTACTGAGACTGGGTTATTCCCTTCAGTAATGAGAATATAAATGAGAATATACATAGGAATGGTATATGACTTTTATCTTGAAGGAGCTCAAAATATTTTGGTCAAAAGTGAAAGATCCTTAACACAGGAACATAATGCTTCTGAGGGGATTTTTCTTGTCTTATTTTGTATTGTTTCTTAGAACAAGCCCAACTCATAAAACTATTTGTCAGTTTTCCAGCATCATGCAGATACCAAGGCTAATATTTCAGCATGGACGATATGTTATGTTTGTGTAGAGATTTACAGTTCCTTTCTACACACAATGCCCCATTTGATCTCACAGCAGGCATGGGAAGTGAGTAAAGCAGCAGTCATCCACATTTGAGAGACAAGCCAGAGAAATGAAGTAACTTCTTCAAGGTCACACAAGTAAACTGTGAAAGTCTTGACTCAAATGGACCATTTCAGATTATCAGTCTAATGTTGTTTACACTCTTCTTTTTGACACATACCAAATTCTTTAAAAATGTTGGCCAATTTTACATTAGAATCAAGAATTAAATCCAAGAATCTAACAATGAGATCTAAGAATTAGATGAATATAGAAAACAAACGATGTATGCACAATTCCCTATATTCCACCTTTGCTAGTCTCCATTTTACTAATCACTCTGAAAAAAGTAGATAGGCCAGGACTGAGTGACACAGAATGATAACTTGAAAAGAAATGTATTTATTGAATTAGAAATAGAAAACCAGTAGGAAAATGTTTTACATCTAGTAAGAAGCCTTATTTAGAAGAAAGAGTTAACAATCTGGAAATAAATCGTTGGAGGTGTTTAAGGGTGTGCTGAAATTAACCTTGTTAGCATGATAAGGGAAAAGAGGCTATGAAATGGCCAAGAGTGGAGTGAGCAGAGTAAATGGGAGGATCCAGGCTAAGGATTTTCTTCACCAGAACCTAGACTACACAGGCTCCCCTCAGCACTGCCATGATTAAAGACTCCTCCTTCTGCTAAACACATTGTAAGAATAAAACTTACCTATAAGATAAATAGTAAGTAAGGCAGAACAACACTTATCCTTGCCAGTTCCACTTCAGGGAAGGATTAAGGAGAAATTTGTACAAAAAAACAAAGAATGACATCATGAAAATCGTGAGTCAAAGAGTTTGCCATTTTTCTGTGCCTGCATAGATTTTTTTAACTTCTTAGATTCAAGGGGTCACCTGGATGTGCTTTCAGCTTTACCAGTTAATGTACTAAGTTTAGTGCTTTGGGCATCTACTCTGTCCTCCTACTTCTATATGATGATCAGTGGGAGGACCCTGAAGACTAGAACTTTGAATAACTTACTGGTTTGGTCATGGGTTGTGAGTGGTCATGATAGCAGCTACCTCCAGGAATCTTCCTGGTTCTACTGGCCCCAAGTGCACTGGAAGAGCTAAGTGGTTTAGAAAGGAGAGAGGGGACAAGGACATCTCAAGTTCTACGTCACTGCTACACTGGACCAACTGACATTCCAAACCACTTTTGTGTTAAGTCATTGGTCCATACTCTGTAAGGGAAACCAGCACAAAGATGTTTCAATTATCTACAAAAACTCCGGTGACATTGATTTTACCCTTTCTGTGAACCAGACTTGAGCAATAAAAACCTTTGTATGTAAAGAGTAGAAGAAAAAAATGCCAGAACTCAAAATGTCTCCTGGTCAATGCCCTATTTCCTTTAGCACAGAGGGACAGATTTGCCTTTGTCTATTACCAGATATGTCCTTCAAATTGAAGCCATCTGTTCCATGAACTTCTAAGACTTGGGCCAAGGGAACTTTAAACCAAGAAACCATTTCGCCAAATGTCAGTCAGAGTGTCTGGCATCTGCCTGAATCCTAAAAGCTCTGAATGTGATGTTTCCAAAGTCTGTAGCCTTTTCTGGAATTTCAGAAATTGTAGTGTGCACTTAAAAATGTATGTTTATGTTTTTGATTAGAAAATGAGCAGATATTCATTATAAAACTTTTAAATACAGAAAAAGAAAGAAAAAATGATTCACCTTCTTACCACACAGATAAAGCCACTACTATTACGTTGTTCTGTTTGCCCATCTTTTTTTATATATTGTTTGTTTTATAAACTTAGCATCATAGTCTACCTACTGCTGTGTATATCTGCTCCTCCCTATATATTTTCCATGTCATTTAATAGTCTATTAAAATGTTAATCTAGTACAAGGCAGTGCCACTATTAATCAGTTCTAAAGTGATGCACATATGGATTTTTTCCAGTTTTACAAAGAATGTCTCAGAGAATGACTTTGTTCATATAACATGATGTGTATTTTTGATCTCTGTCCTTTTATTTTCTAGAATTGTCGTAACTCTGACAAAGATCGATGAATATTTACAGAATTCTGATACATTTTGTGAATATTGACTTCTGGAAAGTTAGTACTCTCTCACAAGCAGGGTGTGTAAATGAGGAGCTCTGTCGCACAGTACCCTGTCCACAGAAGAACTATCCTGGAAGGATATCCGAAAACTATCCAAATATTGTTAGTTTGAATTCTCACTAGTGAGATTAATCATTTGTTTCTCTCTCTCTCTCTCTCTCTTTCTCTGTCTCTCACAAATGCTGCTTCCTTCAATAGGAAAATAATCTAAATTCTGTGACACACCCTATTCCACAGCCTGCCCTAAGCTGGTCACCTAGGATTCATTGGAGGAGTTCTGTCCTGATCTCCTCTACCCACCACCTGGTATTTTAGCACTTCTTGGAAGGGAAAGAGCATACCAGTGCTCAGCGGCCCTCTTCCATCTGATTATGCCTAAAGCATGTACAGCAGAAAGTCCTCAACATTTGCACCTTCTTACAATTTTCAGTTATTGCAGGTTTCCTCCTACTTTTTTTTTAAATATTCTGTATATATTTTAATTTGCATTACTTTCAGTATTTTTACACTTTTCATTTGTACTTCATTCCACTTTTGAGCCTTCAATGTTCTGTAGTTTTGTTTTAAGTGATCAGTGCTTTCTCTTCTCCCAAATGCAATTTCAGCTTTTATTTTTTTAATTTTTTATTTTATTTATTTATTTTTTTTAGGGCCTTCCTGCATCAGTATCCTTTCCTTCCTGCTAGAGACCTATTCTTCCCAGTGGAATCCTCTCTTTCAAACATTTACTAAAACCCAGTTTTTTTCTCAGCCAGCCATGATTTAATCCCTGAAAGCTAATATCATCAATATATTAGCTCAACAATTCATGCTATGCTTTCTTTTATTTAAATATTTTAAGAGAAATTAAAGAAAAGTAATAGCCTTCCAAGATCCAGAGAAATGAGTTAATGATAGATGTGGGGGAAACACTTTGGATCTGAGAGCCTCATTCAGTGCTCCTGAGAACTTCATGCTGCTGTCATTGGAAAGACTGGGACTTTGCCTTAAAATGTAAATCTAATTTTTAAAATATATGAATCTGAATCCCAAACATATCTTTACTTTTCTTAGGCTCTGAACTCCATACTTATTTCCATTTTTAGCAAAATAAAATCCTGTTTCTGCAAAATGGCTAGCATTCACAGTTTTGTTCCCTCAGTTGGTTTCAGTCTGTTGAGTTCATTGACTACTGAACAAGGCCTACCCTGGGAATTTTGTCACAAGCTCAAGCTCATAGTAATTTGAAAGGAGAAGGGTTTCACAGAAGTAGAACAAATAATCCTCAAATTTGTATAGAACCACAAAAGACCCCAAATAGTCAAAGTAATCTTGAAAAAGAACACTAAAACTGTAGGTACCACAATCCCAGATTTCAAGATATACTGCAAAGATCTAGTAATCAAAAGAGTATGTTAGTGACACAAAAAAAATGGACACATAGATCATCAGAAGAGAATAGAGAGTCCAGAAATAAATCACAATTATAATGCCAATGAATCTATGACAAAGGAGGTGAGAATATACAGTGGGAAGGCAGTCTCTTCAAATGATGTTGGGAAATTAGACAGTTACAGTTACAGGCAAAAGAATGAAGCTGGACCCTTTTCTTACACTATACACAAAAAATAAACTCAAAATGAATTAAAGACCTAAATGTGAGACCTGAAACCATAAAAGTCCCATAAGGAAATATAGGCAGTAATTTCTTTGACAAAAGTCACAAAAACATTTTTCTAGATATGTCTCCTCAAGCAAGGGAAACAAAAGCCAAAATAAACTATTAGGATTACAACAAAATAAAAACTTTTGCAAAGTAAGAGAAACTATTAGAAAAATGAAAAGACAACCTACTGAATGGGAGAAGATATCTGCAAATGTTATATCTGAGAAGGGGTTAATACCAAAAATAAAAAGAACTTATACAGCTCAATACCAACCCCCCCCCAATAATCCAATTTAAAAATGGGCAGAAGATGGGGTGTCTTGGTGGCTCAGTCAGTTAAGTGTCAGACTATTGATTTCAGCTCAGGTTGTGAATTCAAGTTGTGAGCTCAGCATCCTGGGATCAAACCTCAGGGTCATGGGATTGAGCCCTTCTTAGGGCTCTGCACTCATCAGGAAGTCTGCTTCTCTCCTTCTGCCCCTCCCCTCACTCACACACAAGCTCACTCTCTCTGTGTCTCTAATAAATAAATAAATCTTAAAAAACAAAAATGAGCAGAGGTCATGAATAGACATTTTTCCAAAGAAGAAATATAGAAGGACAATGGACACATGAAAAGATGTCCAACATCATTCATCATCAGGGAAATGCAAATTAAAATCCAATGAGATATCACCTCATACCTGTCAGAATGGCTAAAATAAAAAACACAAGAAATAACAAATGTTGGCTAGAATGTGAAGAAAAAGGAACCTTCATGAACTGTTGGTGGGAATGTAAGCTGAAGCAGCCATTGTAGAAAACAATATGGAGGGGTGCCTGGGTGGCTCAGTGGGTTAAGCCTCTGCCTTCAGCTCAGGTCATGATCTCAGGGTCCTGGGATCGAGCCCCACATCGGGCTCTCTGCTCAGTGGATAGCGTGCTCCCCCCTCTCTCTCTGACTACTTGCGATCTCTCTCTCTCTCTCTGTCAAATAAATAAATAAAATCTTAAAAAAAAAAAAGAAAACAATATGGAAATTCCTCTAAAAAGTAAAAATAGAACTACCATATGCTCAAGTAGTTCCTCTACCAAGTATTTATCCAAAGAAAATTTGAGGATATATCCACCCCTATGTCTATTGCAGCATTATCTGAAATAGAAAAGATATGGAAGCAGCTCAAGTGTCCATCCATAGATGAATGGAAAAAGAAGAGGTGGTACATATACAATGGAATATTACTCAGCCACAGGAGAGAATGAAACCTTCACATTTGCAATGACATTGATCAACCTAGAAGATATAATACTATGTGAAAATAAAACCATCAGAGAAAGACAAAAACCATATGATTTCACTTATTTATGGAATTTAGGAAACCAACAAAGAGAAAACCAAAGGGAAAAAAAAAACAAATATAGGGATATATAGAATATATAATATTCTCTTAAATATATAAAACATAATGGTGGTTGCCCAGGAAGAGAGGAAGGGGGAAGAGTAGAAGAGGAAATAAAAAGAGAGAGAGAGAGAAGAGACAATGGTATCTGAAGAACCTCAGAAAAACAAGAGCCTGACAAATCACACAATTTGCAAAAGATGCTGTTGATTAATATCTTCCAGCACTCAAATGAATGCTAATACAATTACATCATTTGCTAGGCTGTTACGGTTAAAACCTTCATAGGAGATATACTCTAAAAGAACTCTTCAAGGATATTTTATTTTACTTATATTATTATCACAGCTTCATGTTAACCTATTCCTTTGTAACCAATCCATCCTAAAAACACATCCAATTCCTATGAAAAGAAATAGTTCCTAGTTAAAAATAAAAGTTATAAATACACAGGTGCAATCTCAGATGAGTCAAAAAGCGAGTGTGCTGCTGCTACCATCCTGCTCCTCACAATTACATTTTCTCTTAATCATGTGCTGTGCACCTGCTTCTAAGGGACAGGCTTCCAGGAACTCGAACAATTTTTTGCCTGAATCCACATTTATTCAGTTTAATGAGCTTTATGCATATGCTAATCTTTGAAATACCATACCTCAAAGAGGGGTGAAATACATATATATATATATTTGTGTTCTTTATTAAGAAATATATATTTAAACAAAAATAATATATATGTATTTATATTTTATAAATACGTGTGTGTGGATATATATAGATAAATAGATATCTATCTATCTATATATATATCCCAATAAAAAGCACAAATTTTAAAAAGCAGCAAAAGTTCTGATAGTTCAGTAGTGTGGTATAAAATATGATGGCACAGTTGTTTCTCCAGTGAGCAGAGAGAATAGAGACATTCAAAACCAAGAATAGCTTTCCTCTTGGGTTTAGATTTTTTTCTTCATATAATGCACAGGCTTTAGGTTTTGGCAGATTTACTTAAGACTAAAAATGAAACGTGAACATTGTCTTTCATGACAAATAATTCTTGTCCTGTTTGGCTAACTGAGGAAATGACACAGTCGAATTTGGAGGAAAGCTGAGCCGCCTAAGAAAAAAGGTTTTGCAGCAACAAGCCAAAGCATGTGATCCATGTAGATCCAATGCCCACACACTCACCTACATGAGAATGGGGCTCTCTTAGTCTTCAGAATGCTTGCTTGGCAAGAGGGTGTCCCATACCCAAGAGGAACTGAAAGGTAAAATGACTTCCCCTCCTCCAAGGTATATGAGGCTGCCTGGTGCCTATTGTCATGACTTCTGCCCTTCAGGAACTAAAGTCAGAATAATCATGGTCTGATTTCATTCCACCTTCCATGAAAAGACAACTGCGATAAGCCCTTTCATAGGTTACTGTGTTTACACATAAATCAGTTCATTTAACCTTTGAGATTAGTTTGACAGGGTTGATTAAATTAACAAATATGTAAATCAGTAATTTGATTATATTTGCTTGTCTTAGAACAAGGCTAAGTCTGACACAGTATGTGCATATCTTGAACCAGGACTAGTTTTTTTCTTCACTCTTTATTAAGCTGACTGAAGTAGATTATTCGGAAGGTAAATTCTGAACTTCAAAGAAATGAGCTTAGACAAACTGGACACATTTTACTAAATTACATCTTTTATACCATTAAGGAATACATCAAGAAACGCAGCACGTAAATTAGAATCGAGGGATTTGGGAAGATTGAGAATTTTCAATTTACAAGAAAAGACTCATTTAAAGACAGGCAGAATGGGCTCTGCTTTTCCTTTTGTTAAGAGGTTAGTTCTTCATACTATGAAAATCACTTACATCTATAGACCTCAGGAGTTTAAAAACTGGTTTACCCATTTCATTTTCTTTGGCTCTTTCAGATATCTTATATAAGTTATTTGCATAACAAATTTTTATTTCAATTTTAAAGCCATGAAAACAAAGGCTAGAAAGCTTCTGTGCACTCTGGAAGGAAAGCCCATTGACAGACAGCGACTTTAACTTACAATTGAAGCTTATTACTTCTACAGGGAATTCAAGTCAAAACAGCCCATCTTACTTCATTTACAATTAAAATTAACAATTACTTGTTATTTTCACATGTACCTTATCTCCTTTATTTGTTCCAAAATGCTTAGTAGGAAGGAAATAAATCTTACTCATCTTCATATCTTCTGTGCTACTATACCTGGTAACTTGTACACATTAACCTCTCTTGACAAATTAGACTGTACTTTTAACAGATATTAATGTAATTATTTAATAATTAATAATAAACATATATATAATATCCATCCATGACTATTTGTCAGTGAGAAAATATTGCTTTCTCCATGTTAAATCCATTTTAGAGGTAAAGCAAACAGTTATCCAGCTCTGGTTTTGTTTTGTTTTATTTTTTCTTCATTTCTCATAGTTGAATTTTCCAAAGACGGATTTAGACTATCTTTTGGCTATTCCATCCCAACTCCTTTCTCCCACACATAAAAGTTCGGGTTCTCTGTAGATATTGAACCTTCTGCCTTCAGTCAGAATGGGGTAACATTCCTCAGCATTTAATAAAAGTTTTAATTTTGTTTTGGTGTTTATGTCCTGTGGTCTTGCCTTTATCTGTTTATAGTGATATATCAGAATACCATAGACTAGGTGGCTCAAATAACAGAAATTTATGTCTAACAATTCTGCAGGCTGGAAAGTCCAAGTTCAAGGGGCCAATAGATCTGATGTCTGGTGAGGCCTGCTCCCTGGTTTACAGATGGCCATCTTCTCATGTTCACATAACATAGAGCAGAGAGAAGAGCAATCCCTCTCATGTCTTTTTGTTTTGTTTTGTTTTATAGTTTTTTGTTTTTGTTTAATAAGGCAATAATCCTATTTATGAAAGTTCTATCCTCAAAATCTAATCACATCCAAAAGATCTCACCTCTTAATACCATCACCCTGGAGGATAGAATTTCAATGCATGCATATTGGGGTGACACAAACATTCAGTAGGAAGTTTATTAGTACAATATTTTTTACATACTTGAAGTTCTTAATAAGTTAAGAAACTACATATTATTCAGTTTTTATATATTTCTCATTTGCAATTAAAATGTATATGACTTTAATTAAAATTCTTAAAAAGGAAATATTTCTCTGGCCAAGAAGATCTGACCAAGAAAATGTAAGAATGCATGTGTTGGCCCCAGATGTGGCAAATGCTAAGAGATTTCCATGTGGAAAAAGAAACAAATTTTAAATGATTTGTATGATTCTACAAGGCATTCCTATCCCACCCCCAGAGAGTTATTGTAGATGAAAGTGACTTTTGGCCAAAATGTCATCATGCATGATGGCCAGCTTTTGGTGACTCTTCTATCATAAATTAACCACCATGAGTTCTGAGCTTCCTGCCAACATTACTGCCTCCAAAACATAGTCTCTAATTTCCCTTACACATATTTTGATGCCAGGGGTAATGAGAAATGGGGTGAGTATAATAATCTAAAGAGCAGTTGTGAATGTTCACACATGGAGACCTCAATTTGTGTCACACATCTGGAACTAGTCTATCTTTAAAGGTTTTCCTCATCCTACCCCTTCTTTCAAAGCCCATTCTCAAAATATAAGCATTACAGACAAAGTTAGCAATTCTATATAGAAATGTGAAACGGTATTTTGATAAGACTCACAGTGTTGGCAAAAAGTCAAATGAAACCATGGTGATACAAAAGCCGCGATATAAAAACATAAAGCCTTGCATTGTTTTAAATTTCAGAAGCTCAATTTAGCTTAACCAAAGCAGAAAGACTGTAAAGTAATAATAAAGAAACAGAAACCACAAATAACCTTAGAAAATCTTTTTCGTACCACGAAGAAGTATTTTTCTGTCCTTAAAACTCTTAATGCCTTAGTTTAAGGGCCAGCTCTCTCTTGACGTTTTGGACTGGATAATTCTTCGCTGTGGAGGATGTCATGTGTATTGTTTGATGTTTAAGAGCATCCCTTGTCTCTATCCACCTGATGCCCTAGCATCCCTCACCTCTCCTACTCCTACAGTTGTGAAAACCAGAAATGTCTCCAGACATTGCCAACTCCCTCCTGAGTGACAGGTTCTCTCTCCTTGTTGAGAACCACTGACTAAAGTGTCAGGATAGAGAGATGAACAAAAACAAACATAAATTCAAAAATTTTACAAGTAAAATTTTGAATGATAGAGACAATGCTGTTTATAGGAAAAGCTGAACCATTTCCTTATTCATTCTTCCCAGCATTAACTAACTGCACACTGGGTGCCAGGCACCACTTTATACTCACTTTTGCATAGATCGATTCCACAAAGGCAGTCAAGCCCTCTCATACACAGTCCTCTGATATACCTCTGCAGAAAAGAACACTGGGTTAGTAGAACAAGGGTTTGACAGATTATTAAACATCTCCAGTTTGCTGATGCAGAAGACCCTGAGAAAGGACAGACTGAATACTGGCCGTGTTACCATAGCTGTGTTACCAGTTGTAATATGGGGCAGGCACCCAACTTTCCAAGCCTCCGTTTTCTCTATTTACTGATGAAAAAACTACTACATAGTGTGTTGAGAATCAAAGATAATATAAGTATAATCCCTGGCATATGAAAGCTATTACCATTTCTTTCCATGAATCATGTGACTACTATTAATCATGCCCATTATTATTATTATTATCATTATTATTTTCTCTACCACCATAACAGTTGTGAATTATGCCAGAGAATCTGTGATGTTACCTTGTATCCTGAGTCCAAACCAATATGAACTGTTGGAAAATATTATTTTTAGTGGTACAAAATTTATTTGAGCCACATTAACAAGATCATTTTATCCCTTCAAAATTAAGAGTTGAGAGTTCACCTGAACATGAAGGAATTAGATTTTAGGGCCCTACTATCCTCTGTTACTTTCCTGGGCTACAAATTCAATTTTTCTATTTCTGTCTACTAAGGTAAACAAATCCCTATACGTACATCTAAATACTTGGTTTCTCATTTTGCTACAATCCACCTATAATTCTATTTAGCCACCTTTTGATGGAAACTATTTATAGCAGTCTTGTCTTGAAGAAAAAGATCCCTTTCATCATCATTGGGGTCTGGCAACCTTAGACTAGACTAATGAGTCATTAAACTCGTGGAATACCTTTAAAACAATTTCAGGATTTTTTCTTCCTCCTTAAAGAGCAATATATGTCCAGGGTATCTGGAGCTAAAAATAACAAATATATGAACAGCCCTTCCCTGAGGCATCTCACTGCTAACACACACATGCATACACCTAAATGCATCCATATTAACAATTCAGACAGAACTATGAGATACATATAGCAATTTCTACTTTATAGGTCTGCACAGAATGCTGGGGAAGCACACAGAAAGTTTCTTATTCACTTTTGGTTGATCATGAAGGAATCCTGGATGGTGTGTCCTAAAAGACGAGAAGTTAGCTAATCAATGGGAACAAAGATGTTGGAATGAGAAGTCCAGAAGATAATGCTAATGGCAGAGAAAGGCAATGACATATGCAAAAGCCTGCAGTGGAAAGAGTGAGAGAAGTCCAGTGCATAGTGTGTGGCTGGGATGTTGGTGGTTCTCGGAATGTGGAAGGGATAAGGCTGGTGACATGAATAGGAGAGAATATGCAAGACACTATACAACATGTGAGGTAGTCTGGTGTTTCTTCTGAGAGTAATGAAAGCTACTGAAGATTTTAAATAGGAGAAAGGTATATGCAGGTTTTTACTTCATAAAAATTATTAATTGGGGCACTTGGGTGGCTCAATCAGTTAAGTGTCAGACTCTTGATATTGGCTCAGGTCATGATCTCAGGGTTGTGAGATCAAACCCCACGTTGAGTTCCACACTCTACGTGGAGTCTGCTTAAGATTTTCTCTCTCCCAACGCTCTTACCTCCCGCTCTTTCATGCTAGCTCTCTGTCTCAAAAATAAAGAAAGAAATCATTTATTATGGGAATGGGTTGGAGAGAGCTGCACTGAAGCAGGGCTATGTTAAATGGTTGTTTGGTAATTTGGGCAGGAGGAGAGCAGAACTGACCTAATGGCAGTGAAGCTGGAGGACAGTGGATGAATTTAACAGATATATAAGAAGTAAGTTTTTTGTTTTTTTTTAAAGAAGGATGATTGCTTTGGTAAGAGTGCCATTTGGTAAGGTAATGAGTCCAAAAAAATGGCCATGAATACTTCTGGTTTAAGTGGTTAAATCAAACTACCTCACAGAATCTCCACTTTCAAATATCTAACAAATTGAACCAGATCAGCAAAACCTCATAATCTCTCCCTCTCTCATTAGATGCACATATAGCATCATCATTATATTGTGTATGTACATGAGCAGATATGTGGAAATATACAAATACATATACAAAAAATAGACAGCAAACAAACAAGGGAAGGGGCCCAACCCAATACCCTAAAATTCAACAACTGGCAGCCAATGAGAGAAACCAAAATTCCTGAAGTGGAACGAACTACAGGAGAGCTCCTATCCCGTCCCCAACTTCTGATCCTTGTCAGTCAGAAAGAAAAAAATAAAGAAATAATGATAATTCTCACCACCACTTCCAAATCTGGAAGGAGGCAAACCACTTGGGTATCCTGAGGCTGAAGAGGAACAGCTCCAGGCTGTTCTACAGAAGTGAAATTTCCTGAATGGAAGGAGGACGTGAACAACAATGTACCGCCACAGGTGCAGAACAAAGTACCAGGGAGCCCTAAAAAGTGCAGGGAACGTCACCTCAAGCATGATCACAGATCTGGTCGTTATAACGCAGCACAGCTCCGCAGTATCCCCCAGGGCCCAACTCCTATTGTCATGCCCGCAGGCACAGATAGAATACACAATACTCAGCACTCAAAAACTGTAGCTTTTTGGGTAGGTGGTGATAGGCACATGTTTTATACATAGTGAGAGGTTCATCAAACAGTTCCCTACACTGTGGTGCCGCAGAGGAAAGACCTGATGAACTGTCACAGTCTGCAAAAAAATGGCACAGCACACTAGCAAATGGGCCGAAGCAAATAAACAAACAAAAATATATCATTCTTCAGAACTTGGAATTTTAACCCTCATAACAAAAGAGATCCCCTGACAGGACTTTGAGCTATGAAATCATTTAATAAGAACATTGATATAAAAGCTTTGTTCAGAGGTGCCTGGGTGACTCTGTGGGTTAAGCATCTGACTCTTTGTTTTGGCTCAGATGGTGACCTCAGGGTCATGGGACTGAGCCCTGTGTCGAGGAGCCTGCTTGGAGATTCGCCCCCTCTGCCCTTTCCCCCACTTTGTCTCTCTCTTTCTCAGATAAATAAATAAATCTTAAAAAAAAAAAAAAAAGAGCTTCGTTCAATGTAAAGATGTTAGAGCAACAGAATGACAAGCATGGGGAGACTGTAGTCCTTAGGATATAAAATTATTTATTTACAGAAAAAAATAAATCCAAAACATCAAGGAATGGAAAACTCAGCTAATTAGCATAGAAAAATAGCTATCTATAAACACTGCAAAGGCAGATATGAAGGACAGCACATAAGCAATCAAAGCTAAACCAATAAACTCAAAGAACAAAGATTGTCCAAGATGGGTATTGTTGATAGATCTAAATAGAAAACTCCACAAAGAGGTGCACCTGGGTGGCTCAGTGGGTTAAAGCCTCTGCCTTCAGCTCAGGTCATGATCTCAGGGTCCTAAGATCGAGCCCCCCATCAGGCTCTCTGCTCAGCAGGGAGCCTGCTTCTTCCTCTCTCTCTGCCTGACTCTCTGCCTACTTATGATCTCTGCCTATCAAGTAAATAAATAAAATCTTAAAAAAAAAAAAAAAGAAAACTTCATAAAGAAAAGACATCTTAAAATGTAACAAAAGAAAGTTTCACAGAAAGGAAGGAAGAAGGAAGAAAGGGAAAAAAAGGAGAAGAAGACATACACCCACACATGCACACACACACACAATATTTATGCAGAACTAGCTCTCTTGGACATTGTTCTAGGTACTTTAAATATGCTAACCCAGTATGAAATAAATGCTGGTATTATCCTTATTTTTGATGCCAAAACTGAAGTAACTTGCCCCAGGTAACAAAAAAAAAAAAAAAAAAAAAAAAAAAAAAAAAAAATGGCAGAGTCAGAATTCAAACCTGGGTAGATTGACTTTGGAGAATAAAAGAATACAAGTTCTGGGAAGATTGGAAATGAAAATAAGTGAATCATTATTTGAGCACTTGAGGCAAGAAAAGAAAAATTTAAATTATCCCTGTTGTCAGAATTATCCTAGTGAGTCTTCAAATCATAATATATCTTTTCTATAATCTGTGATTTCAAACTTGCCACAAAGCAGGATACCATCTCCCATCCCACCCCGAGGTTCTCTTTGCTTCTTCACTTAGAAGATCACAGGCAGGTTTCTCTAGATGAAAATAAGTTTTTTACATGACGGCCATGACTTTGTAAATTATTCGCTAACCTACCCCCAAACAGTGACTACAGAAACACCACGCTACAATGAAGCCCAAAGGTCACACATCTCAGTGACACTTTCATGAGCACGTGAGTAGATATTCAATCTTCACTTTAAACAGAAGCAGACAACCAACGGTTAACAGGTAGCTGAAGAAAACTACTTTTGTGAAAGAAAAATAGCAGGCAGACAAACAAACAAGATCAAGAGGAGACATTATACAAAGAAGAAATGTTCAAAACCTACCATTAAAATTGTAAGAGAAGTTTGATGCATTAAACAAAAAGAGCTTCCCGGTTTCAAAGTTAATATGAAGCTACAAAAATCAATATAGCATAGTATTGACATAAGATAGATAAAACCCATTACCTGTCTAACCTTGAGAGAAAGATCGGATTTCAATTGAAGAACCCTCCATAAAATATGTTCAATAATCCTCAAAACTGTTAAGGTCAAAAAAACAAGGAGAGTCTGAGAAACTGTCACAGACCAGAGGAGACGAAAGTGCATAATGATTAAATGTAAAGGGATGAGCCCCTTGAACAAAAAAAGGAAAGTAGAAGAAAATGGTGACTTCTGAATACATTATAGAATCCAGTTATTAGTAACGTACAAACGTTGGTTCCTTAGTTTTGACAAATACACCATCATAGTTTAAGATGTTAACAATGAAGGAAACTGGGTGAAGGATATTCAGGAACTCTTTGTGCTGTCTTCTGTCTTCACATGTTCTCTATAAATCTAAAACAATTCTAAAATAAAAAAAAATTAATGGGAAAAATAATAGATGTTTACAGTGATGTTCATCTAATGTTGAAATAGTTTTCTGGGGTGGGGGTGGGTAGGAGGTTGACATCTTATTCTCCTCTTTTCTTTCTTTCTTGCCTTTCATCTGTTCTTTATTGCACTTTTATTATTATTTTTTTTTTTTTTAAAAGAAAACCGTAACCTAGTTTTCCTTAAAAAAACAAACCAAAATTCAACAGTTATGATGCCCAGGTTTCCAGCGTGGAGTACTAAATAGATAGTGGTTATGTTAGCAAGTTATTCCTGCAATAATACTATAAAGCTAACTACTCCAAATTCAATGGCCTACAATGAACATTTATTCTTCTGTGGTTTCACGAGTTGGCTCTGTAGGGTTTGGCTGATTGGGTGGGCTGAGCTCCAGGCAGCAGGTTAGGTTTCAGTGAACTCCACGGGTCTGTCATTCTCCTTAGGACCATCATTTACCTATTTGTCTTTCTCATAGTGACTGGTAAGAGAATGAGAAGAAACCCATGATGTCTCTCAAGGCCTGGACCCCAAACTAGCCACTTTCACTTCACCAACATTCCATTAACCTTTGCAAGTTATGTGGCTAAGGTCAACATTGATCGGCCAGAAAAAAATATATTCTACCTTCTTCAGTGGGTAATACTGCAAAGTAATATGGCAAGGAACATGGAGTCACAAATATAATACAAAAAGGGTATGGTAAATTAAATGTGATGGTTCAATCTACCTTAGCCATATAATTTATTGAAAGGAGAGCAAAGTCATCCCTTACCTATGCTTTCATACAAAACATCCATCAAATAGTCAGTTTTGTCCTTTTCAGGATCAGGGGTAGGAACACTGGTAGTCAGCAACCCAAGAAGTACTAGTCTACTCCCAGAGCAGGGTCACCCCATCCCCTTCTTTAGGAGTAGTGATGAGCATTCAGATTCTTCATACACACACACACACACACACACACACTCCCACTTACAACAGAGGTTAATGAAGAGTAGAACCAATATTGACACTGCCCTACTGTGAATCTTTCTACCAATAAGCATCTTTGAATATTTCAATAACTATGGCTTTCTCTCCATAAACCCTGATCATTTATTTCCTTTCCTTTACAAACCCAACTATTCTTTTTGCTTTCCAAAAGTGTTTGGCTAGGATTTTCATCTCAAGATAATAATTAAACTCTCGAGAGTTAATAGACCAATCAGAATCCATACCCTGTGAGAATATCAGCAGATGTCTCTGAGTTTCTATTTCCCATTCTGTAAAATGGAAAAATTAACACATGTCCTGCCTTCCTCAATTGATTATTTTGAGACTCAATAACTTAATTCACCTGCAAATACTTTAGAATTTCTAAATTGCTCTATGAATAAAATACTTTCTTATTAAATGAAAAATTAATTGGAGTCAGTCTATATATTCTGGAAATTATTATGAAAACCTGATTTGACCAAAGGGCCAAAGGGAGGTAGCTTTGTTCTTTTCTTCTCCTGTCAAAGACACTGAACTGCGGAATTCCATCTCATCAGTTTCTTTGCCTTTTTCTGACAGCTAATGCCGTTGGCAGACATCCAGTAAGAACAAGTTTTCAGGCTTTGCCCAAAGGAAGTCTGTGATGTTATTCCTCAGGTAAATTATTCAGCTTCTGGTTAGTTGCTGTGGAAATTAATATGCAGCAATATATTGCTAATAACTTAATTTAATGTTTTATTGCTTCATACCTAATCTTACGTTTTTATTTATTAATAGGTATTTTGCATTTTAAATAGAGAAATATCTTTTGCTTCCATTATTCATTACTCATTTAATGTTAGTTAAACTGAAGGTTAGATGTGACAGGAATAAAATTTTCTAAATAATAATGGTTTTGGTGAAATATTGCATTATATCACCTACATTAAACCCTGTAGAAACTCTAGAAATTGGATATTAGTTACAGTCTAGTTATATGGCTATGCTATGGATTGCGTTTGTATACAAAACTGTAACTTTAATTAAATGAAAGAAATTGCAACTTATGCTTTATTTATGGATTTTTCATGCCAGAATAAAACAAAAATAAGTTTCAATACTAATAAAATATGAAAAAATACATTTCTTTCATCTATGATTTATATATTGGTAACTATAATAGGAATGCATTAGTATTTTTCAATGACCAGGCAATGATGAATAGCTACTTAATTTTAAAAAAAAAAACCTCTAAAACAAAAAAGTGAATAAAAACATTAATGGCAAATGTAATACCAGATGACTTGCATAATGTACATCTTGCTAAATAGAATATGAACCATTCACTTATTAGCAGTACAGACAGGGTAGGAATTCCATTTCATACTTTCATGGAAAAAAAAAAAAAGACAAAATTTTTCTTCCCAAAGTGAACTAATTCTCAGTTATAAATTCTCAGTTCTAAAGCTGACCACCTCTGTGGTCCAAACACAGAAATGAAGGGGATCAGCAGATGTGTAAACCAATGCAGAACTAAAGTTCCAAAAGAAGGAGGGAGAGCTAAGTGGGGCAACAAAGGGCTCAGATAAAGACAGGCTTCCCACAGCCATTGCCACTCACTATTCCAATAACCATTGACAGAAACCGCAGAATACAACCACTAAGCCATTATTAAGGTGTATATACACATAAACATTTCCCTTCCAGCTACCTGTTTCACAAACGTTTTGCCGAGCAGAACAAAGTAGAGACAAAATGTAAGTGCAGTATGAGGTAGAAAGGTTGAGAGCTAAAGCCGGAGAATCAGACTACCTATATCAATACTGGCTCTCCCAACCTATTAGCTCTGTGACCTTGCACAAGTCACATACCATTTGTGTTCCAAACTCAAACAAAACACATGTTTGTTAATAACACCACCCTGTGGGTTGCTGTAAGGATTCAAAGAACACGCTGATGCATTTTTTTGTATAGAGCCAAAAATGCAATCCTAAATATGTTAGGATTAGAGTTTGACTTATTTAAGAATCATTATCTCCAGAAAATTCAAAGTCCAAACTGTTTTGGAGGCATATACATTTACATATCCCTGGTCAAAAGTATGTTTCAACAATGTCTGTATGGTTTGGATAAACATAGGCAAGATTTTGCAATAAAAATCTTCATTTTGAGGGCGCCTGGGTGGCTCATTGGGTTAAAGCCTCTGCCTTTGGCTCAGGTCATGATCCTAGAGTCCTGGGATCAAGTCCCAAATCAGGCACTCTGCTCAGCAGGGAGTCTGCTTCCCCCTCTCCCTCTGCCTGCCTCTCTGCCTACTTGTGATCTGTCTCTCTGTCAAATAAATAAATAAAATCTTAAAAAAAAAATCTTCATTTTGAGTTATGGGTAATTTGGCTTCTAAATTGCTTACATTCATGAGGAATTGCCAAATCCTTTATTTTTGGTTCAGTCAGCACAATCTAAAGTGTTAATCTGTTTTTCACTCTGGCCATTTACAAACCGGCATAATGATCTGATAGCCAAAAGAGCCACAAAATAAAACACTGAAGGGCAAAATCTTTTTATTTTTTAATTTTTTTTTTCAAAGTGCAAAAGTTTATGCATCTGTTAAAACTCTTGGTTTGTCCAAAAATCATCAGTATTAGGTGACCCATCTGGGAGAGGATTTAATTGAAAGACAAATTTGAAATGTGGGAATAAATATTATAATATTTCTCATATTATTAATATGAGAAAAGATATTGCTGCTTCTGTTCTTTTTGGTTTTTTGTTATCCGGAAGATTCAGTCAATCCTTGTTTGCCAAATGGAGTTGAGACAATTAAATAGCAATATCCTGGAATATTTCTGATATATTACCTACAGGCCTTTCTCCATGGGCTTTTCCTCAGAAGTCATTGGGACTACTACCTGGATTTCAAAATTGCAATTTGATTTATGCTATCCAATTCATTTAATCCCCACTCATATGTGTGGACTGTAATTCCCATCTGGGTACACACAACCCACCAGCCTGGAGTTTGAAACAGACAATTTCTTTTAACAGCTGTTAAGTAGGGGAATCCACAGGTAGCTTTCATTCAAATGTTAATTGCTCTCAGTGCTTTGCTCATAACCCACCCTGAAGTCAGGTACTTTAAGCTCTTATTTCAGGAAGATATTAGTATAAGATGAGTTACAGGCATCCTGACAGAAAAGGAGGGTGGATTCAGCAGTCTTGGGATGACTGTGCCTCAGCCCCTGGAACCAGTACCAGCATGGAAATCAAATCATGATCGATGTTTGTTGGGCAGTAGCTGTGTCCCAGATGGTAAGAGTTTGAAAAAAGACTTCTAGGGCCCAGTGGTGAGTCAGTCAGAAAATATTTGCAAATTCAGGTTGTTAAGAGAGCCTGGAAGGAATATTTGGCAAATTACCAAACTATAAAACTGTGCTGAGCCAGGACAGAGGTAGCCTGTTGTCAGTTGTTTTGGAATATACCACGTAAATTAAGAGTGGATTTGGAACTAAGTAAGTGAACGTGGCGATTTTATTGGAGTCAGCCGTTTTCAGTGTTGCCTAGACAATCACTTTGTACATGGTTTTTCAGCAAAGTGCCTGGAAGGGATATTGGATTATCTTTTACCACCAGCTATTCAGAGGAAAGAGTAGCCTAAGGAGAAAAAAAATCAATAGCATGAATTGGAGTAGGTCAGTTTGCCATTCTGGACCTCAGTTTCTTTCTCGGTAAAATGAGATGATAAAGACAAATGGGTCTCTGAAGTTCCACTATGGTTCAACTCTTGGGTTTCCACTATTTTACTATCTCTAGGGTCACTAAAAAAACAAGAATCAAGTACTCTTATTCAGATACAACAAAAATGCTAATCTGTAACTGAATAGGTGAGGGAAATGCACAGGATCATCGGTCATCGGTAGGGACATTTGGTCTCAGCAAACAAAGGTCTGATCCAGGAAAAGTGAGGACTCTCGGAGGCTAACACCTCAAAATTCTTAATCCCTTTTATCCATTTAGCTCTACCATGCGAATTTATTTGTTTGTTACATTTATTAAGTAGTATGAAGTATTTACTTCCTGCCAGATACTCTAAAGATGCAAGAGTATACACAAAAACTAGTGGCTGGTAGGTAATAAAGATTTAATTCATCTTTTTATGTAAATGTGTAAGGTTTCATTCACATTTCCACTTTCATTTTAGGTTATGGGCACTTCTAGAGGACAGAATTGGTTACACACAACTTTTTTAAAATTTTTTTTGAAATTTTGTTTATTATTTGACAGAAAGAGAGACAGCACAAGTAGGGAGAGCAGCAGGCAGAGAGAGAGAGAGAGAGAGAGAAGCAGGCTCCTCACTGAGCACAAGCTGGATGTGGGGCTGGATCTCAGGACCCTGAGATCAGGACCTGAGCCAAAGGCAGATGCTAAACTGGCTGAGCCCCCCAGGAGCCCCATAAACAATTACTTTTATAGTCATTTTATGAATGCCTTTCGTGGTGATAAAGGTGACACCAATGATAAGGAAGAATTTCATCCTAAACATTCTCCTGTTTTGCTGGCATTAGGACATACATTCTATTGGCCACAATTAGAAATTTGGGAATTTCAGTTACTCTTGAAAGTCTTTTACCTAGAGACAGAGGATTTGTGTGGGGCTGGGGGAGGAAGAAGGGGGAATATTCTTTGTCAATTCAAAGAGAATTTTCCAGTAATGGCAACTGATTTTGATATACTGTTTGAGTTTGTAAAAATTTCATTTCATTCATAACACTCATCAACATAGATTATTAATCATCATGGAACTCCCAGACTCTGTTTTTTCAATGATTGCTTACACGTGAAATAGCAAACATATATACATACAGAAAATGTGGGCTTTTCTCATTTAAAAAATACACAGAGCATGGAAGATAGATGATAAGTGGATAGACAGATGGATAGATAGATGATAGAAAGATGATAGATGACAGACTGTCTCATGATTTTCTAATTGTTCTAATACTTTTTTCTTTCTCAATGTGCTTCCCTTCCATTTATTTGCTTTATTAGCTACTTTTATTCACTGCTTCTCTGTTTACCCATATTTTCTGTCTTCACCCTAGTCTAAAAAATTTCCTCCATTTCTGCAAGTTCTTCTGGGCATCTCTTGGTGCTACACAGCCAGGATAAAATGAAAGGTCCAAATCTGGAGAAGTCCATTTTAGGAACTCTGTCACCTATGGCTACAAGAAGCCAAAGAGCTAACACACATTCCACACATTCTTACTCCTGTATCTTTATATATAGCTATACTGCTACAAATTACTCCTTAGTACATTAGAGAGTCCCCAGGAAATACTTCACACATGTTTACAAACCAGTCCCAACTCACCTGATACAGTTCCACTGAATACCACAGTTCTGGGAACCACCACACTCATTCCTCCAATGTGAATCTCCTTATTAGTACAGTTCCTACTACCAATTTCTTCTGCCACCATAAGCGGTGCTCTGGAACCCAAGAAATATCAAACAACAGGGTTTTCTATTACAGAGTTTGTCAAAATACCCAGTTCACAAATTGTTACCAAGAGAAAGGGGTATACCGAGGAAACTTTCTTCTCCATCAAGAATGTCTTGCTATTATCAAAAGAAAATATCAACTGAACTCAACAGTGTGCTCATTGACATGGTTTGTTCCTTATGTTCTGACTCAAGCTCTTTTTTTCTTCACAGACCAATTGATAGACTGACACCAGTGCGTGGACCACACCACAGAGCTCTGCTCTATTGTGAAGGGAGGAAGAACAATGTTTCCCTCCATTCTGATCTTCAAATTTTTACAGGGTATTTGATAAGTAATGCTGATGCCTAATGCCTGAAGTTTCCAGGGAAAGAACACTTTCACATTCATTCAAATGCGAGGACTCACACTTGAGTCCCGTGAGAGGAAGCACTGGGATAGTGTCAAATCCCAGGCTCTCCTCACAATCAGCCCACTCTTCCAGTCACAAAGGTCTTCTGCTTGGCAAACTTATCATGCCAGATTCTTTCCTCATTTATTTTAACATTTCTTCCAAGAGGCTCCTTGATCTCCCTATAAATGAACCTATAGCAAATCTGTCCCACCAGATCACCAGACATGTCTTAATCTCACTTGAGACCCAAGGTTGTAAGCAACTACAGCTCAAACTGGCTTCATTCTCAATGTCCTTACTCATTTGTTCACCACTGATTGAGCAGTATGTGCTAAGTAGCATATGGGGTAGGGTAGAAATGTGGATTGGGTATGGCATTCACAACAAAGAAACTGGAGAGTAATTAGGGATAAGAGATGCATACAAATGCATAAACTATTACATTAATTCTATTAAGTATAATGAGATAAGTATAAAATGTTTATAGGAGGCAGATGTGACATTATTAAAAGAACAGAAAAATATTTGAGTAAAAAGCTGCATTTGTTCCAAGTTTTAAAGCATCTTTATGATTTATGATTAGGCAGAAGGGTTAATCCAGAAATCATCATAAGAGTACCATGAAACTATTGGACATTATTATTTGTATTATTCTGTATCCACACTGTGCCATGTGAAATCTGAATTCATTGTTGATAATTGTTCACATTCTGGTCTTTACTGAGTGTATAAAATAAAAACAGCAAGTGGTTCAAGTCTAATACTGTACCCACTACAATTTTTTTGTCATAGTCTTTGCTTTCACCATATAAACATTAAAAAAGGAAAGAACATGATTTATTTCTGGTGTTTTGTCATACCAATGCTTTGAAGATGTGAATAAAAGGACAATGATTGATCTAAATGATTCAAAAGTTAATTTCATAGCAGCTATATTTGTGCAAGACAGTGATTATTATCTTGGGAGACCTTACCATTATTTAAAAGCATTTCTCCTTAAGTCAGAAAAAACTTTTATACCATCAGTAATTTCCTTGCATCCTTTTCCTTCTAAACTTTAATTACTTCCTGTGCTTCCAGTAAGATTGATTGTGATCTCATGAATGCACTATCTAAAAGCTTTAGTTTATAAAAATGAATAATTTGATGAAGAATGGCAATTAGGACTTGTTTCTTTAACAGCAATTTCAGTCAATTTAACACAAACCACTATGGTGTATTTGGTTCCATTTTGAGACTCCTGCTTCCGATTATATTTTATGTGAACTAAATTTTTCATTGATCCCTGGAAAATAAACATTAGTAATAACTCACAAAAAACAACCTCCCATTTCCTATGGTAGTATAACAACTTAAGAAGTTTACATATATGATGACATGAAAAGCAACTTCCTTCCCATCATATAATAAAAGATAATGGCCTCTCAGGGACAGCTAAAAGATTCCACAGACTGACACAAGGGGATATTTTATTCAAAGCCTACCTCTTGAAAGAAATTCTGTTCTTCCTAATAAAAGAGAATTAATGAAGAAGACCCTTCATGATCAGTACGGGAAAGGAAATGTATTAGAGTCAACAACTTGAACTACTTGGATCTGCTCTGTCCCCCAGATTCCCTTTCCCTCAGAGACTCATTAATTTCCACTGCTGTCATCCTCAGAGAGGATGAGGACTCCCTTAACAGTGCCCCACACCTTGTTCCTTTTGCACTGCTAACGCAGTCTGGAAATTTAGATAAGACTTAAGGAATGTTGGGCAATAACAAAAGGCAAGTCAATGTGGAGACTGTTGGCTTTAGATAACCTGTCTTGTGACACATGGCTGTTTCTCTATATTCTCAGAACACATGTGTTCTTGTATAACCTCAAGGAAAGGGGGGGGTCTTGTCTAAATCCCTCTCTTTCTAGTGCAATGGTGAACAAACATATAGAAAGATACCATCTTTTACTGATCAGTAAGAAGGTATAATAAGCTGAGGGAGTAAATCTAATAACCCCTTTCTCTCACCTACTAGTTTCTCAACTTCAGTGTCCACAAGAATCACTAGAGAGATGAGAGAAAATGAGAATCTACAGACCTTCCTTCTAGAAAATTAGATTCAGTAGGACCAGGGTGATGCCAGGAAATCTGTCTTCTAACAGATACCCCAGGAGGTTTCAATGCAAGTTCTTTGGACCACACGTTGATAAACTCTATACTAGAGACTTTGCTATGACTTGTCCAGATATTTTCTGGTTATCTTCTTGAAATGATCCAACTAAACCCTTTCTCTAAGTCTCAGCAGGGTCTTGCAGTTTCAATAGGCTAAACTGAGTATGACGATCTTCTCACAATTGAATTCAATTACATTTGTATGAGACAGACATAGAATAATGCAGATCCTTTGATAGGACCTGCCACCATCTTTTAACACAACCTTAGGAAAGCCATTTATCTGTGTCCCTAAAATGAAACGGTTTGGCTAGATCCAGAGTGCAGTTATTTCCTCCATCATTCAACACATATTTATTGTCTATTATGTGCTAGGCACTAACTTTTCCAATTCATTTTTAAAACAGAGACCTTTTAAATTTTCATACGATCACCAACCACCCTCTCCAAAGGACTGCCAACAGATTTTTAGATTCCACTGATTAGAAAAGTATCGTCAAAATACCACTGCAGCTTCACGAACACTTTAAAATAACTCCATTCAATATTATTCAAAATAGCATCTAAACTGGTTTGAAAACTAGTGAGAAATAGCCCGTTTAAGTATGATAGTTTTCACTTCAGCTAAAGAAAAGGATTGGTGTCCATGTGGAATTACAGACTCTATACCAAAACCCCGAGACCCTCCAGAGACCACAGGCCGTAGAGGAAATCATAGGACCGGATACTCTTCAAGATTCTCTTTAAGGATCTTTCAATTTCAATTTGTTGAGACTCTAAGACTGGGTTTATTAGTAGAAAAAATCCTGATAAACTGAAAGAAAATCTTAAAGTATACAACTTGATTTATTTCTTATTTCTTCATTCAAAATGTCAACAAGATGGGATTGGGAGAGACTCTTAATCTCATGAAACAAACTGAGTGTTGCTGGGGGTTCGGAGGGAGGGATAGGGTGGCTGGGTTATGGACATTGGGGAGGGTCTGTGCTATGGTGAATGCTGTGAAATGTGTAAGCCTGATGATTCACAGACCTGTACTCCTGGAGTAAATAATACATTATATGTTAATTAAAAAGAAAGAAAGAAAGAGAGAGAGAGAAAGAAAATAGGAAGGAAGGAAGGAAGGAAGGAAGAAAGAAAGAAAGAAAGAAAGAAAGAAAGAAAGAAAGAAAGAAAGAAAGAAAGAAAAGGGAAAAAAAATAGTCAAAACCTGGAGGACAAAAGGACAGAGCTCCCAGTTACCAACTACTCTGTTCTAAGAAGGTGCCTTTAGGACAAGAGTAAATAGAACCATGAAATTAGCTTAATCAGGTTTATTTAAATGCATCTTACACTACACTAATTGATTGTTTTGATTGGCTTGTGCCTATAAAACCAAGCCTAATTGTATTAAAAGTATTAGAGTGGCATCCTAAGTGCCCCTCAATTTTTCGTGATTATTTCTGGGAACCACAAAGAGTCAAGTGGCCTAACATCATCTTCATTACAATTTGGTTAGTCTCAGCCTCCAGGAGGCATTTTTGTATATAAATGCTTTCTCAGCATGGAGACTAACAATCTGCACAAGCTAATCAATTCCGTGGGGAACCTGTTAAACTATACTTAAGTTTATTTTTATGATAATGTAAGCAAACACCTGGATGGAATTGCTTGGTTTTTAACTTTGAGCATTAGATATAAACCTGATTCCTTTGCTGTAGGGTCCTCAAGAGCAGTGGCCCAGTGTCATTCAACTTGCTGATCCTGGCTCCCACCAGAGCATTTGTGCATGGTAAATGCTTCACAAATTTGCATTGAATGAGTGAACCAATAAAGATAAATAAATGCCTTTTCTCTCAGCTTTCTTTGTATCATCTAACAGGTAGATATATGCACTCTCTTTTTAAGTCTTTGTTCTTCCTGAGCTTTCATGATAAATATTACCTAGTAAACCAGGAAATTTTAACATTGATTCCTGAAGTACCTATTTCATTATCAGTAGCCATCTTACCCGCTAAAAGAATTCAGCTCAATGTTCTCTACACACAAATGCAGGTCTTGAATTTTATTGCCACTAAACTGAACAGAATGTCAATTTATTTAACAATAATCCATTGAATACCAACAATTAAAGGTGAAATGAAGGACAAAAAGAACATTCAAGCTAAAGCCCTCCTGCAAGATTTTAAAATATACTGGGAGAGAAAAGGCTGATACACAATACCTAACAAACTGTTAATAACTGCTATAAAGTGCAGGTGAAGTGTTACGAGAAATAATTAAATCAGCTATCATTACCCTTAACTGGATTTACATAGGCTCAAGAAAAATGCCTAAAAATTTCAAGCCAATTTCAATAGTCCTATTTCATTTGTTCTTTGTAAACAAAAGCTCCCATTGACTTTAAAGTGTAATAGTTGTTTCACATTTCATTCACATATCTCTACTATTTAATTATACTATATAAGTATATAGCTAAATGTTCAAACCCAAATCCAGAATTCAAACAAGTTTTTTACTTGAAATTGCATGTCCTTAATTTTCTATTCACCTGTCTGCCTACCAAGATTCCTAAAATAACAATTTGGATTTAAGCAACAAGTGATATTCAAACGTTCTATGTAGTCCGAGTAAGTTCAATGCAGTATGTATGAATGTATGAATGTATGTATGTACTATGCGGAAGTACTATGAACTACTTCTCAAAAGTGTGCCTGATACCCACATTGTTCATGTTAGTAATCATCTGACCCCTTAATTATAGATGGTATCTGAAGACCTTCTTTTATTCCCGAATCTGCAGCTTAGTTTTTGGTATTTAGAAGCAGATGAATTACCTTGTATAGCTTTACTTTTCAGTGTATGTTTAAAATTTCAATCTCTATGTTATGTTTGGCAATACAGAACAATTTATTTTCGTAAACATCACCAGAATTTTGTAGAGTTAGGTAGATTTTTAAGGGGAGGAATTGCTTGAGGGGTAAGTATGACATAAAAGCCCCTAAAATACACTTGTTACCTCTCAAGTTGAAATATTAAAGAATTTAGATGGGGGCAGCTGGGTGGCTCAGTGGGTTGAGCCTCTGACTTCAGCTCAGGTCATGATCTCAGGGTCCTGGAATGGAGCCCCACATCAGGCTCTCTGCTCAGCAAGGAGCCTGCTTCCCTCTCTCTCTCTGCCTGCCTCTCTGCCTACTTGTGATAGCTCTCTGTCAAACAAATAAATAAAATCTAAAAAAAAAGAATTTAGATGAATGTGGAGAGGTAAGAAGAATATCAGAGCCTAGCCCCCATTCCATATTTGTAAAAGTGATTGATAGCAATTTACATCTCACATTGGATAAACAAAATGTTTTCAATCCTGATTAATACCAGAAATGACAATATATTTTTAAGTTTAATAACATGTACTCCAATTACTTTACCTGCTATGATTAAGAAGAAACTGCAACACATTTGATAATTATAGATGAGTTTGTGACAAATTTAATTTACAAAATTATTACAATGTTTTCCAAATTGCTAAGATAGTTGTAAACTATTTAATTCCCCAAATGCAAATAATATATTTACCTTAACCAGAGGTGGACTCAGGGTTTAGGGCCTAAAGTTTGTACAATTTGGGGGATTCTTTTAGGGTAAAACAAAACAAAAAATACACACACAACATTACAAATACAAAATTAAGTCTCAGATCCTTGGAAAGGGTCTGGACCAAAGTGAGAAAAGTGAGGCCTCAGCTTCACAGTAACCTCCAATGGAAATTTGTAACATTTACTGCAATACATTTGGTTTTAAAAGGCACACCATGGGGCACCTCGGTGGCTCAGTGGGTTAAGCCTCTGCCTTTAGCTCAGGTCATGAACTCAGGGTCCTGGGATCAAGCCCCACATCAGGCTCTCTGCTTAGCAGGGAGCTACTTGTACTCTCCTACTTGTACTCTCTCTCTGTCAAATAAATAAAATCTTTAAAAAAAAAAAAAAGAAAGAAAGAAAAAGGCATGCCATGCAGAGATTGGCTCAGTCCTCCCAGACAATTTACCCTTTCTAAATTATGAAATTGCTGTGTCTGCTAGCTTGTTGAACTAGACTAGTTCAACCTCGTATGTGGAGCCATCTCCAGTCTTCTAACAAACAGTCGAAGTTAAGAGTTATCTCTACAGTCAGATAGCTGGGATTTGAACCTCTGATCTACCCCTGCCTATCTTATAGGATCATGAGAGGATCAAGTATGATTTGAAGCATGTGAAGTGTTTGACACAGAGTCTCAACACCTAACAAACAGGCATTGATACTCTCTAAAAAATATATTTGTAGGCTTTATGTACAGTGCTAAAATAATTATTCCTATGCACTATGCCTAATAATTTCTACAAAGTCTTCTTTGCCAGACATTGTGCGTAGTATAACAATGACTGATGGTCTATGTAGAGTTTCTCCAATTGGTGGATACCAGGCTTAAACTTCAGAAGAGATGCATCTAATTGTTAAATTATTTTCACCTTTCATTCTATCTGAAGAAAAAAAAAAGTTTTACAAAACTGTACAGATAACTGTATATGTCAGAAAAGCTGCAGATTTTATTATTATTGAAATTAATAAATATCAGATTCAAGCCTTGATCTCTAGATACTTTGATCGATGAAAGTAAAACAAAAAAAATTATAATTATTCATACATTTGGCCTTTCTTTAAATCTAGCTAACCCCAGGTTCCAAAACATTTCTTATAGATTGTGATTAGAGTTCCCCAAGTGGATTGATTTCTTCAAGGAAATTAAAGCAGTAGTAGAAGAGAAGAAAACTGTTGAATGAATTGCCCTGGCTTTTTGATCACAGATAAATAGATAACTGTTTTTCCACTTTTAGGTCTAGAGAATAAGGAAGAAGGCCTTGCAATAAAAGGCTTTCTTAACTCTTAATATTGGAAAAGAAAGAATTGAACACTATTCTCTCCTTTAAAATTTCCTTCCAAAGATTTTCTTCAGAGGTCATAGGGTTTTGATGGATTTTTTTTTTTTTTTTTTTCACTTAGCTAGTTCAACCAAGTTTCAAACCGTTTTGGCTTCACAAATTTAAGTACATTACTTCAAAAAAAATTTTTTTTCTGAGAAGCTGATGAAGAATATCTACAGAAAGTCTGTATGTGTGCTCCTATATAAACATTATATCTGATATTCTCTCTCTCTCCTGATATATGTATTTAGAAAGAGAGAGAGAGAGAGAGAAAGGCATCCATTGGCCTCAAGCAACAATAGTGAATCAGATTTATTTTCTTACTTGAGAAGTTTGGATATGGCAGGTCACTAGTGTTAATTTACTTGATTAATAATGCCATAAAAGGTTCAGATTCTGCTCTGCTGCCTTTCACACTTTGGATTGCACCATTACGTCTTGACCACATCTGTCCCTTTTATCAGAAAAAGCAAAAAGCCTTCCCAGAATCTTTCCTAGCAGATGCCTGCTTAAACCTATTGGCCAGAAATGTGTCACTTTTTTCCACAGCTGAGAGGTTGTATCACCTGTCCTACAATCCATAGTGGAAGCAAGCAAGGATCAAGGGAATGGGGACAGATTATATTTGTCACTGAAGCAAACACATTAAAAATAATACTATGCAATTATTACACAATATATATGTCTCCAAGCATCTTCATATACATCATGTTAATTAACGAAAGTAAGATTCCTTGTTGGAAGGTATTTGGGGCTAATCATTTAAAAACTTAATTCTTCATTCATTATTTAAACATGTTTTGAATGACAACTTATGACCAGACACTATATTGTTAAGCATCGCAATTACACAGATAAACTGTTTATAGTTCCCTCCCTTAGGAATGATTAAGTCCATTAAAAAACCAATTATAGCGTGTGGTAGGTAGAAAAAAGATGCCTCCAGTACCCAAAGATGGCCACAACCTAATCCTGTTAATATATTACTTTGCCTGGCAAAAGAAAATTAAGGCTGAAGATGGGATTGAATTGTAACTCGGGTGACTTGGAGCTGGGGAGATTACCATGGATTGTTTGATGGATCCAATCAAATCATGAGTCCTTAAACATAGAAGAAGAGCAGAAAGGTAGACCAGATATATAAGACATGAGAAGAACTTGACTTGCTTATTGGCTTCAGAGATGAAGGAAGGGGCCAGGAACCAAAAAATGTGGTGGGCTCTGGAAGATGGGACTAGCCCTCAGTTTACAGCCAACAGGAAAACGTGAATCTTGATCTGATAACTGCAAAGGACTGAATTCTGCCAACAATTTGAATCAACCTGGAAGATGATTCTGCCCCAGAAAAGCATCTAGAAAGAGATGCAGGGTTCCAACGCCTTGATTTTAGCCCGATAGGACTTATCCATATAGTTATAAGATCAAAAATTTGTTTTAAGACACTAATTTTTAGTCATTTGTTACACAAACAATAAAAAATTAATAGATAATGGTATCTTAATGGCTACCTTAAACAGAAGATTAAGGTATAGCACGGTAAGAAATGTCTGGGATATAACATTAAGAATTTTAGATTCTGTAAGTAGTAAGTTAGAGGAACCATCAGTAACTTCAGTATGGTTCAAGCCATAGGAGAAAAAGGATGTAAAACTTTTTCTACATAGCACTTTCCCAAATAACAACTTCCCCAAGTCCTATAATTCCTGGAACTTAAAATGAGTAACACCTATGATTTGGATTAGTAAGTTGTTAAGGAGAGCACCATTTAGTAAATCTCTTCACCAGTACACATCTGACATGGGGCAGAAAAATGGACAAATTATTTCTTTGAATTAGTTTTCAGGATTTTTAGGATAATTCATGGTCTTATGAAATGAACCAGTGTAATCACTAAATTAAATACAAAATATTATCTATTTGAGGGGCACCTGGGTGGCTCAGTGAGTTAAAACCTCTGCCTTCGGCTCAGGTCATGATCCCAGGGTCTTGGGATCCAGCCCCTCGTCGGGATCTCTATTCAGCAGGGAGCCTGCTTCCCTTTCTCTCTCTCTGCCTGCCTCTCTGACTACCTGTGATCTCTGTCTGTCAAATAAATAAATAAAATCTTTTTTAAAAAATATTATCTGGGGTGCCTGTGTGGCTCAGTGGGTTAAAGCCTCTGCCTTCGGCTCAGGTCATGATCTCAGGGTCCTGGGATCAAGCCCCACATTGGGCTCTCCGTTCAGCAGGAAGCCTGCTTCCTCCTCTCTCTCTCTCTCTCTCTGTCTCTCTCTGCCTGCCTATCAAATAAATAAATAACAATCTTAAAAAAAAATTATCTATTTGAATTCTCTGGTTAGAATAAAGTAGTGCACATAGCAACTTATTTTCATGTTTTGTACTACTGTGAAAATCCTTATTTACCTATGGCAAGCCTGCCTCAGGCACCCATTCTTATTAAAGGTTATATACCAATGCAAGTTTGCAATTTAAGAAGGGGCCTCTACATTGACCTAAATAGAAAGAATACATTTATCTTTAGTTTAATTACTGAGTAGATCATTCTCCCTGCTATATATCACTGAAAATATTAGGGGGAAAATAGGCAATTCCAGCTCTTCTAGTTGAGGCAAAGCAAGGAAAGGGCAACTAAGAATAAATTGTTTAATTTGAGCAATAGAATTAAAGTTTTTTTAACATAGCAACATCAATATCATCAGAACAAATATGAAAGAAAAATGCCTGCTATATCCTTCAGTATGATTTTCAAATGTTGTATGTTTAGTTTTTATGAAGACAGTTGGAAATGGAGTTTATGACCAAGGGTACATGGCATGGCCAAATTCACTGGCTAAGCGGATTTGCAATTTTCTGTTGTCTTAGCAATTGGCTGTGAGGCTAACCATCAGACTGCCTGTATGGTAAGCCAATTTGTTCATCAAGGAGCTATAAAATCCTGGTTCAACTTGCCTCAGTACATTTTCTGCAGTTGCCTGGCTGTTAGGAATTCATGTCCGATTTATGACTGGGGGGAAGGATTTGGGTCTTACATTGCAATTACCATCCCGCATCCGGACGCTTTAGTTGTTTACAGCAAGACAGTCCAGGAGCTGGCAGTAGACCCAGTCGATAAAGAAGGACAAATATTTGAGAAATGACAAAGGCAGAAGCTTGCAACAAAAGTCCAGTCTGGAGAATAATTACTTCCTTAAAAGACCTAACAGTCTCTAGTTAAAATTGAGGTGAAATATTTAATAGTTAAAATATGTAATTCCATCTTAACAGCCTCCTAAAGGCTCTGACCCCCTCCAGTCTCCTCTATGAGGCTGGGTGAGAGACTTTCTCTAAGAGGAAAATACCAACCACGCACAACAATGCCCACCCTTCTGCCTAAAATCTTCCAGTGACTCATTAAGATAAGCATAACCCTCGATGGGGTATGAGGCTCTGCAGTGCCTCCCTGCCCCATCTTATATCCCTCTCCCTCCTGTTCCCTGCTCCCCAGTTACCCAGGCCTTTGTGTCTCTTGTATTGCTGTGCTGTCTGCTGCTGTGGGGTCTTTAACATCCACTGTGTTCTCTAAATGGAGGACTGTCCCCTCCCCTCTTGCCTAGTTAACTCCTACTTACCCTTCAGGCCTTAATTAACTCAAAGACCATTTTCTTAGTGAAATTTTCCCTGATCTCCCTAAGGTAAATCCTCTTTTCCACGTTCGTACTCCCATGCACTAGTCTGTATCAGTTTTGCATGTAACTATTTGATACTGTTTACCTCTGCCACTAACAGTAAGTTCCATGAGTGTATTTTTTGCTATCTTTTCCCCAGAACCTAGAAAAGTGCCCAAGACATTAGCACTCGAGAAGTATTTCCCAAACATACAAACAAATGAGGTAAGAATATTTTCAGGGATTTTTGATTACATAACTTCTATTCCACACTGTTACGCCATTCTCCTCCGTGGAGAAAATGAACCACCATATTGTCTAGTGTAATGCTTTCAACTATCAGTTGCTTCATGCACATTTAAGAACTACAATTAAAGTCATATAGACACAATTGTGTTTTACTGACTGAACTATATTTAGACACAGCCCAGGGAAAGGTGCACAATGGCTGGTTTTGACCTGTATATGGTAAGAGCAGAGACAAAGAGTACCAGCTTCTGGGGCACCTAGGTGGCTCAGTCAGTTAGGCATCTGACTTCAATTCAGGTCATGATCTCAGGGTTGTGGGATGGAGTTCCACGTCAGGTTCCTCACTCAGTGGGGGAATCTGCTTCTCCCTCTCCCTGTGCCCCACTCCTTGCTAGTGTGCATGCTCTCGCTCTCTCTCAAATAAATAAATAAAATATTTTTTTAAAAGAGAGTACAAGTTGCCTACCTTGAGTAGATGGCTCTGGAAAACACAGCCTATAATATCTTTACAAAGTCCCTGAGAGGTAGCAGATACTCTAGGGTTGTATCTTACTTAGATCAGCCAATACCAAGATACGAAAAACTCAACTTAACCCTAGAACAGGAGTTATAACTGAACAGAAAATTTAGGGATCCATGAATCCAAAAGGGAGAATATACTTCCTGGATGTATAAATTCATTGTCCTCATTTTGTAGGAGATAAGCTAAGCCCAACAAGCTTAAGAAATATGTCCAAGCTCACATCCCTTGGGTTAACATCAAGGCTAGAAGCTAGATAGCATAGTTAGACATTCTTGATGGTTTCTATATGTTTAATAACATACTGCTTCTGTTGGAAAATGAATTTTAAAAAATTTACTCATCCACTCGTGAATATGGAAAACATTATTAATAGATATTTGGCAGATCTGTCACAGCAATTTAAAAAATATAAATAGATGTTCTGAATTCTAAAAACATAATAACCAAGACAATTATTAGCTTTAAGGCAAATTTTTAAAGAAAATCACACAAGAAAAAAAAATATAATCATAGAACATTACTTGGCTGAATGGAAAACAATATTTATATAGTCACAATAATGTAAGCAGTAACTACTATTTTAACCAAAAATGATGATAATACTATTGGGATGATTGAAGACATATAAGTGGATAATTTCTAAAATTGATAATACCAGAAATAACAGTATAAATAAATTATATATGTATATAATAATTATACATATAATTATTAACTATAACAGGGGATTGGCTTACTGGAGTGTTAGCTACTAGCAGGTGATGGGGACTCCAAAGAATGTAAAATAGATATACATAGAAGACACTACACTCAGGGTGGAGGCAAAAGATCCACACGAGAAAGGAAGAAATCTGGAAAACAACCCCCGACCCAAGAGGTGAACTCCAGATCTTGTTCCAGAGGATGCAGCTGTGGCATACTGCAAGGCATAAAAATTCTTCAAGGTATTACATTGGCAAGATTCATTGGGAAGCCATCCTCCTGGGTGCCAAGGCAAGCCATCCACAAGGGAAATGCCACAAAAGGGGCACTCACCAGGAAACTGTTCTCTGGAGTGTCAGAGACTGTACCCGTGAGGAAGTGTCTCAGAATGCCCTTGGAAGACAATTGAGAGGTAGTGCTGAGGAAAACTGTCCACAGATGGGGCCATGCCTCATGATTCATGGTGGCTGATGCCATGGGAGCTGTCCATGGGGAGATACTGTTCCTTGGAACTTTCTACCAAAGTTGCAGGACTTTGACACAAATAGATGCCAGGGGAGCCATCCACCAGAAGGAGCAATGCTGTGATACTGGGACACTGCAACACTGCTCCCAGAATGCTGTGAGAAGCTTCGCATGGAGACATCCATGATCTCCAGGAACCTACTAAAAGGAGCAGATCAGAACCAGAAAGAGAAGGCCCTTCCTCCTCCAGTGTCTTTCCAGAGCATGGTACAGACAAAGTTTAACACCATGATTGCTAGCAAAGGAGTAATACTTAGTCCAGCTCTGGTTTTGCACAGCAGGCAATGAAGAGTGCACTTGGAGCCAAGTGGCAATGAACTGATAACCGACACACTGTTTTTGTAACTGCTAAATAATGTGCATGAATAGAAGTCAAAATTCAACTTTGAAAAGAAATTGCTAAGAATCGTGAAGCTTGTCTGAGGATATAGCATGTTTTGTTCTCTCTGATGATAAGAATTATAGTACTCACTTTGCTCCCTTCTGATTTGGCGTCTGTCAAAAGTCACGTTATCATTCTCAAAGTGTGCACATTTATGACACTCCCATTTATGTTATTCCCATTTATATTATCACTGCTCTTTGTTCTTAGATGTACCTACCATTGTTTTTTAATAGGCATCTTTGCATATTATAAAAGTCTCAATAGCATCTAATAAATAAGACATAGTCTCTGCTTTCCAGAAGTGTATTGTCTGGCTGAGGTCATAAGACAAACTCACTTAAAACGGGGGAAAAAAAAGTACAGAATCTTATTAAGTGATAAATTTTGCAGGACAAAAATCAATGCTCTAGGAGTTCCTTGAAGGGAAAATATCCAAATTGTAACAGTCAGTAAAAGCTTCCTGAAGACTTAAAGTGACCTTTAAAACAAGAAAATAATTTGTTTCAGCTGAGTGGAAGTAGAGGAAAAGCAGAAAGAAGACATTGCTTCATCCTCCAGAGAGTTCCCAGGTCTGGGGAAGGTGAGAGTTTGATAAACTGGGATCCATTGTTGGCCAAAATCTGACCCCACCTTTCCCTCAGTATAATCTTTGACCCCTGTTTGATACCAATTCTTTGCTTCTTTCACTTCAGCTTATCTATTGCCCTGAACCCATTTTACTCATGTTTCTGTTAGGCATTCTTCTCACGTTTCCTTGGAAGTCACCTTTCTCCCTCCTCGCCATCTCTCTGAGTCTTGGTCATCACCCAAGACCAGCTATCTAGCTTATGGGGATTTCTCCCTTTTCTGAACTGCTCTACTAAATTCTGGATCACTCACTTGAAGATTGTATTATTGTGTGGCAAAGTAGAACAGTGAAAAGCACATAGACCTATAGTCAGAAAACTTGGTTTCAAGTCCTGGTTCTCCAAAACCCTTGCTGTATTCTCTGCCCCGTCTCTGCCTGTGTTTTGTTATAATTAGGGCTGGTGATACAGGCTTCATTGGGCTATTATGAAGAATGAATGATATTATATATATATATATATATATATATATATACATATATATATATGCCTTCAAATTTTTGCTGAATAAAACATATGCGAGCTATGGTTGTATGTGTGTGTGTGTATGTGTGTGTTTTCACTCTGCCTCAGATATAAATATATAGATGGAACAATACCGAATAACTGTATTCCCTTTAGCACCTACTGCAGTGCTCAGCACATACTAGGCACTAAGTCTAAATAAATGTTTAAAACCAAACTGGTTTCCATAAAAAAAAATATAATACATCTGCTCTATGTTTGCTTTCTCCACCCTTGTTTGTATGCATTAGAGGCATCCAAGTTACGATATTAGTCACTGCAGAAATTACTGGCGAAAAACAATTTGAACTGGTAATATCCATCTTTGCTACATCAAGCCCTGGGTTTATAAAAGCAGTTTAGAACTCATGAGCTGTCATAGCAATAACACTCACTTGATACATTTTACAAATAGCGATTGCTGGTAAGTGTTCTTGCAATGAAGTACTCAAATAACTGGTATGACTAGGAATCTCAGTCACAGATCAGTCAGGTGGGAAATCTCAGGAAATCAATTTCACCAGCAGTTGTGGAATTCCTAATTTTTTTTTTTTCCTTTCAAAATATAAGTCATGTCCACAGAGGTCCAAACAACTATACTGACAGGGCAGTTCGGGGTGGGGGGGGCATGGTGGAAAGGGAAAGAGCTAAAGGGAGTTGGTTCTGTGGTATATTGTAAAGAGAACACACTTTGGAGCCTGTCACACCAGGCGCATATCCCAACTCTGTCATTTATTAGCATCTAAGCATTAGGCCGTCCTGGCATCTCGATATTTTTCTATATGAAATGGCAAGAGAGCAGTTGCCATGAAAATTAAAAGTAAGGCTTTGGGTTGCCTGGGAGGTTCAGTGGGTTAAGCCTCTGCCTTTGGCTCAGGTCATGATCTCAGGGTTATGGGATTGGGCCCCGCATAAGGCTCTCTGCTCAGCAGGGAGCCTGCTTTCTCCCCTCTCTCTCTGCCTGCCTCTCTGCCAACATGTGATTTCTATCTGTCAAATAAATAAAATCTTTAAAAAAAAAAGTTAAAAGTAAGATTCTAAAGGACTAGGCCAGAGCCCTGTGTGGAACTTGAATGACAAGCGCCCTGTGTGGTAACTGAGTAAGACAGGGCTACATCTGAACATTTGCCCGCAAACTTGTTCCATGGAGTCGCCAACATTCGGGCCCAGCAAGTCAGTCACCTCAGCACGCACTCACAGCCCACACCAAGCAAAGTGTCTTGTCCAGGACCAGACTCAGGTAATTGTTCACATGGGCCCAACCTGCTGTGTTCAAGACAAATTCGTCATAGCTATATTAACTATCACACTCCCCTTCACCCCCTCACCTCCATGAACAACACATTGGGAAAATTATTTGGCACCTGCAGAGTAAATAGCCCTCTACCTGACAGCATTTAATGAATTCAGTTATGGTTAGTAATGGTCTTTGCTTTAAAGGAAATGACGATCTCTTCGTTGTCCTCACTGGGATCCTACAATAAAGGCTGTAACTGAATTTGATGAGATCTGACACCCTATCTCCTGAAGAACTTAACCTCTACGAGATTCCTGTAATGTGCCTGAGAAGGTTAAATGA
This sequence comes from Lontra canadensis, assembly GCF_010015895.1. Classification (NCBI taxonomy): domain Eukaryota; kingdom Metazoa; phylum Chordata; class Mammalia; order Carnivora; family Mustelidae; genus Lontra; species Lontra canadensis. Next base: position 3,954,799 of record NW_022631123.1, read on the forward strand.
GATTAGATCTACGTAGCTCTTAGCGTAGTGTCAAGCACAGAGTGATCAATAGCACCAACAATAACGTACTATTGTAACAAGTAGTTCTTACAAGGGACAGCTCGAAGAACCTCCAGAAATATCAACCTTAGAAGCTGCAAAAAAGGGTTGTGCATTACTTTTCAATTAGGTGGCTTTTTGAATGTTAAAGTGAAAGAAGGAAACAAATAGGAAACAGCTACTGTAAGGTAATTGCGTGACATTTTACTGTGAGTAGCTATGTAGGGGAGCTGAGGTCTATCACCGGCTGAGCTGCTGTGTTATGGTGGGGGTTATGGTGGGGGAGGGGGGCACCTCAGGCAAATCACTTCATGTTACCAAGACTCAGTTTCTCTGTATAAAATGAGGCTGTTGGAATAGAAGTGTTCAGGTTGTTTTCAGCTCTACTACCTATGATTCTCAAATATGGAATCTGTTCTGGTGGTGGTAGAAGAAAGCTTTGTGGTAGGAAAGAGCAAGAGCAAATATAGGAAGAGAAGATCTTGGAGTTGAGAGTAAAAATGAAAATGCTTGGGGTGCCTGGGTGGCTCAGTGGGTTAAAGCCTCTGCCTTCGGCTCAGGTCATGATCCCAGGGTCCTGGTATCGAGCCCCGAATTGGGCTCTCTGCTCAGCAGGAAGCCTGCTTCCCCCTCTCTCTCTGCCTGCCTCTCTGCCTACTTGTGATCTCTGTCTGTCAAATAAATAAATAAAATCTTTTAAAAAAATGAAAATGCTTTAAGAGAGTAACCAAGCAATATATCTGCTTAGAGGCAGGCCTTTTTAAATGTCTGCCACTGACTGTATGACGTATTTGCTTGTACAGAGCTCCTAGAGTAAGTTGACAATAATTTGATTTTCTCTGTTGCCTGACACTCTAAATTCTTATTTCCTAGGTTGCCATAGAGCTCTCTGCAGCCAATGTCACTCAGTGAGTTTTGACTGTGCAGACTTAATATGATGCCAATTTTGTGCAATGCTATTTACTCCCTATCCCTTCAAATTAGATGTTCTTCTAGTCCTGAAAATAAAATATCAACAAAACAACTAGACAAATCTTCAACTTAGTAACCTCTCAAAAATATAACCCTTCTATTTCTGTCTTCTGGGACATGAGGATTTTTTTTTTATTATTATTATTATGAAGCAGTGTGTGCAAGGAGGCAGGGAGAAATGTGTTGGATGTAATGGGTTGGAATCTTAAGTCGGAATGGAGGCAGGTTTTCTCAGGGGAACCTCTAAAAAGAAAGAAATACAGTGTGTGAGGAAAGCAGAATCTTTCTTTTCAGAGCAGGTCAAAGAGAGCAGACACTGAAATTTGTATGTGAGAACAACAGTGAGGACACAGAAGAAGGTCCACTCTTCTCTTACTCCTTCTTCCACCACAAGAAATACCCTCCAAATTCTTGAGATCCCTGTTTCTATTGCAAGTCCCACATGGGTCTTATTAGATGAAATACAATCACTAGGAGGCCACATTTATTCCCCCCTCCTCTGGCTTTGCTTCTCTCAAATCTCCAGACCTCTTTTTTTTTTTTTTCTTTTTCAAATTTTTATTTAAATTCTAGTTAGTTAACACACAGTGCAATATTGGTTTCTGGAGTAGAATTCAGTAATTCATCAGTTACATACAACACGAAGAGCTCATCACAATAGGCGTCCTCCTTGATACCCATCCCCCATCTAGCTCACCCCCCACCCACCTCCCTCTACCCCCCCATCTCGGTTTGTTCTCTTCATTAAGAGTCTCTTATGGAGCTTTGTGCAATGGCAGTATCTTAGCCAATGAGATTTATCCAAGGCATCATTATTGCTAATTGAAAGAGTCTCTTACGGTTTGTTTCCCTCTCCCTCTTTCCCCACATCCCTACTGTATCTTCATCTGTTTTGTTTCTTAAATTCCACAAGTGAAATCATATGATATTTGTCTTTCTCCGACTGATTTATTTTGCTTAGCATAATACACTCTAGCTCTATCCGTGTCATTGCAAATGGCAAGATTTCATTCTTTTTGATGGCTGAGTAATATTCCATACACACACACACACACACCACCTGTTCTTTAGCCATTTATCAGTTGATGGATTTTTAGACTCTTACAATAGTTTGGCTATTGTTGATAATTCTGCTGTAAATAGCAGGGTGCATGTACCCCTTCAAATCTGTATTTTTGTATCCTTTGTATCCTTTTGTATCCTTTGGGATACAAATTACCTGGCAGGGTAATTGCTGGGTCATAGAGTAGTTCTACTTTTAACTTTTTTGAGGAAATGCCATACTGTTTTCCAGAGTGGCTGTACCAGTTTGCATTCCCACCAACAGTGCAAGAGGTTTTACCTCTCTCCACATCCTCACCAACACCTGTTGTTTCTTACGTTCTTAATTTTAGCCTTTCTGACAGGTGTGAGGTGGTCTCTCATTATGGTTTTGATTTGTATTTCCCTGATGATATGAGTGATGTTCATGTTGAAAGCTACAAGCCTCTTGCCTTTTACTCATCTCCAAAGAGGAGGAGCATGTGACCTGTTTGGTGAAGTTGAGAGACTACATGCCTAACTCAGCTTCTCATACCTCCTGTCCTCTGGGGCACAGCCTTCCTGTAGAGGAAGGACATCTGCTTCTGCTGAAAGGCCCCTGCTCTGAGGAGAGGCTGACGCTGTGCTTTAGCATCAGGAGCCCGTGTGTGGACAGATAGAGGCCGCCTCCTCCACAATTAGATGTGCAATTAATGTAAGTGAATTTTGATCTCTCATCATCCCTACTCTTTTGCCTTACTTCACATTTTGTTCAGAATGCAGGTGGAAGGAGGAAGTTATTACTGCTTCTCCTCTATCATAAGACTGTATGTGTTAGGGGGAATCTGCTGTAACTTCCTCAGCCACTTCTTAGTGTGAGAGTCGATTCATTTCTGTTGGTTCCTTCCCCTTCCATTGCCTCTTTTTCCTTGATGCCTTGTACTTGCAGATCCATGGAATCTATAATCAACTGAGCCATCTGGATGACCCATTGATTAATAAAACAGAATAGTCTAGACCAAAAAAAAGATTAGTTTCATATTTAATGTGTTTCAGCCATTAGTTTAACTAGAATATTAACTGCTTGGAATTGAACCCTGCTCTAGTGGAAATGTGGGCTAGAAATAATTGTGTCTATCTAAGCAGGCTGTCTAAATCATGGAATTAAACTAGAAGGAAACATATAGAGTCTGAATCCTCTATTTTCATCTGAAGTACAGTGACAGGCATAGTATAGGGTTAAAAGTAGCATGATTTATTATCTTGGTTTTGTCACCAATCTGCCATCTGTCAGATCTGCCATCTGTCACTGATCTGTGATAAACCCTTCTGAACCTTGGAATTTTTTTTTTTTTTTTATAAAATGAGGACAGTAAAGACTGCCTTGAAAAATTCTACAAAGATTAAATTAGATAATGCATGGGAACAATATTTATATTCTATAAAATGTACATATATATATATATATATATATATGAATTGCTAATACCATAGAGAAAGAAACTGAAAAGAGAATATTACATGTCCAAGGCCACAAAGGTCGTTAGACTCCTTTTATTTTCCAGCTTCTCCTAGAGTTTCTCAAAGTGAGGTTCAGGGACTGCTTTTAAAGAAACACATATTTTTAAGGCCCACTCTAGCTGTAAATAAGAATATCTATAGGCAAACCGTTGAATTTGTATTTTAACATGAACACAAAGTTTGGGAGCCACTGTATCTTTTTTTAAATACTTATACAGTGCTGCATTCTCATCAGTTTTAGATGTGATCCCTCTCCCTTTTACTTGAAAACATCTTAAAAGAATTAATTCAAAGTATTTACATTTCACTCTGTTTTAAACTACCTGGGTTATCCTAAGTTAAATGTAAATCTCTTCACTGCTTAAAAAACAGCTTTCAAAGTCTGATAGGTGAACATCTCCATCTCAAATTTTCCACTCTCAAAATAATTATTCTAATATTTATTCTATCTTTCTTAAAGGTCAGTTTGGAACTCAACCCTTGGGCAGTGACAGGCCTGGATAAAAATCATTAAGCCATAGTGTGACCTATAATAAGTTTAACAGGTGAAACCCAATTATGACAAACTTCATAAAACTGCCAAATGGCTATATTCTAATACAACTGGGTTATAGCGGATACAGTGCCAGGAATTACGTCCAGCTTTGTGGAATTTGGAAAGCAAAATGGTTGACTTCCAGCCTCTCTGAAGTGAATTGCCCAGTGAAAAGAAGTGCTTTGAGTATAATATGGATACAAAGCCTGTATCATGTAGGCTGGGTTCTGCAGAGCTTCTGGGTCTTTCTGCAGAGTGGTCTTCCCACAGAGGCTGAGCATGCCTGGATTTGGACTGTGAGTGAGCTGGAGAGCCCTTAGAGTGTGAACAGAGGAGTAACATGACTCGGCCTTCATTTTCATGGCATTTCTCTGGCTGTGATGTCGGGACTGAGGTAAAAACATGGAGATCAGTTAGAAAGCTATTGCCACAAGCTAGTGAAAGACGGTGGGTAACAGCTGGGTTGGGGATGAGAAGCCATTAGCCTCTGGGTATATTTGAAAGGTAGAACTGACAGGATTTGACCCTCAAAATCAATTTAACTGAGCATTGTCCATATGAAAATGATGCTAATCTATAAAACACTTTTAATTAGTTATTTTTTCAAGGAAATAATCTTAACCTTAAAGAAAATGGGCCCTAGAATAAAACAAACCAACAAAAAATATATATTTATTATATTAATATAGTATAACATATATAGCATATACAACATAACATAAAATCACATACATAAATACAAAAAAATATATATAATCTATTCACATATGCAACAAAATATATAGCTTACATATGTTCTTAGTGAAAGCATTTTGTAAGCCAGGTAGGTATACACTCTAATTTATTAACTAAATTCAGTTTTGATTTGTTTTGTTGAAAATACAACATTCTGAAAAGCTCCATAATATAGCTATTGTTAATATTAACACTGTATTCTGAAAAGCTCCACAAATCACAATATAGTTATTGTTAATATAAACATTAACAATAGCTATATTGTTATTGCCACATTCCCTTTTTTCATCTAAGAATTTTCTTTTAATATACGGTTTGAATTTTTCTCCCTTAATCCAGCTGTTTGCTCACAGTACATAGCAGAGTCTCCTCCCTTTCTATTTTTCTTCTGTAGGCTCAGCTTATTATCTTGCCCTTCTATTGTCCTCCAAGTTCTTAGTTTTTGAAACTGATCTTCCACTCACACACATTTCCCCCGGGAAACTTCTGTTGCACCTTTCACATTGCTGACTAGTTTTCTTCATCTTCTCTCTTTGTTTCCTTGAGCTCACCTCCTATTGGTGGGCCAATCAGGGAGGACTATTTCCCATCACCCAGGAGGCTTATAAAACCATCTCTGCAAACTAACTAGAGGTTCCGTGATTGAAGTCAAGGTATCAGTTGAAGCTATAAATAAAATGTAGCACTCAAAGCCGAAGCAGTGTTTTTTTTTTTTCTTTAAGTTATTCAGCAGGACACCATCATTTCATCTCTTCTACACATCTTTTTATTACGATGCATTTTAATGTTCAATATGACACCCCAAATGAAATTCTGAAACCCCCTGTGGACACTTTATTGTGTATTCCATCTCTTTTTGGCTTGGAATCAGGATATTAGTTTATAAAATGATTTTCTCAAATGAAATTAAGGAGGAAAGCAATGTGATTCAGGCATTCACAATTGCATATCAGCCTCCTATTGTGGAAGGATTAAATGTGATTTCAAACAATAGAAGGCAATCCTAGGAAAAAATTATACAGGTGAATGTGTTGATTATGATGTCACAAGTGGGCTTTGGGTTAATATCCTCCATTAAAGATCTTATTATAATAGTTTTACTAGAGTCATGATTATTCTAGGATGATCAAGTTTGATTACTTGGCTCTCCAGAATCTGCTTTACCTTCGAGGCTCCTCCATGTATATTTTCATGTCAGATCTCTTTTTTCCTTCCAGTGGAATAAATTTGCTTTATGATTATCAGTAGATTACAATATGCTAGGTTATAACCATTGTGCATTAATCGTACAAGTGCTGAATTCAGTCAGTATTGTTCCATAATTATACTTTGTTATGAAAGCACAGCCTAATTACTATCCTCACAAATTTTTTAAAAGCCCAGAGAATTAGTCAATCTGCATTTAAGTAACTCTTTTCTAGTGTGGTCTATGCCTGAATCATCTTTGTTCACAAAAAAGTATAGATTATATCCATCATCTAGTTAAATTTTACCTGGACGGAAAATAAAATCTCAATTAAATGTCCAGGTGGGAAAAAAAAAAGGCTCAGATTTTCCAAAGTATGTTTCCACTTCCATCCTATCTACCATTATATTTGGTGACCTTTAGAAGAGGTCAAATTTCCTCTCTCTTTTGTTTATCTGCTCCTTTCAAATATGAATCATAATTTATAATAATTATTATCCTGGAGACATAATTACTATGACGTAAGTAGTGTTATCATTCCCATTTTACAGATGAGATCACTTGACCCATGGCATAACACTAATAAGTATCAGAGCTATGAACTGAACTCACAGAAATCTGACTTGCTGCTTTGAACTCTATGTGACATCAGTACAACTCCACAACCCCATAAATGTCAAAGAAGAAGGTGTGACTCCAATTTGAGAAGCAGTGATTTAGCTATGTTTTGGGGAGTGCAATTTTGGGAAAGATAAATATTATCAAGCACATAGCTGTGAACACTCATCTTTCCTATTTAGAGTGGGTATATATGGCCAGGTCAGAATTCCTGCACCCCTGATCATAGAGTATGGTATTAACAGAATCCCAGTACAACAACGACTCTAACAGTACTAAAAATGACTAAATATATTTGAAAATTTAAGCAGTTATATAGAAAACATAGCCTATACCCATCTCCCAAAAAGTGCAAAGCAAAAATATTCAAATTACCAAGTCAAAATGAATTGACACCTTAATTCCGCAGAAAGTTCTATACTTCATTCTGCTTATATTGAGCTCTGTGGACACAGAACCACACTTGATATTGTTAAGATCTGGGGCCAAAGCACTGCAGAAAGAAAAATCATTCTTTTCTCCAACAAATATTAGATGAAACTCACTAGGCGTCAATTATATGTTAGAAACTATTACAGACCCTGAGGGACTGAACTAGAATATACCTGGTTAAAAAACAAAAGTTGTGGGGTGCCTGGGTGGCTCAGTGGGTTAAAGCCTCTGCCTTCGGCTCAGGTCATGATCCCAGAGTCCTGGGATCGAGCCCCGCTTCGGGTTCTCTGCTCAGCAGGGAGCCTGCTTTCTCCTCTCTCTCTGCCTGCCTCTCTGCCTACTTGTGATCTCTGTCAAATAAATAAATAAAATCTTAAAAAAAAAAAAAAAACCTTAAAAAAAAAAAGTTGCATTCCCAACCCCAGGAAGTACAAGCAGGCCAAATTTTTAACATGATATTTTTATATTTTGAATTTGGAACAGAAATTTTATATTAATACCCATGCAACAAACAATGACAATAGGAATCCTTCTTGGATCACAGATAATTTGTATTCATCCCTCGTCCCCACCCCTAAGAGCTTTGAGGCCATGGAGACATAATTACCAACAACACAATCTCTGCCGTCAAGTTCAACAGCTGGAGGGAACTACCTCCAAGGCTGGCAGAAATCTCACATGGCCCTTTCTACACGGATGCGCATCTCCTTATTCACTGCCTTCCATACATCCTCTGACTGACCTAGTTCTGATTGTCCCTTTGTAATTCTTGTAGGTCATCTCTGTTCCTATTCTCATCTAGCCCAGCTTGATCCATGACTGCTCCCAGGTTGTGGGTATGGACTTGCCCAGCATCTGTGCTCCTCTGAACCTCATCTGACCCACCGTGGGTTCCCAGGCTCTGCTCCTGGGCACGCTTCCTGCTGGGCAGGCACCTGGCTTACCATTTGCTTGGCTTCTCTTACAGCCTGGCTGTTCTCCTCGTACCCACCTCACCAACCGTTCCCACCTCCCTGGGCTGTAAGAGCAAGCACATAAATCAGTCACTATTTATTTGTTGATGTCCAAGAACATTTCACACAAAAACATTCCATTTCCTAAGCCAGGAAACAAAATGAAATCAAAGACATGTTTACAGGGTAATACATTCTTACAAACTTTACTACCTGAAGTTTAGAGATTTACTAAGAGTTAAGTTTCCCCTTTTACCTTTATTTGAGATATTAAAACAAAGTTTTAGGAGAACTAAATGAATAACATGCTATTCAGATCACCACAGGCAATGGAAAAGGACACGGTGTAAAACCCAGTTTGTAAATCTCCAAACAGTCAATTAGCATACCAATATGAGCAATAAGTAGACCTTACAGCCTTTCCCAAGCAAACATGGTAATTAAATACAAATTACTATGTAGCCTGGATGTGGTGCTTTACAATGTACCCCACCTGCCAACCAGCAGCTAAATTCATTCCAAGACTGTCTGGCCAATTAGCCGCTTCCCATTGGGTGACTCAGGCTTCCTGTGTGAACACCATTTGCAAGCATGCACATCAGATTGGGCCTTTTGTTCTCAGAAGGCAGATTTTCCAAGAGACTCAAGAGAGGGTCTCTATCTGGATAAATTTTGCCTCAGCCAGAGAATGTATTCTTTGTACTTTACTTCACAAGAGGCTGGAGATATTCCAATTTCAACACCAGAATAGAATCCCCAGGTTCTAAAAAGAAAAGAAGACTATCACATATTTTTCCTACAGGTGATTGTAATTAGTAACATAAAAATCAAACATAGGATTTTGACAACTTCATCAAAGGCCCTTGGCAAAAAATTCAAGTAAAATGTCTAATTTCTTCTATTAGATAAAAATAAATCCAAGAAATCAGGTCAAGTGAAATTTGATGGCTTATTTTATAATTGATTTTGCACATGGGTGCAGAAATATAGATGCCTAGAATTAAAAGAAAAAGCCCAGTGCTTAAATCTCGCAGCTGAAGAAACAGAGACCCAGGGTCATACAAAGGGGGAAGTAGAAGCAAAGCCTAGCAGTCTTTTCACCACACTATACTCTGAGTGAATTTATATTTACGTATATATTTGTAATATATACATATTTCATGTGCACAAACACAGATCTCTAAGTAGTTCTCCACATGCATTTGTATGTGTGACCCTCACCTTCTGTATTTGGGGGTGTCCAACAACAAAGGACTTGGCTGACAGAATCACTCTTATGTTATGTCACAGGAGACATGAGACTCCAACTAGGTAAATGTAGAATTTTTTTTTCTTTTTGTAATTTTGGAACACATAATCCTCCACTCAATGAATGTTTATTTAACACTACCATATGCCAGGCATATAGATAGTGAATCTTATGGGAGGAATCATAAATAGGCTTCAATTCTTGAAATAAAACCAGTGATCAACAGCTCATTTCTAGTGCTCTGTTAAGGAAGATTCTAAGGAGCTGTCTGAACTCAGAATAAAAGAGTGGTTATGATTAACTTTCACTGACCATAATGAGTGTAAGGATGGTAACAAATGTTTTACTTAAATCATATTCCTTTTGTAGTTTTTTTCCAGATCCTACATTCCCTACAGATTCTATCCTCCCTGTTTGTTTAAATGCTTGCCTGAAGTTGTACAAAAGGAATAGTTGCTTGTGGATATAGCTTCTCTCCTTCTAATATGAAAACAAAAAAAAAAAAAAAAAAAAAAAAAAGAGGGGGGGAGACTCCATAGAGTTAGGGTTGGGGCAATAGAAATTCAGGGCAATTAAAAACAACTAGTCTGTCACTAGGGAGGTATTTTCCTAAATCGGATCTTCGTGGCTGTAGCGACAGACCATGTTAAAAATGACTGCTTTGCTAGAGTTACTGGGACAAAATATGAGGAGTGTTTTGGAAAGGTTCTTTATTAGAAAACTTTGTTTTTCTTTTATGACTTATAATACTGATTTATTGAGAAAATTCACTCTTTCTTCATTGATACAGTCCAATCTTCAAGTTTATAACACTTTCTGAGTAACTTTATCAAATCAATGAGTCTTTTTTCATCAAAATGAAATCACAGATATACATTAAGTATGTGTTTAAGCTGGAAAGGAAAGAAAATCGAAATGGTTCTATTATTTCCCTGTTGAAAAGGCTTTTTGTAATCAGTACAAGTCTTCCAATGATGGTTTCTTTAATCACTTGGTTGGTATAAAACCATAAGTGACATGCCCTCAAAATCATGAGGAGAAGCCAGGAAGTCAATATTAAGTTCACCATAAGAATATGATGAATTTGCACTATTGTCTGGTCTCATTATATTCTTTGTCACAAAAATGAGTTATCACAGAATTATAATGTCTAGTATGTTCTTCTTTATAATACATTCTTATTCACATGACAAGAATTACGACAAGAGGAGAAAATGGACAAAATTAATCCAACCTCATGACAGAAAATACTGCATCAAATTAACTTGTGACAGGCTAGTATTTTTGTGAAGGCATTTATTGATGGCATCTGTCTTATCAGTCTACCTACATCAGTTCTTTATGTGCCTCATCAAAGATCTATCATGAGTAGAACCCTGGAAAAAACATCCTCTGAAAATAGTTTAGATCCAAAGGAAAGAAACAGGGTCATTTCGTACATGATCTTTGGAGGAAATCCCTAACTAAATCAATGACCTGGATTTTACAGCATTCCTCTTAAACAAACTCTATCCTATTTTATCCTTTTTTTGAGAACTTCCTTCCACTAGATTTGGCAGCAGAAATTCATTTGCAGATTATATTTTAGGGTTAAAAAAAAGGGGGGGATAGAAGCATTTCAAACAATAAAGTAGTTAATACCTTAAGGTACATTTGTTTTCTACTTTGGATCTAGGTAGTAATCAATGCAGAATATTCTTATAATGATAGACATAGTGCAAATCATTTAACTAAAACAAATTAGCTAAATATTAAAATGCAGTGTAGTTACTCTGTGCAAGACAGAAATGTTATTGAGGATGAATGACAATAGATGAATATAACTCATATTTGTTCCTATGTAAATAATCCAGACCAAGGTAGGCTGGAATAAATGATGTAAAGATTTTTAAAAGAAAAAGGTGCAATGAAATGTGATGAAGAAGAGAGAGGTCACTAGCCTGGACCTAATAGTTATCTTCAAAAAATTAAGGCCTGGGATGCATTTACTCTGGGAATTTACCAAAGTCGAGGGTATGGCCCACAGCACTATAAATTCAGAAACTTATGCATGCTTACTGTACAAGAATGTTCTCTGAGACGTGTCAAACCAGAAGACCAGGGTTTTTTTGGTTCCTTTTGCTTCAAATGACCACTTTAATGAACCAATTCATTTTCAGTGACCCTTAAAGGAAGATTATATTTTCTTACATGTACCCAGAAAACAACACGGAAAAATGTTCTAATCATTAAACAAAAATGAAAACAAATATGAAATTATCACTGCATTTCTGCACAGGGGCAGTAATAACTCCAAGGAAATATGACAATTTCCACATCATGTCTCCATTAACTCTCATTTGGATTTGGATGTAAGTTAGATGACAAAGGAGAAAAGACATGCATGGAGCTAATCAGATCCCCAGTGATTATTCAGCTGCACACACAGCAGAACACAACAAGCTCCTCAAACAAGGTTCTCATTGACGGATGCCTAAAATATCTATTCTGGTCCTCCTTATTCAGAAAAGGTGATTTAGTATGGTATTGTACTTTCATGCCCGATTACATACCCATTTGCTTTTCTTCCAAGGTGAATGCAAGTAACATTTAGCTCAAGTGCCATTTCCGTAGGAAGTTATGAAACATGTATGACAAAGGTAATCAAGTAGGAAACACCAGACTTGAAAGTATTACAAGTTGCAGGTCAGTCTTGGTTTTAAGAATTATTCTTCTGTCGTTAAAACACACGAATAAGACATCTACTCTTCCAGGTAGATTTAACCAATGGACATTTACCATCGTAATTATCTATTTCTTGTTGGAAACACACACTAATTACCTGACCTAAATTTAGAATGAAAGTTTGGGGGCTAGAATCATTATTCTGAAGACTCTTGTCTGTGCTTAAATGAAAAACTGTAATGAACTAGCCAAACCAAATTGAATTCAAGTGCTTTGGGAATTGCTTAATATTTTTAACCAGTAGAATAATATATTTTCTAAAGAAACTGTCATATTCACTGAAAACAATTAAATTTTGGAGACTGACTTATTATAGAGGTATACTTTCTGTTAAAATAATTTAAGATTACCTTTCACAATGAAACAAAAGAAAAACATGTTGTAAATATGTGATTCACTTGTCCAAATCATTGTCTTGGTACATCATTAGAATTTTAGCAATATTTCATCACCAAAAATAATAAAGCAGGCCACAGTAGTTATTTTAAATACAGTGAATGTAATAAAATTTATTTCATCAATTCTACACTAAGAAAAATTAATTTCAAGTTAGAATATTAGGAGGATTCAATTGAAAACACACACACACACACACACACACACACACAAACTTATAAGTCTACCATGATGAAATACTATGTGTCTAAAGGGGAAAAGAAATGATCTAATTAAATCCTTGTACTTTAAATCTTTTATAATTATACAAATACTGACCTTCTCCATCATTCTTGCCTCTGCACAGGTGTTACTCATCTAAGGAAATAATGTCGGATGCCACTGGTACTTAACTATAGTTCTAAAATTTTCTATTTTGATGATCCTTGACATATCTTGAAATGAAGGGATTTTTCGGAGCTATTCTGCTATTACTTTTGAATACAGTATTAAGTAAATTATTTTCATGATGCATTGTCTTTAAAATTATTCAGTCTCATATCTTTTACTGAGAATAGTGGGGCATACCTCATTCATTTTCATAACACATGTCAGCTACTGACTGCTCCTCTCCCACCACCTCCACTTACTGCACTGCATACATCTCTTTAAACTTGTCTTAAACCCAATTCAATGGTTTGAGCTATGGGCATTTGACTGCTTCTTTCCTTATACATCTCTATGCAACACTGCTTCCTTCATATATCTCCAGCTGTCCTGGGATGTCCTAGATAAAGAACCAAGATTGTTTACTAGTTTCCACATGAAAAACACTCACCTTATATATTCTGGACTTGTTAGCTTGACTAGGGTTGAGGAAGGTCGTGGTCTTTGTTATCTCCAGATTGTACCCAGTCTTCGGTTCTCATCATCTCTGATCTCTCCCACTCCCTATGGACCAATAAGCAAAAAGTTCCCTCTTACCCAGCAGTATAGCTCCATCCATTTCTCGGCCCCTTCATTCTCAGGTCTTAGCTTCTATTCTGGAAAATTATCAAATCATGCTACCAAAAATTCTTGTGTTCTCCCCTCTCTTTTTTTTTTTTTTAAGATTCTATTTGCTGTTTTTGTTTTGTTTTGTTTTGTTTTTTTAACACAGTGAGGAAGAGCACCAAGAGCTAGCTGGGAGAGTGGCAGAGGGAGAGGCAGAAGCAGGCTCCCCACTGAGTGGTGAACTGATGTGGGGCTCCCTCCCAGAACCCTAAGATCATGACCTGAGCCAAAGGCAGACACTTAAGCAACCGAGCCACGTAGGCACCCCATATTCTTCACTCTTAAGAAAAATCTGATAAGTATTAATCTCATTACCTTTCTATCACCCACAACTCCAAGCACATAAATTATTTTTCTTAAATATTTATTGAGCATACACTTCATTTAACACTTCGGGGACTCACACAAAACTAATGAGGTTGGAGTGGAAGAGTCCTGATGTCAATTTCCTGTTACATTAGGTGTGAAAGGTTAGAAAATAACAAAACTCTTACACTCTCATTTTCTTTTTCTAGAAAATGTGAACAATACAATGTAGCTGCATGAAATCAGAAAGCAGTTATGAGAAAATGAGAATATGAAAAAGAAATAACAATTCCTGTAAAGCAGTAATTCTACCCACTATTTCACTCTTTGAAGCTATGTTCGCAGGTGATGATGGTACACCTATGCTAAACCCACTGCTTCCTGGCAGTTAAACTTATGAAAAGAATCAATAAATTTTTTTTAAAGGTCTCCTGGTCTTTGACAAGTGCAACATCGTATCCCTAAGAGGAAAACATTGAATGGTTTGAGTTCTGAATGCAATCTCTATTGAATTATATACAAATTATATTACATTATTATATGCATTATATATATTATTTGCATTACTGAAGGACTCATTGTAGAATTTGTTTAACTATATTGAGTCTATTTACATAACACCTTATTAATATATAAATTTCCAGGAGTACCTCTGAAGACTCATAGAGCTAAAAAAATACCGAAGGTCTTCTAGTCTCATTCCTTCATTTCTAGCTAAGAAAATTGTGATATAAAATAGTGGTATTGCACTGCCCTAAGTGTGATAATAAATGAAGACTCTTGATTGCCAGACTAGAAGATTCGTGATTCTTTTTCATCTCTTCTGTCAGTGGTTCTCAGCACTAGCTGCACTCTAGGATCAACCAGGGGATATTTTCAAAACAGCCATGTCCATGTGTCACCCTAGCGATTCTAATCCAGTTGGTTTAGGGTGGACTCTATCATCTACATTTGTTTTAAAATCTTCCCAAGTGATTTAATATATAGCCAGCATGGAGAACCCACTGTCTCCTTTGGTGTGTAATGCTGAGCTATTTACCCTTAACTCCATGTAACTGGAGGCAGGAGGCAGGGAGCAAGGAATATACATAGTGATGAAGTTTACATTACTGCCCCCTGGAGAACATACTCAAATCTGACCCCTAATTCACTAGTTCTTAGATTATGCTTTCGCTGAGCTCTATCAAAATGTGCAACCATGAAACTACTATAACACTGTATGTTAACTATATTGAAATCAAATTTTTAAAAAATGCACAATCACTAAAATCAAATACTCAATTTTTTCTCTTAATTCAGAGCACAATATTAAGCTAATGAAATAGCATGTCCTCACTTTAAGGACTTTCCCCAATAATTATTTCTAAATCTTTGACAGATGTTTGAGATTATCTATGCTAAAATCTAGCACAAGATGGTATCTGATTAAGCACAAATTTTTATATCTGTTTCCTTTAAATTTAGAATACCAAATATTTTATTATTTTGCCTATTGCCCAATAAACATCATGAATATCAGATGTATTGCCATCTATACAAAGTGAGAACAACTACTCTAATTTCTTATTCCATACCCCTACTTGACTTCAGTTTTCAAACCCTGAAATTTTGTAGTCCTTTTGATTGAAACGCTCTTGAAAAGAGTAGAAAATAAATTATTTATTGAATTGCATTTATTCTTCTCTTGGAGTTTTCTAGTAATCTGTTGTGAAGATATTTCCTTTTTTCTACTCATCATTTTCTCAGTTTTGTCTCACTCACTAAAAATTCTAGTTTAAGATTCGAAAAATCAGTTTGAGTCACTAGATTAAAAAGAAATGCATGCAAAATCTCTGGAGATAAGAGTAAAAATGGCTGGTTTGCTGAACAAAAAGCAGAAATTCAGTTTAGAACATGAAGGGAGAAAGCGTATGGGAGTGCTAAGAAATGAGGAAAAAAGGCAACCTCTAGCCATCAGCCTATTGTCAAGACTGAATGACTTCCTGGATCCCTTGGGGCTTCACTCTTATCTGATTAGATGTTCCAGTGCTAAAGAGTGCCCTGATCATCTTCAGGATCACCGAATATGGCTATAAATTTCCTGATCTATACCAGCTGCCAGATTATAATTCCCAATACACTACTTGATATTTCTTGTTCAAAAAAATTATACAAACCTTCCTTAGTTACATGAGGTTTAAAGTTCTAGACTCTAGTCCCAATTTACTTTCCATCCCTTCATTTTCACTGGTGAGGAAAATGACGCCAAGGTCACAGAGTAGTAAGTAGCAACAAGTAAATGTTTTGTCCAGGATTTTAACTTAAATTAGTTTAAACTGTGACCCTCTCACATTTATAGAGAGCATTATTAAAGAGTTGGTCTTGTGGTTATGGTGGCATTTGGACTGTACTTGGAAGTCTGTAGGACTGGGAAAAAGGGAGAAAAATAAAGAACTAAAAGAGCTTTTTTTTTCTTTTCTTTTCTTTTTTTTTTTTTTTGTCTACCTAGCAACCCTAATATTCTGGAAAGTGTGTCCCTGCCCCACCTCCAACAGGACTATAGTTAGTGTGACAATAGATTATTATCAGACTTGACCTTGCCTTCTTGGCTATAGCTGAATGATCTAGGGATAGGCTAACCCAAGATGGACAAATCAGAGTTTTCCCAAAGCCAAGTTGGGTGGTTGTTGGCCATATTTCCCGCAATGGAGAATACATCTAGGCAGTAATTAAGAATAAAGAAAATCAAATCAAATAAAATAAGAAAATAAAATAAAATAAAGAAAATCAAAGACGAAGGGCAGAGAGATTTTTATAGTTAAGTCCAGGGCTCATTTGTTAATGTGGCCTATCTGTTTTATGATGCTTCTTCCCAGAACATCATCATTCTATAAAATAGTTCGGTATATTTTGAATAAATCTCATCTTTTGCTGAAGCTGAGTCCGTTTGAGATGTTGCCACTTGAAATCCAAATAATCTTAACTCATACATACAGTCTCAGGGATGAGATGTTGCAAGTGACAGACCTGAGTCTGGGGAAAGGGGGGAAGTGGGAGGATTCCAAGACCCTGAGCCGAGCAGATGGCGGTCCTTACTCTATAACAGCAAAGCAGCTGGTGAAACTATCACTAATTGTCTTTTGAGTGCACACGATGCACTCACAAAATGTAGAGCAATGAGGACAAAAGATCAACATTTAAGGAAACTGGAGACTGTTGGCTAACTCTTAGAAACCGAAGTACGGTATTAAAAGGGAGGAAAAAAACACACGGCAACCTGGTCAACTTGAAAGCAGAGGAGAACCAATGGAGGAATATAAATTTGTTATGGGAAATGCTTTCTATCTCATGACTTGAGATTAATGAAAATCAGATAATCAAATAATGTTGTGAAAAGAGAATAAAACACATGATCCACTCTCCTAAGGGTGGAGACCAATTAGGAAATGGTAAATACTGGAAATGGGAGTGGAAAGAGATGAGAAAGCTGGTGACTCTATAAAGGCTGATCCTCCTTGTGTCTCCATGTACATCACACTTTCTAACTCCTACCCGTCAAAGAAAATGATGCTTCTAATTGGAAAGCAGTTTGCGAGCAGCTGTAAACTTTCTAGTGCACTTTAAACCGGTGCAGCCTCCTCCCTGTTGGGTCCATTCATGTTTTATTAGGTTGATAGCTGCAGAGAAAGAGCTCCCAGGCATAGGGTTTAAGAAGCAGAAGCCCAAGGGCCCAAATACAAAGAGCATGGGCTTGTCTTTCAAAGGTGGATAGAATTTCAGCAGACAGAGAAAGGAGCAGAGAGAAAGACAATGAAGTCTAAGGGCAGGATGGAAAATGCCAAATTTTGTAAAAGGAGCAGGTGATAATCTAGTAGGTTGGAGCACGGGGCACATGTGTAGAAGGGCATAGGAAATTAAAGCTGTCGGCAACATCCGGGGCTGTATAGTCTAGCCACTCAGAAGCCTCTTTCCTTATTTTTGGCTTCTTAGCTTCCCTTTTTATAAGCAAAATTCATGGTCTGGTCTGACTGCCAGACAAGTAGAGTGTCCCTGTGACTCCTGTTGGTTCTACAGTGGCACACCACCAGGCTTCCTTTACTAGATGACCCAAATTCCTCCCCCACTCCAAAAGATTGTTTCTATTTATTTGACACAGAGAGAAGGCACAAGCAGGGGGAGTGACAGGGAAGAGTCAGAGGGAGAAGCAGACACCCCGCTGAGCAGAGCGCCCCATCTGAGACTCCATTCCAGGACCCTGGATCATGACCTGAGTAGAAGGAAGATGCTTAACAACTTAGCCACCCAGGCACCCTAAGATCACCCAAATTCTTTTTTTTTTTTAAGATTTTTTAAAAATTTATTTATTTGACGGAGATTACAAGTAGGCAGAGAGGCAGGCAGAGAGAGAGGGGGAAGCAGGCTCCCCACTGAGCAGAGAGCCTGATGCGGAGCTCAATATCAGAACCCGGGGATCATGACCTGAGCTGAAGGCAGAGGCTTTAACTCACTGAGCCACCCAGACATCCCTATCACCCAAATTCTTAATGGTAAAATACATGCCCTACAAAAGAGCTTGAACTTTTCTTAATATATATAAACATAAAAATATAATTGGCTCAATCTCTCCTTCCACTACCCACTCCTCCCAACACCAGCAAACAAACATACAAAAATGAGTGTATTCAGATTACTTTTAATGCAATTAGACATGGAATCTTACCAGAAAAATATTTTTAAATGAGTATCATCGGACTTGCTCAAGAAACAAGTGTCAACTTGTTTATATGTACTGAATGTATGTATATAGCTATTCTGTTTCAAAATGGTAACCAATAATTGTATATGACTATTTAAATTTAAGTAAAAAATTAGTTTCACAGGCACACTGACCACATTTCAAGTGCCCAATTGCAACATGTGGTTAGTGGCTATGGCATCGGACAGCATGTACAAAATACTCCCATCACCAAAAATGTTCTGTGAACAGCGCTGGTTTACATAGAATGATTTAGAATGATCTAGCAACCATATGGCTCAGTAAAGTGGCTTTAAACCTTGTACAACAAGCAGTCAGTCTCCCCCAGGTCACAAGGGGTATAGGGAAAAAGATTTTTAAAGGGGAATTAGGTTTTGGGGAAAAATTATAAAAGAACAGTAAGATTGACACTAAAAGTAACTAAACAAGGTCGAGACAAGCTTGACGCTGGTTTGATAATATTTCAGTGGTATTTTTAACCTCCCTATGGGTCTTCTCCCAGCTAGAGTCTTTTCAGATCCGGCTGTTTTTCTGAAATCTACTTCAGAATCCCTTTCTTATGTTTCTTAGTCACTGAAAAGGAATAAAAGCATCAGGATAGAGTTGCCCAATAATCACAAGATCTGAACAGGAATTCAAATCCAACAATAAACAATCATTTCTTCTTTTCAATGTCTAAACAAAAGAAAACCCAACACAACAACAAAAGCCCTCAAGCATCCCTGAGTGAGGTGGCAGAGGGGAGGGGGCTGAGGCACCCCCCCATCCCTGCAATGAGCGTTTAGAACAAGAGCACACTGCAGGCGCCCCCAACATACAAATGGGGCACTTCATCTCTTCCTCAGAATAGTCGTGCCTCTATGAACAGGAAGTTTCCTCAGATTTTCTGTGAGATTTTGAATGTACATCAGAGATAGAAACTGAAAACCCTCGAGCAGACAAGATTTGAGTCTCCTCTTCATTTCCTCCCTGACTGCCATGTCACTCACACATCCCTGCTCGGTGTAACCACAACCCGAACATTGCATTGAGCCAAGGTTTTCCTTTAGAACATATTTAGAGACTTGAAGTCAAAGGCAAAATAAAACAACTTCCTAGAGGAATCATGTCTACATACACAGCCACAACCACTGCTCTCCCCAGAAGCCAGGCCTTTAGTTTTGCTTAACCTCAACTTTTTCACGGTTCATGTTTCAACCAAGGGATTGCAACACCACTGTGTACTTTATTAAAGATGCAGCCCCTACATAGCACATTTCCAGTAAGATAAAATATTTAGTAGCATGATTTCTAGACAATAAATTTTCCACAGTATGACTTATAGCTGGCTCATCAGCCACAAAAGCTGAATAATAATCAAAGCTAACCTCCATATTTCTAAAAGGAAGAGACTGGTGTTTCCAATCTTAATTCTTGCCTGACATTGGTTAAAGAGGTGCTAATACCCCACATTTTACAGTGCCATCAATATTGCAAATAAATGCACAACACAATGAAAATATTTATGTGTGGTACTATCCAGAAAGATATAGTTAGGAAAAATATGGTAAAGTAGAAGTAACCTTGACAAATTAGGCTTCATTGAAATACTTCCCAGGCCTTGCCCAGAAACATATATAATTCACAGAGCCTAGCACCAAATACAAATGAAGAGCATTTATTATTATTCCATTCCTCTTCTATTTTTTTTTCTTTTGGCCATAGCATTATTCTTTCATAATGAAACTCATTGTGAACCACTTTCTGTGCTCTCTTGTGCCATAACCTACAAGTTATAAATGTCTAATTCATCTTTATGCAACTACGCCCAAGGATGGGGTGTTTGTGTGCTTGCGTGTGTGTGTGTGGTGTGTGTGTGTGTGTGTGTGTGTGTGTGTGTTTGGAAGCAGTCCACGGGACCCTTGCAACACAAATCATCATCAGATCATATATGATAAATCAATGTTTGGAAAGTTAATGTCACCTAAAAATTCAAAATGGCTGACCAATCCATTATTTAAAACATGTAGCCATATGACAAGTGTCCTTTACCTGAGAGGAGAAATTATTTAATCAGTGAAAATTTTAGTTCCATTTTCAAAGCTTAAGAGAGTTTCTTCTTTAGAAAAGTAAGTGAGAAAATGTATGGATAGAACAGAAATCAATGAACTTGGACCTTGTCCTAAAGTCCTCTCATTAAAAACCAGAATGCTTTATTCAGCTAAGTCAACTTCAAAAAAGAAGGAAATGAATCGTCTGACCTGACTGACATCTTAAAAGGCAGTTGGTCTGTTCGTTTTAAATAGTAGCTGATGTTCCAATCTCTTTAATTTGTATAACTATTAATGTTGGTATAACTGAATTTTTCTTATCCTTTAATTTAATATATATATATATATATATATATATACACATATATATATAATCTTCAATGAAATGAGAAAGTCTTCAATGAAATGAGAAAAAACAGATTATAAAGAATGGAGGGGATGATTAGATGAAGGAGGGTTAATATATGAAGATAGAAGAGAAGAGGACACAGAGACATAGTTGGAAAGTCATGTGATATATGAACTCCTCTGCACTACCATCTATGAGGGAAACAAAGAGAGATAATCATCCTTTCAGACTCTGCATGAGACATTGGAATGGAGTAAAACTTAGATGTGAGTTTGAGCCCCAGCTTTCCCCTTTTTCAGCAGTGTCTTGTCAGGTTATAGAAGCTCACAGAGAATCATTTCTCCCAATTATTAAAGATAAAATAATCTTATAAGGATGCCTTGAGGATTAAATGAAGCAACCTCTGTAGGGTGTCTGCCACCTGGTAGAAATGTCATAAACGTCAGTTTTCATCCTTATTTAATTAAAGATGCTTAACTTGTCCTATGATGCTATGTGAAAATTTCTCTTGGCTCCGTTTCTAAGAACGGAACCACGAAGGCATAACGTGTGTGTGTGTGTGTGTGTGTGTGTGTGTGTGTGTGTGTGTGTGAATAGGTGTACCATCCCTGCACAGGGGCTGAGCTAATCTTCTCTGCATCATTCCAGTTTTGGAATGCGTGCTGCCAAAGCGAACACTGCACAAGTGTGTCCTTAGTGCTTAATCCAGTTAAGTTCTGCTGGTTTACTCGCTGTGTTGCTTTGCGCCAGACTTTATGCCCAAAAAAGTACACAGGACTTCCTGGTTTCCCTCATCCTCCTGAATGCTTTGCTTGAGTTACCTCATTCAATCTGCATGACAACTCTAATTCAAAACAGAGTATTCTTCTCTCCAACTTGCAAGTAAGAAAATTAGGGCATAGAGAACTAAATAACCTGCCCAATTTCACAGCTTACAGTGATGAAGACAGGTGGTCTGTTTCCAAGCTTTCTTTTCGTTGTCATATGTGAAACCTTTGCCCTCCTTGGCCCTATGCAAGAAAGGTAGCCTGAACCAGTGCTCTGATTCACAACCTCTACTCCAAATCCTTCTACTCCATATTTTCTTAACAGAAACTGGTACACTAGATGCACAGGGGATTGCCCATGAAAGTTGGAGAAGAAACTCCATGATTCTTGGCAAAGCAAAATTTTAAACAAAGAGGATATATATTTAATTCAACTCAAGAACACAAACACCCTGTGAGCACCCCACTTTGGCCAGATGATTTCTAGATGAAACACTGCATGGCAATTCAACTGAGTAAGAGTTTTTGTCCTGAAGGAACAAAACCTACCTTCCTAGAAATCAGGAATGTAAACAAATATTTAGTCAGCCCCTTCCACCCCCAAAATGCTGCCAACACTTTCTCTAATGTCTCTGCAGATAGAATCTGGTTCTTAAAGTCATTAAATAAAGGAGAGTTGCCATTTGGGGAGATTCCAGGAAGGACTGGTAAGATGAAAAGCCCCCCCCTTGACAACCTACTTTTCTCTCTTCGCAGGCCATAAGAGGGTGTATTGTCTGCAGAGAATTTAAAGGGAGTAATAAAATCAATTTAAAGAAAGTCAGGCTTTTCTTATTAACACCATGCACTAGCAATTCCAAACAACGTTAGTGATAAATTATTCAGTATCCATCCATTGGGGCAAACCTACCTTTATGTCACTTGTTCTAAGAAATTGCTACATTTCAAAGGTGGAAGCTAAAATCTGACTTTGGAGAGCTGTTCCTTAGATCCTTGTTCAGCACTTAAATGTAGAGTTTTATTCATTAGTAACACAAGTATTGACCCATTGTTCTTGGGCAATCCTTCAGTTGGGGAAAAAAAGTTAATGCATTCCACTTCATAGTATAAAAACTAACTTCACTGGGAGAGGTATATAATTCTACAGAGATTATTCCATGAATTGTTTTTTTTGCTTCCTCCATTTGGAATGGGATATAGGGAGAAAATAGAGAAAGAAGGTTCTCCAGTAGAGGATGGATAAGCTATTGGCAGGCCCAGGTAAATTGCTAGTAAGGGGCATAGAAAACAGACTCCAAGAACTATGGTGTCAGATATCTGTATTTAAAGTTTCCTACTCCATTCTATAGGAAAGTTTTGTCAAAACACTGTAGTCTATTGTTATTTGCACTTTGAGGAATTACAGAAGGGATCCATGTCCACACAGAGATGAGAGGGGTAGACAAATACCTTCAAGAGCATGGGGTAGCAATTTGAGATGATAAAAGGATATCAGCAGAGAAATCCAGAGAAATCTGGGGTGAAATGTGTCTAGGGACAAGAAGAATAAATGTGGGAAATGGACTAGCCTGAGACTCACAAGTATATGCCTGGGGGGACTGTGGCAAAAACATAAACTATTAAAGGTTGAGTGGATCCTTGAAGAGTTCATGTCTCGCTAAAAGTCTGACCAATACTCACTACTAGACAATTGTTTTCCTATGTATAAAAGTATCTAGATCTACAACCATGCTCAGGGAATTCCAAAATTTGAGTTTATATAAGAAATTACTCATTTCTTAAAAGCTGCAGAATAATGGAAAAATAGTATCCTGCCTCATTACAACTGCTGATTCTCGTGCCTTAGAAATTTTCAAAATTGCCCAAGGCTCACAGGAGGTGGATTTGCCATACACATGAAGAGAACATGGATTATTATTGTATGATAAAGAAAAGGATGATCCATGAAAAGCAGAGCTTGAAGATATTAATAACTATGAAGCAAGGAGGACCATGCTGAGTACTATAAGGACACTGTAACAGGTTATTATAAAAGATTCCATGGACAAAGGGAACTTGAACTGGTTCTTATTAATAGTTATCAACAGAGAGAGCTGATAGGGAGAAGCTGAAAAGAAAGGAAAGGGAAGGGAAGGGAAGGGAGGGAAGGGAAGGGAATGGAAAAGAAATGCAGTTACAGATTTTTAAAAATCTAATGTGTTTGGAGAATGATAGTCACACAGATTCAGAAAGTATAAGAAAGAGGAGGACATATGGCTAGAAAGGTAAGTACAGGCAGTCACACCACAGGCCTTAGAGGACAATTTGAGTGATTTTGAACCATATTTGGTATGCATGTGGAACCCGTAAAGAATTTTAAAGCTTATTTACTATAAATTTATTCATTTATTGTGCATCTAGATTTTCCAAGAACATTATCAATAATGGCAAATCCCTAGAATAATTTTCCAAAGGATGCCATAGTACTGGCATTTTCTGTCAAACTTAAAACAACAAAAGAAAGTTATGATTAACTAAAATAACCTTACCTGCTGCATGAATGATGGTCATGGTTCCAGCAAATACACAAGATAACGTAAAAATACTTTTACTAAGCAAAGGAGAAAAAAACTACACTTAAATCTAAGGGGGGGAAAAAGTGTTGCCCTATAGCTACTGGGCATATTTTGTCGCAAACATGAACCGTTTATGGACCCCAAATGCCTCACACTGTTTTCCAGAGTCCCCAACGTCCAATGTTTTTCCTGCAGTGCAACATATGTAAGCTGCTTAAATCAGCTTCTGACATCGCTTCAACTTCAAACTGGAGGCTATGTGAGGCTTAGCAGATGGTGAAACCCATCCAGTTCTCTAAGTGTGTGTTCAGCATAAGGTGCTCGTATGTTCTCTTGGACCCAGCTAGGCTGAAATCTTCCCTTAGAGAAAAAAAATACATGGTGTTCAATTTGATGGTGAGGAGTCAGAACTCCAGCCACTTGAGCTATGTTTTGCTTTTTTTTCTTTCACAAAGGTGAAGAGCACAGTCACAGTGGCTTACCTGCCTCTTAACCAGGCTTAGGAAAACTAAAAGCCGATTAATTGCCTCCTGACTGTGGTTAAATTTAAGTCTGGGTAATTCAAGATTCTTTAATCCTTCCAGAAATTTAAAATTCTCTTCCTTCCTTCAAGTCTTCATTTTTAGATTCCTCCACATGAAGTCCAGATCTGAAAAAAAATCAACAGTAAAGACACTCTCGGTAATAAGAAGGAGGTACTGATACTTACATCCAGGATATAAAAAGAAAACAAACAAACAAACAAAAGCACTAAAGAGTCAAGCATCCCGATTTACTGCAGAAAAATTATAAATTCCCCAATCTGACATTCAGGGCTTTCCACAGTCTGCCCCAGCTCGTCATCTGTCCAGACCTATCTCTGTGTGTCTGCTACAACCATTCAAACTGGAGTGGTCCTTATTTTTCTCACATCGTGTTGCCTCACCTTGGTCCCCTTGAATAATCTGGTCCTTTTTCCAGAAAGGACTTCTCTCTCTACCAACCACAGCCTATCTTTATGATTCGGGCAAGGCTAGAAAACAGGGTCCATGATGGAGGTGGGTTGGTGGAAAGAGGAAGGGAATGGTGAGGAGAGAATTGGAAATGGAAGCCAGGGGCTAAAGGTCATGCGTCTTTTACTAGGGAACTTGAACTTCATCCCCCTCGGCCACTGTTTCATAAAGTGTCAGTAGACCATGTGCAACTAAACCACCTGGGGGCCTTTTTAAAAAGACATATTCTCGGGGCACCTGGGTGGCTCAGTTGGTTAAGCAGCTGCCTTCAGCTCAGGTCATGATCCTGGAGTCCCAGGATCGAGTCCCACATCGGGCTCCCAGCTCCTTGGGGTGTCTGCTTCTCCCTCTGACTTTCTCCCCTCTCATGCTTTCTCTCTCAAATAAATAAATAAAATCTTTAAAAAAAAAAAAAAAAGACATATTCTCAGATCCAGATATCCTAGTTAATATTTCTGGGTAGGAGGCCCAGGACTGGCTTTTCAATAAACCAATTAGGTGTAGGTGATGAATTAAGCTTAGGTAATTCTTTTACACGTGAAAGTCTGAATGCTAAAGACATCGAATAACTACAAGTCTAAGAAAGCAAATAGACCTGTGTGCTAGGAGAGAGCATTTGAACGACAGAATGAAGCTAGAGAGCATGGAGGAAGCGACTAGGGGCAGAGAGACCAGTTAGGAATTAATTGCAGTGGTCACTATTAACCTCTCTCTTCTGAAACCTTCCTCCTTCCTGGCTTTTGTGGCGTGACTTCCTCCTGACGACCTTGCTGCCTCTGCATCCACACTTACGAATCTTTCGTGCTTGTCCTCTCATTGTGGCATCCCCATGAGTGTTCACATTCTCTCAGGTTCTGTATGAAATCCACTTCTCACCCAGCGTTTTGTTACTATCTCATTGTTCCCTTAGCTTCAAAAACCACATTTACACTGAGGCCCCCCACATTTATATGTCAGGACAGCAGATCTCGATTTCCAACGACCGAGATGTTCTGCCTACTATTTCACAGGCATGTCCAAAATTGACACTCTTCCCTATCTCTATACCTACTTCTCTTTTGTTAGTACCTATCCTACATAGAGAGGGATAGAAAATTTCACCCAGACACCTGAGCATCTCACCTAAATCCTGTCCTGTCCTTCATGCCACTCTCACACTCTTTGCTTTTTGCCCTATTTCCTACTAACAATTATCTCTTCCATCCATACCTTTCTCTACATCTCCACCCCATACCTTTGGTTTAGACTTCAAATCCTGAGAAGAATCCTAGAACTCAACACTTCCCAAGCCAAAAAAATAAATAAATAAAGGCCAAATATCACATGCATGATAGCATGATAGAGAAACCCTGGGAAAATACCTCTGATGAAAGGTAATTATGAATGTAAATTGTCTTCACTGAAGAAAACCTTTAGTTTGAGGCTTTTTATTGGCACAATTTATTTGCCAAATGTAAATATCTTCCTACTGCAGAATCCTAATTGTCCCTTGCTAAAATTACAGCATTGGTAGAATGGCCTCAATGAGTCACTATGAGGACATGGTGCGATCTCATAACTACTGTGCTGATGGCATGGGGGCAGAGGAACACTATGGGAAATTGGAACTGATTCTTTCAGGCCAGCTTCTTCTCCTACATTATATATCAAAACAGTGGCTTGCAGAGGGAGAAAAAAAAAAAGTGTGTGTGGTGTGTGTGTGCACCTGTGTACGCATGTGTGCAAACAATCATGGCCTCTTCCATCTGCTTGTTAATTGAGACTGAGGTAAGTAATGATAGCGGATTTTAATGTGATTCAGGGTTCCAAGAACCCAACTGAAAATGTTCCAGAGCTGCTGGGTTAACTAAGGGCTCCTTGAAGAATGGAAATTTCCCTTGCTTGCATTTTCAGTGACTGCTAGAGAGCACTGGGCACAAGCAAGCCTACATCCATACAACCAAACCCTCAGTGGCAGAGGGATCCTAAAGACAGCTGCCTCTTTAACTCTACAAAGGAGGAGAGAGACATTCTAATGCCCTTGGGCCCATGCAGAATCTCAGTCTCCTTGTAGCCCTGAATGTGACCATGACCTTAACCAAGACCACTCACCACCACTGCCCCCATAACAATTTCTCCTTTCTTTAGCTGTAGCTATTCTAGCACTTTGTATAAGATATACCATTTCGTTTTCTCCTAGACCCATATGAAATAAATACTGTTATTTCCTATTCAAAGGCAAGGAAATAGGTTCAGAAATGTTAGGGCATTTCCTAAGAGCTATACAGCTGGTGAGGGTTAGATCTGAGTTATGTGAATTCAAAGTCATCTCTTTCTATTAGCTATGCTACCTTTGCTGCTCTATGTCCTGTTAATTGTTTTCTTCTGATAACCTTGTGATAAAAATGCTAACAAGTATCAACAGTGCTTGTCACATATTTCAAATAGTCCCAGGAGGACAGGTGGGGAGAGGGTAGATATGTCATCAAAGGCAATATTCCTTGAAATTAATTTCCTGCATGATTCACAGAAGGGTATACTGACATAAGGGTTACGCCTTTAACGGCTTTGCATCAGATAATTATCAGTAATTAAAAACCCAGTAGGAATTAGTTTATTAGATCACTTTCTAAAGTGGTAGTAAGCTGAGTTCTAAGATGGAATTTAAGTTGTAAATTGTCACCATTTGGAGACCTAGACCTTCTTAGTCCAAGTATAGAAAGAAGGTGAAAATTTTGAATTCTGGCAAAGTCCAGCTTTTAAAGGTGTTTTCTTCCCCTAAAATATCATCCTTAAGCCATAGCTTTGAATGCAGTTTGTTCATTTGCTTAGATTTTAATACATAAAGTAAAGCATAGTTTAAACCTGGTCAATATTTTTATTTGGACTGTTTATGCTTCCTTAAAAACAAAACCAGAAAAAAAGAGAAAGAAAAGACTTGACAGCATTTACTTTTCACACACTCCACACATGCTGTTAAAGGAAGATTGGCACTGCAAGCATGAGTCTACTAAAGATTCATAAAATACGCCATTTGTATTTTTTAGCATTCCTTTAGGCACAGATCCATAAAAGAGTGTGTACTCAGTCTCTTCTGTAAACAAAATATGCACACATTTTTCTCCTTTCAGATTTCCCAAATAAGCTCTTTGCCTTCTCCCTGTTCTTTCTTTTCTCTCTTTTCCTGAATGCAGGACTTCACCTCCTAGTAACCAGAAAACAAGTCAGGGGATGATGTCAATGAGAATGAATGCGTAAGGACCTCCAAAAACCTGCTGTCTTATGAAAAGCAACTAAAATACTACCCCCCCAAAAAAAGTCAAAATCATTTCCTACCTGAACTTTCTATTTTAATTATATTTTATTGCCAGTTTTACATGATTTAACTGTCCCTATTTTGTACTCAACTAGTACCCTGTAAATGCCTTTATCATAGCTACCATCAAACTATATTGTAAAAAAAAAAGTATTCCCTTAACTGTGTTATCTAGTTTAGTAAAAGTTTCCTTAGGCTAAAGATTACATGCTTAGTTGGCTAAGTATGCTCATAAAATGTATAGAACTTTGCTTCATAGTTATGTTTATTAAATGGATGCTTTGATATGAAAAATAAATTTGTTTTAAAGCCAGGAAAAATAAAATTTGTTAATACCAATTTCTCTGAACTCTGGAAATTAACCAAAGCCTTGTAACAACACAGAAAACCTTTATTCAAGAAAATTGCTGATTCTTGGTAGGAACAGTGAGTTTTGTGGCATTTTAACTTGACCTATTCCTGTCACCCTGTCCCTACTTCTGTGGACATCTCAAAAGTCAACAGCACATAATTACTATATAAAACATCATCCTAGCAGCCACCGGAAGAGTCAGAATGGGGCTGGAGCTCTTGCAAAGCTTCATCTCAGAAAATTGCAATTATTTAACTTGTCTGATAGTTCCTGGGAACCCTACTCACAAGGCATGCCTTCATTTAAAAGTCACCCAATGAAAACAGCCTTTTTACTGGCCATGTTTGTCAAAAACAATCAGTGGTAATATTTTAACATCACAGTTGTTGAGGTGTCAGTAATAGTTGAACTAAACAACAAGCTAATCAAAGAAAAACTTGAAAGAAAAATGTTGGGAAGAATGTGGCAAGAATGTGGAGAAACTGGAACCTTACTACATTGCTAGTGGGAGTATAAAATGGTATAACCACTTTAGAAAACTGTCTGGCAATTCCTCAAATGGTTAAACATAGAGTTATCGCATGACCAGTCCTTCTGGTCCTATATGTATATGTCAAAAAGAACTGAAAACACAGGACCCTATAAAAATTTATACATGCATGCTCACAGCAACAGTATTCATAATAGTAAAAAAGTAGAAACAACCCAGATGCCCAATGGCTAATAAACAGAGATGTTTCTCTGTTGTATTATGTTTATATATTGGAATTTATCCAGAATTTAAAAGAAATGAAGGGCTAATAGATTCTACAATATGGATGAACCTTGAAAACATGATGAAGTTATAAGAGCCAGACCTAAAATGCCTCTTATTTTAATGATTCCACTTATAAGAAATGCTCAGAATAGGCAAAGACATAGAGACAGAAAGTAGATTAAAGGTAAAATTAGCAGCTGTCAGTAATGGGGAGTTGAGAACAATTGCTAATGGACTCAGATTTTATTTGGGGATGATGAAAATGGTCTGGAATTACAGAGCAAAGATGGTTTCACAGCATTTCAAATATACTAAAAACCACTAAATGACATGCTACAAAAAGAGTGAATTTTGTGATATGTGAATTATCTCTCCAAATAAATAAATAGATAAAAGTTAGACTCTGTGATTAAATTCTATCTTCTGAGGAAACAAGGGAAAATGAGAACACAACATGTGGGAACAGGGATTGGATGAGGAGTTAGCAGTCTTGAGTTCTAGTTCTAGCTCTATCACTAACTTTTTAAGTTACCAGTACCAAGCCACTAACCATTCGGAGTTTTATTTTCCTTAAACACAAAATAAATATGCTTCAGTGTATGACCTTTTCGCATCACCTCCTATGGAGCCTTGAAATTCTATGACCCTATATAATGAATCATTGCTATTATGATTAGAATCCTCATATGTGAACCCAAGATAAAAAATGCCATCCTGGTTTCTAATAAAAACAATAATAATTATCAATGATGCACATGTACTATCCTGGGCAATTGGGATACACCATTGAATAAAACATGCAAAGGTCCTTGTCTTCAAGAAGCCAACACTCTCACTAAATGTATTCTTCCTGCCTCCCCTACCAAAACAAATATCAAAGTATAGTAATAAAATTTTGAAATTTTGATACCAAAAAAGCTAGTTATATTTGTCTTCTTAAATAAATGTTTTACCTTGCAACTATACCAAAATCAAATTTCCAAGGCTAAACTAATTGATCATAACTCTCATGCTCCATATTTTGCTACCTTCTGCTTCTATTTTAATTAGAATGAATTTCACAGCATTGTCTCATCACTTATGTTTTCAATATTTCATCCACAAGGCAGATTCAACAACCTCCATTTGTCTCTCCACCACATTCCTTAAAAAGTACGTCAATGTAAAATTCCATATAAGATTCTCGTGTGGAAGAAACAAAATATGAACCATGATGTATTTAACTTTGTCTTTAAAATCCGTGTTTAAGATTGTTTCTGTGTAGTCTACTTAAGTCTTGTGTTTCTATTAGGTAAAGACTGTTCAAGAGCCAATGTCCACAAAGACAACTATCAACACTTAATTATGTAGAGATTTTGTTTTGTTTTAGTAGCTTAATCCATACAATAGGAGCAAAATTGGATCATCTTTGAAGGATTTTTTAAGCTACTAAAATCCTTTGAGTTCTAAAATCTCCATTAAGGATATGAAACTTCCATTCTATATTCTTCGCTATGTACCCATTTTTCTTCTGATTCCACTGTTCCAGAAAACTTTCCCAAAGACAAAAGAACAATTGTGAATTGATATCTAGACTTTGTGTAAAAGAATAAAATTGTATTAAATATAATGTTGAATCTTAATTGTCTGAATCACATTTAAGAGCTTAATGAAAATTATAGATACTGATTATCTATTGCTATCAGCATATTTTTGCACACAAGTTCAGGGAATATATGACCCAAAACCCACCCACCCAAAGAATCAGTAGGACACAAAACATTAGCTTTAAAAGATAAATGATTAAAAACAATTTTTTAATTATTTAAAATTTTAAATAATGTTTTCCAACTGCCCTCTCCTCCTTCCCCTTGTATTGCTTTTTCCTAGCTGGCAAAATAGAAAAGCAGGAAATTTATAAAAAATAAGACCCAATGGTCCCTAACCATATAAAAAAGGTAATCTTCATAAAAATAAAAAAAAGAAGCACATATTAAAACAAATATGAATTGTTGCAATGTTGTATTAATCAGAACAAAATTTATCAAGTGTGCAAAAAGTTAAGGACTCTATACTGTTTACAGAACTGCAAATTTGCCCCTCATTTTTAGGGGAGCAGGAATTTTGTAAATGACCAGGTTATATATCTTTTGATCTGTTGGTTTCATTTTAAAAGACATCCTCAAGAATTTATTTTCAAATATTTATTTTTATGGGAAGGTGAACTAGATAACTTGATAAAACTGGTAAGTGATGATAAATATCCTTCAAACACATACACAGATTTGCAGGAAAATAAGGGAAATTCCCAAGGGCCAAAGACCAATGGAGAACTGGAAACCAAGGTGATAAACTAATGCTGAAACAGTAATTGCTCCAAGAATATTTGTCAATCATAGTAATCAAGATGCTGAGTTTTTTTATGAACCTGTATCACACAGAGGGCAAGGTCCATGTAAAGTGGGAGTTAGAAATGTGACCAATGAATAAATTCAGGATGTTCTACAGAATAGACTCCTGATTTAAAAATAACTCAGCTGCCACCAAAAGAAGATGACCTGGAATATCTCTCATCTGAGCCTGACTTCTAGATAGGAAAAAGTCTGCCTGAAATGCATAATCACAATTCTTGTTTCCCATGAGATTAAAATATGGATTCACAGCATCTAAATTGTCCTGAGAACCTTAAAATAAGAAATCAATTTAGAGTAGGGTTGAACTGTTAATACTTCTAAATGCCTGGCAGGAACTAATGAAAAGTTCCTCTCAAAGGATGAATCCTCAAACCAGCTCTTACCATATTTTCATAAATAAAGCCACCAAACAAACATGTTATCTTAATAAAACATAAACATACATAAGGCAAAATTCACCAACAAGAATAAGTAGAACAATAGAATTATCAGTTATTGAATATTAAATAAGAATGATTCAAATAATACATAATGAGATTAGAAACATAACAATACTAGAAAGCACTATCCTAACATACCAAAAAAATCTAAAAAAGAAAAAGAAATAGGCTTTTATAATGAAAAATAAAATCATTGTAATTAAAATATGGTATGAGTTAAAATATTTAATATGAATAAAAAGAGATTAGCAAAGTGGAAAATGATGAATTTTATGAACTTTTTATATGTGCTCAAGAAGAATATAATCTCCAGTTAGAAGACTATATTCTTGCTTGTTGGAAGCAAGATTCAACATTCTTTAGGTGAACTTTTATGTTAAAACCTATACACACATGTTATAATGTGTTTCCTTCATTCATCATTTACTGAGAAAATATGTCATTACTCAGTAAAAGAATTTCATTTCTTTATGCTCACTTAAGTATATATACATATAAAATTTATGATAACCAAAATACATATGTAGCCAAGAATAAATCTAATGAAACATTTCTAAGATTCTTTGTAAGAGAAATTATAAAATCTAATTAAAATACATTATCAATTGGGGTGCCTGGGTGGCTCAGTGGGTTAAGCCTCTGCCTTTGGCTCAGGTCATGATCCCAGGGTCCTGGGATGGAGACCCACATCAGGCTGTCTGCTCAGCGGGGAGCCTGCTTCCTCCTCTCTCTCTGCCTACCTCTCTGCCTACTTGTGATCTCTGTCTGTCAAATAAATAAATAAAATATTTAAAAAAATACATTATCAATTATCTAAAACTGTGGTATATACAATAATCATAGATATTATTAAATCATTAAAATATCTGTTATATGAAAATAAATATTATAAATTCAATACTATTAAAATCAAAATCCTAATGTTTTCCACAGAACTTGATAAATTGATTAAACAATGCACATGGACAACTAGTGACCAGCCAAGACTCATAAAAAATAAGGTGTGGGTGGCTCAGTCAGTTACATGTTTGCCTTTGGCTCAGGTCATGATCCCAGGGTCCTGGGATCAAGCCCCATGGTAGGTTCCCTATCTGTGGGGAATATGCTTCTGTCTCTCCTTCTGCTGCTCCACCTAGCTCATGCTCTCTCACACTCTTTTGTGTGTGAGCTCTCTCTCTCTTTCTCCCTCTCTCTCAAATAAATAAAATCTTAGAACAACAACAACAAAAAAAAAAAAAAAAAAAAAACAAGGTGCAGAATTTGACCTACTAGATCTCAAAATTTATCGTCAAACTTGATTAGTTGTGACTAAACACTGACACAAGAAGAAAGGAATAAGGAGCTCAGAAAAGTTTAAAGATCCCAGGAAGAGTCGTGGACATCTTATCCATTATAGATCAGTGGAGAAAGGATGGAATTTTCAATAAATCATGAAAAATAATTGGTTTTCCTTTGAAAAATAATACCTCAGATACCCACTCACACTGTATATGAATTTCAAATCCAGGTGTATTGAAGGTACAAACATAATAGAAGCAAAACTTTAAAACTCTTAGTACAAAATATGGGAACCTGAGGTGAAAAAATATTTGGTAAACAAAATGTAAAAACAATCCCATAAAGGTAACTACTGATAAATTTACATTCATTACACTGAAAACTTCTATTCAACAAAAGAAACAAAACCAAAACTAAAAGACAAAGCTCAGACTAGAAGAAGATACACTGCAAGTGAAAATTACACATAGAATTTTGAAGATTTAGTACCTTAGAAAACAAAGCTTGGAGTTGGTATCATAGTCATCAACTTTTATTCATGTTCTTCCTACTTAAGCCTTTTTTTTGGTTTTTTTTTTGTTTTGTTTTGTTTTTTACTGTTTGCCTTAGTCAGTCCAGTCTACTATAACAAATTACCATAAACTAGATGACTTATAAAGAACAGGAATTTATGTCTCACAGTTCCAGAGGCTGAGAAGCCCAAAATCATGTCTCCACTACATTTGGTGCCTGGTAAGAGCTCACTTCCTGGATCATAGA
Organism: Lontra canadensis; assembly: GCF_010015895.1. Classification (NCBI taxonomy): domain Eukaryota; kingdom Metazoa; phylum Chordata; class Mammalia; order Carnivora; family Mustelidae; genus Lontra; species Lontra canadensis. The sequence continues at coordinate 3,989,219 of NW_022631123.1, forward strand.
CTGGCCATCTTTTGCTGTGTCCTCACATGGTATAAGAGTCAGGAAGCTCTCAAAGGTCTTCCCCCCCCCCCCCATTCTAAGGTCTTTTTATTAAGGACATGAATCCCATTAATAGGGTCTTTACCCTCATGACACAATCATGAGAATTGGGCCTCCCAAAGGCCCACCTTTTATTACCATCCCATTGGGAATTACGTTTCAACATACAAATTTTGGAGGACACGAACATTCAGCCTATGGCACTGCTTTTTCCCCACTCTGTTCTCATCTTCAGTAGTCTAGATCACAAAGGTACCCATATTGGGCATTCAGAAACCATACTCAAATCAGCACATTTTTCTTATTTCTTATATACATTTTAAAAGAGAAGGTATTGCTGCTTTTAGTAAACATTAAATCCATAGAATCATTTTTAGGGAGTTGAAATATTTAATCCCCATCTCAAAATACAACACTAAATATCTGAGACATAGAGGTTAGGTATTATAAACTTTAAACTCGCTTCCAAATTTTAAACTATATTTCCTATTTATAAACAGTCATTGCATAAATACATAGAATTTTAAACTTTAATACAAACTTGTATCCTTTAATATTAGTTACAGGAAGTCACTTTCAAGTTGGGACAACATTGCTCTGTTATTTTATTTCCATACATATTTAAATGTTCTTTGAGAAATATAACACCTGCAGACCCAATACGTTGGTTATATTCTAAATTTATTGGCAAATAGACAGTGGATATTCAATACATACCATAAATATCCAACCACTAATGTAAACATCCTTGGCAAACAACTGTTCCAACAGTGCCCACTGAGTCCTGCTGGCATAGCAGAGGGTGCTGCAGAATGAACACTGGGCCTGTTCTAAAACCCTGCAGTAACATTCTAAATAAACATGTCCAGATTTCTGGGATGCATTTCATACAGCATCCTCACACTCATAAAAAAAGATGCCATGTTTATTTCTACAGAGAACAAACTGAAGGGAGTCATAATTGTCTGGTGACTCAGCCTATAAATGAACCAGAAAGACAGTGTAACTTGTACTGTTCTTGCCATCTGTGTGACTTTAGGCTGAGCACTCACCTTACTAGACCTCAAGAAACACAAAGTTCAGTGTTCTACAAGGCATAGTCTTAGACAGTTATAAGATTTTGCTCACCATCTAGGAAAATAAATTCTTAAAAATGGATTTCCTTATTTATTTTGATCCATAAAGAAAAGCACAGTACATGCATTATTATAACTATGAAGACATAAATATTTTTAAACATTTTATTTATTTATTTATTTAGAAAGGATGCATGAGCAGGGGGAGGGGGAGAGGGAGAGGGGGAGAGAGAAAGAAAGAGAATCTCAAGCAGACTGCACTGAGCACAGAGCCCAGTGCTAGTCTTGATTTCACAATCCCAAGATCATGACCTGAGCCAAAAATCAAGAGTTGGACGCTTAACTGACTGAGCCACCTAGGCATCTTTAGACCTTTGTTTTTGACCAAAAAATATTAAAAAAAAAAAAAAAAAGTTAATAGGCATATTTACATCTGGGAATGGGTAATGAGGTTATTTCTATCTTGGGAGTAATTTAGCAGTTTAAAGAAAGGAGAATGATGTTAAGAGAATGATGAGGCACTTGGGGGCTTAGTTGGTTAAGCGCCAGGCTCTTGATGTAGCTCAGGTCATGACCTCAAGGTTGTGAGATGGAGCTCCAGTTTAGGCTCCATTCTGGGCATGGAGTTTGTTTAAGATTCTTTTACTCCCTATCTCCCTCCCCGCTTAAGAAAAAGAGAGAGAGAATGACAAGTAGAGCAATATTAATGTCAATAAAATCACAATACTTCATAAAAATCACTGTTCTATACCAGAGATCAGCAAACTTTTCCTGGCAATGGTAAGATAATAAATATGTTGACCTGTGTGCCAAATAGTCTGTTTGCCACTGCCCAATGTTGTCATTATAACATAAGTCACAGACAATACATAAGTGAATGAATGAGGCTGTGTTTCAATTAAACTTCATTTACAAAAATGAGCATTGGGCCAGATTTGTCCACTGGGGGTGGGCTGGCAATTCGCGTCTACCCTATTCAGTGGTTTACAAATTGGTGACTGTCATCTCACCATTTGCAATGACATGGATGGAGCTAGAAAATGTAATGCTAAGTGAGTTAGTCAAAGACAAATGTCATGATTTCACCCATCTGTGGAATTTAAGAAACAAATGAGCAAAGAGGGAAGAAGAGAAAGAGAAACCAAGAGACAGACTCCTAACTATAGAGAGCAAACCAGTGGTTACCAGAGGGGAGGTGGTGGGAGATGGGTGAAATAGGTGATGGGGATTTAGGAGTGTCATGATGAGCACAGAGCAATGTATGGAATTGTTGAGTCAGTATATTACACACCTGAAGCTAATAGTACACTGTATGTCAACTACACTGGAATTAAAATTTTAAAAAATAATAAAAACTATTTAAATACTTACTATTTCTTAATTCTTCAATAGTTGAATTAGCATTGGTTTATCAATCAATTCACCATTGGTAGAAATTTTTCTGGAATATATGAAACTGGTGTCTTTATGTGTATGACAAAATCTTTATCAATGTCTTTGTTTCTTCTATGGATATTGTTCTGTTTAGAAACAGCAATGCTATGGGAATAAATATTGATAAAATACACATTCATGGAACATATGTCATCTACATTTGCTCATGAGTTTGCAATGAATTGAATAAATGTTTCTATTTTTCATATAAAAAATTGGTGATTGTATAGAAGACTCTACTCATTTTTTAAAAGGATAATGCAGTTTTAAACAATTCTTGTTGTAGTCATCAGATATGTAAGCTAAAATAATCTTATCTTTTAAGAAAAAATTTTTTTTTACTAACCTAGACATGGGAACGAAAAAGTCATTTATTTTTGTTCTTTATTATACTGTTATATACCACACAAGATTTTTCTTTACTTTTAAAGGTAGGTTTATGGTCAAAAATCAGTATTTCCAAAGCATTATAAAATTGGTCAGAAGACAAAATGAGAATAATTTACAAAATGAATTCCCAGGGCTGTATCATTTCTGAAATGGGGAATATTGATTATTAAGACAACTCAGCAAGCTCTACTGATCAGATTTCTCATGCAGGATGTGTTTGCTTCACCACAAGGAAGCCAACGTTTCTTCTATATCCTTTGTGAAATTTCAAAGACAAATATATCTTGTTCTGTATTCAGAGAGGTAGTGAACTCTTGAATGAACAGCTGCTGATCACTTTAGGAGCTTCTGAGCTGAAAATCAAAGTAGATAAATATTTTGGCTCAATCAAAACACAAAACAAAATTATCTCTTCATTGTGGATTCTCTGCAACACTTCTCAAAAACTGAAAATCCTCAGTGAAACTGAACAATAAACATAATAAACCAGATGCTTTCTGTCATTCTCCTGTTTTATGACACACATATCCTGAAAGTATAATTTATGTCTATATATTGAATAAATTGTGTTGCCAGCAGCCAAGGCTTTATTTGCTATGGAAAGAGCTGTGGACTAAGAGTTGAATTCTAGCTCCTATTCTGCTAATAGCCAGCTGTGTGTCCTTGGGTAGTCTGGTGTGAGGCAAAATTATTCAAGAGAATTGGAAACAGGGTGAAGACATATAGACTGTACAGGCTCCTGTGAACATGGCTTCACCTAAAATGTGAGAAATATCTGTTATTTGTCAATTAACCCAGTGATCCATGAAAATAAATTGGTGTGCCTTGTCAGACTCTGAGGAATATAAATGCCTCTTTGGAGCAGAAATACCCAACCCATGTCAGAGAAATAAGAAGTTTGGCCAGGTCAAGAGAAATTTCTGAAGCTAATGAGAATGGGCATCTCAAGAGGGATTTCAAAGCTCTCAGCCAACGTCTGTGTAATCACAGGCAACTAAGTTTCCAGAAGAATTTCCTGGCCCTGGAGTCTGAGTATAATTCACAGTTTTGTGAGAAATGGCTGCAAAGAAAACAAAACTAAACAAAAACTCCAGGCCAGATGAATATTGGGCTTTAAGGCTTTTCCAGCAGAGGGCAGCAGAGGCAGAAGCAAAGAAGGCAAATCCGTAAGTCCGAGAAACCAAAGGAAGTGAAGGCAGTACCTAGATATAACCTACAGGAGGCAAAGCTCCAGATGAGAACCATCTGGAAAAATGTTAGAGATCGCCACTCCTCTTGAGTTATACATCTTTCGGAATACAGAAGAACAGAGGAAAATGGTGTGATGTCCAGCCTTAAAGGAGATTACAATGATTATTACTGATTCCATCCTCCTAGTTATTTTAGATTATAAGCACTGTACTCATCTCACATACATGACCATACAAGAATAAATACATGTAAGCTGGACATGTGGACACAAAAGAGTTAAACAAACCACCATATATCTGTTTAAGCCACAGTCCCAAGAACAACATTCTCCTTTCTTCTTCAGAGTTTCAGTGGTGAGAGATAGGGAAGCAACATTTGAGGAAAGATTCGGTCAGCATTTGAGCAAGGAGAAAAAGCCATCAAGGAAGTACTTAGCCCGGAAGATATCCATGCCCCTTCCTAAAGCCATAGTCAATTATGAAATATTTCCCCATGTAGTTTGTGGAGAGCTCCTAGAAGCACAATCTTGGTGTTGCTATACAGCAACACCAGAACCCTGCTTCACCCAAATTTTTCTATATCAAAGGGAGTTCAAATTAGTAACAAAAACATTAAATTATTTAAGGGTTGAGCCAAGAATTTTTGGATAAGAAGGAAAGAAATGGGGGCCCCTGGCAGGCTCAGTCAGTAGAGCATATATGACTATTGATCTCAGAGTTGCAAGGTCAAGTCCCATGTTGGGTATAGATATTACTTTAAAATCTCAAAAAATAAAACAATAAAACATATAAGATTTACAAAAAGAAGGAAAGAAATCACAGCAAATGACCCAGGGTGAATAAAACCAGTCTTTTTAGTCTATTTAGTCTGTTCCAGACCTCAAAACAGTTACAATACAGGTCAGGCAAGATAGGACAACACGGAATACAGAATGCACCAAAAGAAAAGGCTCTCCAATACTTCCCTGATCATTTATGGCTAACGCTTTTGCTCTTCTCCTGAGACAGTAGAGATTAAGAGAACCATACTTCTTCACAATGCTACATTGTATACCCACATCCGTCCATATAGATATGAGAAAAACCTATGCTAAAATGCCATTGTCTTTCCTAAACATTTATTCTTAATATTCTTGCACTAGCTTCAAATATCCCACAAAATGACTGGGAAGTAGTTACTTCTTAGGGATGTAGCGTATACCAAAAAAGTAATAAAAGTCTCTTTCATCAGTTATCTGTTAAGTGTTTATACTATAATTCTAGGACATTTCTTTACTTATTTAACTTCTTTCATTTATTGGACAACTTCCTTTACCAGACACTGTAGTAGGTGCTGACAATTTAGTCTTGAGTAGGTGCGCTACCAGTAATTAGAAGCTCTGTCCAGTAGGGAAACTGAACAATTTTTAGTTATGTAACAAGAACAACATAGCTTATATGAAGAGTGAGGTATACATAATTTGCAGTGTGGATCCTATTGAAGTCAACCAGTTCCCTCTAGGTGTAGTTATCTACAGAATCCTCTATGAAATGGGCCCTACCTATTAAAGATTTTGAAGCTCAGAATATCAAAATGAATGTCAATCTTACCCTTGACCTCTTACAGAACTTGGTCTTACCAAGACTTATTTTTGATCAAGTAGACAATATTTTAATTTATACAAGGATGGAGATTAGTCTTCCTAGACAGGGGATGGAGAACATTTCCATTAGACCAAGGTTCTTCAAATAACACCTATATCAGCTATTTAGGTCTTTAGTAGGACCTAATAGCAGTTGGGACATATTTAAACCCATTGGTGAAGTACAAATGCCCTTTGTTTCTGAATGAAGGAAAAAAATCCATAAGTTCAAGCACCTGTAATATAAGGAGCAAGGGGGAAGTTCTATATCGACAGATGAAAATCCCAGCTTGTATATTCACCCAGAAGAGAAGCCATCTTAGTACTTCAAAGAGATAAGCTATAAGGTTGCCTTGAGGCAGACCAATATTTTCCTCAAATTGGATTTCTCTAATCCCTGAACTGTGACCAGCAAAGACTTCAGCCTGGAAAATTGATTTTTCAACTACACTTCCTGAGGACTCACCAGAGCCACAAAGTAAAAGAAACAATAATTCTTCTTTGTCCACTGCATTGATGAAATGAAATCACATAGTATTTTTATACCCACTAGTATAACTGAGAGATGGTCTTGCAATTGGTTACCTCTTCATAGTTAAAATATTACATTCACTATGGGAGGAAGGTTGTTTATGTGCCATGTGGGGTGATACCATATATAAGTATTTTGTTCATTTGATTTCTTTTAGTTTTGTTCAATAAATATTGAACTGCCTGGTCAGAGTGTCTTCAAATGCTTCCAGGAAAGAAGATGACTGAAATAACAGTGTGGCCTCAACCTGATGCTTTAGTAGGAACACAAAGACAAATAAAACATGGTCTGGCCCCCAGGGAGTTATAATCTATGTTGGATCCTACAATGATGACATAAATAATCAAAATAAAGAATTGTTTTCATAAAAGTCTGCTGTGCTTTTTTGCTTTAGTATTTGTGAGTTTACATTACTGCATGTCACCATGTGTGGGCTGGCAGACTAGACATATTTCACAGCCCATGAAAAAAGGACAATGTTGTTAAAGGGCTGAGTGTTCCATTGGATGCATAGCCAACCACCAGCAGGAAAGCAATCCCTTAAGCATCTTAAAAGGAGTAACAACTCCACCAAGAAAAACAGATTTTGAATTATCTTCTCTTAACACTTCCAGAAGCAAAAGGAGAAAAGTTTTATTTTTTCTTATACTCTCCAGCCTCCTTTGGAGTCCTTTCTAGTTCTTCCTGGTTTTTCACCCATAAATAATTCAACAGGTAAATTGCAATAGTGACATGCACACATGTCATCTGGAGTCCTTAATTAAGATTCATTTACATTTTAAAATGTCTCTTATCCACTTTTTATTAACAGAAACTTTTTATTAGTCATTTTTAATATCCAGCATTAGATTTTCTCTCTCGTCAAAAAATTATTAACTCAGTAGTTCAATCATATTTTAGCACTATTATTCACTTTTGAACCATGGTGAGTTTTAAAAGATTATTTTCTCTGTCATTTTCCATCTTGAGATAGTACTACATAGCACCGAATACTAGGTAATTACTTAGGCTTTATCTCAAAAGTTTGCAAGTTTCTTGGGACAGAATTTATTCAAAATGGACCTATGTTTAAAGTACGATAGCACCTGGCAGCAACTAGATTTTCTCCCATAAATAATGATGTTATATTTATTGTTTCTTCGGCATCTCAAGTCTGTATAGACTGTCTCAGACATTTATTTGCTATTCAAAATAGTAAACATTTGTTATTCAAAATAGTAGAATTGATAGACCTGGGCCCAAAAAGTTAAAGCAAAATATCAACCCATCTAAGAGGGCTAAAAAGCTATAATAATCAGGCAAAGCAATCAGAATAGATATGTTGTAGCACAGAACAGCTAGAGGAGATAAACTAAGATCTGAACAAAAATGCATGCACTTGAGAGTTTTTCAACTGAAGCATAAAGATTTTGTGGAGCCAACAGATACAATTTCCCAACTTTAAATTCAATAGATAAGTTGAGGGATAAGGCATTATTGAGGCCCAAATTAGTGACTTGAAAGATCAAGTATAAGAAATCTCAAGTTGGGGTGACTGGGTGGCTCAGCGGGTTAAAGCCTCTGCCTTAGGCTCAGGTCATGATCCCTCGATCATGACCTGAGCCCCGCATGAGGCTCTCTGCTCAGCAGGAAGCCTGCTTCCCCCTCTCTCTGCCTGCCTCTCTGCCTACTTGTGATGTCTGTCAAATAAATAAATAAATTCTTAAAAAAAAAAAAAAGAAATCTCAAGTTATCTTAAAGTACAGAGCAAACTATGGAGATAAAAATAACGGAGGGAAAATAAAACAAGAGAATTAATGGATAGATTCAGAAAACTTAACATGAAAATATTAATTCCGTATGAAGAATAGGAACAGATGGAGGAAAAGCGAACAGATAAAAATTAGGAAAAAAATTCCCCATGAAAGGAAGAGATCCGAGTCAGCCAATTCAAAGGGCTCACCAAGGGCGGGATTAATGAGAAAAGATACATAGCTAAGCACACCCTGGCAAACTTCTGGAACTCCCAAGATAATTTCTTTTAAATGTATTACAAAGTTTCTAGCAGATAGAATAATTTAGCAAGTGAAAATTAAAGTCAAACTGTTACCAAACATCTTCAATCTGGGGTATCTAGTAGCCAGTGCAATGGCATCCACAAAACTACTGAAAGAAAAGACTATAATCTCAGAATTCTACACCCAAGCAATATAACAAATACTAGTTGAGCTTAAATAGAAATATTTTAGGATATACAGGATTTCAGAAACTATATCACCTCTATACATATCTGAGGAAAATACTGGAGAAAATTTCTTAATCAAGAAAAAGATCAACAAATGTTGGTTATTAGTAGTACTGCTCTTAAAGTATCTTGTGCAAAACAAACTAATTAGGTAGGAGAAGAAATGGTAAAATCAGTACAAATGTAACAATAAATGAGACTGAAAAGAACTCTGAAATTAATAAGGGAAAGGGTGGGCAGATAGAATATAAAGTTGATCAAAACAATAAAGAAAAATAAGATATGAAAATAAAAACAGAATGTAAGGGGCGCCAGGGTGGCACAGTCAGTTAAGTGTGGAATTCGGCTGAGGTCATAATCTCCAGGTTGGGATCTCAGGATTGTGAGATGGAGCCCACTTTGGGCTCCAAGTCTGCTTAAGACTCACTCTCCCTTCTACTGTTCCTACTCCCCCTTTCTAAAACAGATAAATAAATCTTTTAAAAAATAATAATAGGGGCGCCTGGGTGGCTCAGTGGGTTAAAGCCTCTGCCTTCGGCTCGGGTCATGATCCCAGGGTCCTGGGATCGAGCCCCACATCGGGCTCTCTGCTCAGCTGGGATCCTGCTTCCCTCTCTCTTTCTCTCTGCCTGCCTCTCTGCCTACTTGTGATCTCTGTCAAATAAATAAATTTAAAAACAATAATAATAAAACCTAAATAATAAAGAGAAATTCTAACATAGGTTGGTGGAGGAGATCCCAGCTATATTTAAAGGAAGTGATCTTTCAAAAGTTTAATAAAGAGAAATAGATATTATGTAGGAGAAACAAAATAAAAAATGGAGAGAGTGGAGAAAGAGAGGAGGGTAAAACAGAATTTAACATTAGATATACTAAGAGATAAAAATGCATGTAACATAAATAGCAAATATAATCAGCTGCTATATGATAGTGTCAAAAAAAGAAGAAAGAAAGAAAGAAGAAAGAAAGAAAGAAAGAAAGAAAGAAAGAAAGAAAGAGCGAGCATGCATGGAGGGGCACCTGGGTGGCTCAGCCGGTTAAGTATCTGCTTTTGTTTCAGGTCATGATCTCAGGGTCCTGAGATCAAGCCCTACATCAGGCTTCCTGCTCAGCAGGGAGTCTGCCTCTCCCTCTCCCTCTGTGCTATCTCTCTCTCTCTCTCTCTCAAGTAAATAAATAAAATCTTTAAAAATTAATTTTAAAATGTGTGGCTATGTAACTGCCATAAACTTATATGTAACAACCAAAACAATTGCTAACTCACAAACCCAAAATTTTTTAGAGTGTGTGGATAGCCTAGGAAAAAAATGCAATTATTTTGGGACTCTTCAATGTTTCTGTTAGAATTAGACAGATCTAGTGAACATAGCATGGGTCAATGTTAAAACTGGATATTATTATTTCATTTAACATGAATTAATATATACATGGAATTATATATTCCTCAAAAGAAATAGAAGAATTTCAGTAAATATATATTCAAGGAATATTTACAATAATTAGTAATTTTGTTCACAAAGACAATCAAGAGAATTATTTTGAAGTAAAGACCAGGTCTCATTCTCTGAGCATAATCCAACACAATTACTTTTTATAAATTAATAAATCTAGTAAAAATATAATTTGAGCAATAGCAAAAGGGCTAATACATATAATATCAAAAGGGCTCTTACAAGTTGACATCAAAAAGACAAACATCCTCATTGGGGGGAAAAAAAAGGAAACCATATGGATGAACACTTATAGAAAATATAACCAAGAATCTAAAAACGTGGAAAACATGCTGAGATTCACTGATTATCACCAGTGGAGGAAGGACTGATATATTATTGTATATATTATATACAATATGTATTACAGTCCAAGTACATGGAAAATATGCAGAAATTCAAAATAATGAATTAGAGACTCATCATTTGACTTGGAAGAATTCCTACTGCACAATATTAAAGAACCAAGATGACTGACACCTGGGTGGCTCAGTGGGTTAAGCATCTGCCTTTACGCTCTCTGCTCAGCGGGGAGCCTGCTTCTCCCTCTTCCTCTGCCCCTCCTTATCACCCTCCAGCTCATGCTTGCTCTCTCTCAAATAAATAAATAAAATCATTTAAATTTTAAAATAAATAAATAAATAAATAAAGCGAAAACCAAGATATGCAAATGTGATGAAAGAAAGATTAGTGATCACCTAAGGCTGGAAATCAGAGTCATATTGAGGTGATAAAAATGTTCCAAACTAGATTATCTGATGATTGTATAACTCAAAAATCATTGAGCTGTGCACTTGAACTCTAAATTTTATGGTATATAAATTATATCTCAATAAATTTGAAAAAAAGCTTAAATACCCACTTATGGTTATTTTTTATCATAAAATTTTATTTTTTTAAGAAAGGGAAGATGTAGAAAAGTAGGTATAACATGATATCATTTTTACTTTTTATGAAAAACAAGTAATTGATGGAAATAAAAAGGAAGAGCAACCAAGAACTAAAATAAAAGAAAAAAGATCAAACTAAAAATAGAATATATATAACATCTCTGCACTTATATAAAATGATACATATCTCTGCATTTATAGAAAATGATATGCATGTGGGTATATACATAAATGTTAAGCTACCTGTAATTAACTTTAAAATACTTCAGCAAAGAGAGTATATCATTATGAAAGTACAAATAAGTTTATCTGCCCTAGGGGTAGTCAATTGCCCTAATTAGGTAACCATACTTCAGTTGAAAGTTACACAGACTTTTATCCGAAGTCCATAAACCAAAAGTTGTCATTATAGGTGCTTCTATTTTCATTATCTTGGTCATTACCTAAACATAAAGAATATCAGAAAAGATTTTTATTAATACAATTATTGGCCTATTAATTAGTATTGCAAATGTTAGAATTGGGCTCTTATTGGCAAAATTAAAGGTATTCAAAAAATGCATACTGGCTAAAATACTTTAAGAACCCTCCTCTCTCAAATTCCTTGCATGAACAAGATGTCAGAATACAGCCATATACGGCATGAATTCTTAGGAAGGTATCGAACCTTGACCAATAGGCATCCTTACATCCAGCCATTGTGAATCAGTGTCACTTATGAAAGTACCAAAACCAAGCCTCCAGAAAAGCTGCCACGCCATCCTCCAGTGAACCTTTTTAACCAATATAGAGGTTGAAACAATTAAAAGGATAGAAAACTGGACTTTGTCAAGCTGACAGAAAAGGTTATGTAAGTTGTTTTTTGCCTGCTTATTTATGTTTGATTATTTAATAAATTTATGTGTGGAAGAATTTGGTCTGCTATTCCTTTCATTATAACTTAGTAGTTAGACTTAGGACACTTCTAACTTTCATCACATCGAACTACATTGTCTTCTATGATTTCCAACAAAAAGAATCGAAAAGCTGTATATAGCCAGATTAGTTTATATCAGTTCACAAGAACAAATAAAGATACCTCTAAAAAAGAAAGGGTATGGCTTATCTCTTCATGAAAAAAGAACTCTGTAAGTACATATAAACAAAATTTTCATATCCACTTTAAAGAGGTCATAGGTTTGCCCAGATCCATTCGCAGACTTCTGGTGGACTGCCAACAGGTAAGCACTTGAAATGTAGACACAGACATGTATAGTCAAACTATACCTCAGTAGTCAAAATGTGAAAATTGACTGACACAGGTAGGATCCCTGATTCAGTTCAGTTTATGCTAGGACACCTGTGGAAGTAAATTTGTACCTGTGATGGCAAGATAGAAGAGTTACCTGGTCACAGGGGTTTGCAGTTCTCATTCTGCTAGCATAAATGAGTGTGTGTGCATCTCTTTGGCTGACTGTAAACCATAGGCTGCTTGCAAACAGCTGGGATTTCACCATGGGAAAGGCCCTGAAGAAGTTTCCTTTATTGTTTAGAAATTTGGAAAACAGAAACATGAATGAAGGGATGACCAGAAACTTTATCTCACTGGGAAATACAGAGTAGAAGAGACAATCCTAAGAAATTAAAGAAATCAAATTAGACAGAGCAGGGACAAGAGAACCTTGAATGCATAACTGGAGATTTTGATTTAATTGAAATGAGAATGCCAAGAGAGGCTTTTGAATAGCTCAATGGGTGACCTTTATCAACAAAAGTTACTGAGAAGAAAAAATAACTCTGGCATTTTAGAACTAATAGATGGCAAGCTGGGGGTGGGTGGGGGACTCTGAAAGCACAGAAGAGGAAAAAAAAAACCATAAGTGATAGTAGCTAAATATGAAACTGCGAAAAAAGAAGAAAATGAAAGTATATTTAAGACATATTCTGAAAGTAGCTATAAGATTTGTTGATAATGAACCTGTCAAGGACAAAGGACCATTTCCCATTGATGTAGGCTGATGTAAATATACAATTCACCCATACATCAACATCAGATGAATCTTCTAAAATTGCTACATCCAACATGCTACCTTTCTGTCCCTGGGGGAAAGAGCCTTATTCCAAAGTCTTAGAATAAGGTCTCAATTCTTTATCTTGAAATTCAAGATTTTTTTATAGTGTGGTCCCAAACTATCTTTCTCAAAAGTACCCTTAATGATTCTGATTGCAAGGGTTTGTGAGTTTTTGTTTTCCAGAACATAGAAGAAATTTTTAAATTAATTTATTAGACTAATTAAATTAATTTAATTCATTAGAGCAAGACTTTCTCTTCATCCCACCATCACGATTCTAGGCCCTCCACCTACATTCCAGGGTGGGGAAATGTACAAGGGTGAAAGGTGGAGAAGTTAATATATGCCCTTCACATCTTGGTGGGATATGGTCCATGTGAGATGGATGCTCAGGGGAACGGACATGGGCAGTCAGAACCCTTAAGCAAAGGGCTATGGAACTGTGCTAGCCTCACCAGAGACCAGCTCCCTATTTACTAGCTTTTTATTTCTTCATTTCACTCTCCTACCAGTGGGAGCCCAGCTCCCTTGCCCCAACCTTCTGGATACTTTTGAACTCATTCTTCTAGCTGTGACTCTGAATCTTTTGTATCACATTTACCTTGCTTAATGATGGAGTATTTTTAACCCTCCTGTCTCCTTAGTGGGTCACTCTCCATTTGTTTCAAGTTCTGGCATGTGCAGACTGTAGGAAAGAAAAGGCCTTTGGGATACTAGGTTAAGGAGGAAGTCACAAAAATAACTTTGAAATAGTAGACTAGCCATCATGAAGTTACTTCATACTTCTCAGTCATGACCAATTCATTTTCAAGCAAGAAATTCTTCACTGTGTCCTTAGTATCTTCATTCACTGTATGTGTTGATACCATATTCTTCCAACTCAGCTTTTTCACTGTCTCATTTCCAGTTAATTTTATTACTATCCTACTTCAAACATCAAGCTCGATGGTGACAACCTAAACACCTTTAGCACTACAGACGTCTTACACCTATAATATTGAGTATAACCACCTCAACCTCAGTGCCTAATCTCTTTGGTGCGCTTGCTAAATTCCTCTCATTACATCACCTTTTCCACTTTCCAGGGACTTCTGGGGCCTTGATCTCATCCCTCTTCGCTCCATACCTTTTTGCCCTCTCCTAAATTCTCTCTTTTCCAGCCTAGTTTCTAGAACACCTTATTCAGCCACTCTTTGGCCAAATTATTTTCCTTATCCTGTTTTGACTTCTATCATACCTGTATGCTAAAATTAATTCCAACTCTGCTACATCCTAAAGTTGGCTTTTCCCCATCTTTATCCCTAGACTGTATCTATCATTCGCTGAGAAAAATCACACAACTGCTTAGATTTGATACCATTAAAAATTCATAGCCTCAAAATTTTACCTGTCGGGCAATCCTACAGTTCTTCTCTATTAAATCTCTCCCCTTTTCTCCACAGTGACTATTTTTAAAGTTCTCCAACTTCCATAAACTTCTAAACTTGATGCTACTTACTTCTCTCTCAGCAAATACCTTGACCTGCTATTCATAAAGAAAATAAAAGTTTTCAGTGTGGAACTACCTCAGTTTCTCTACCAAACCCACAAATTTATCTGCTTCTAAATATATACTGAATTCTAATAATTGCAGAATTTCACATCTATTCTCTCATTCCATTATGCTCTTTCTCATGTATTATTTTGGAGAAATGAGCAAGAATGCCCACTGAATGATACTGAGGCCCCTTCCATGTTGCCTGGCAAGAAGCTAGCTGAGATTAGTGGCTCCCCATTCTCCAGTGGGAGAGGTTTCTATGAATCTCAACTTCATACAAGGTATATAGGTTCTATTTGGCACCCATGATTGTCAGTAGCCAGCTGCAAGATACCTGATTCTGACTCCTTGCAGTAGTTGGTACCCATATCCAAACTGTATAACATTGACTTTCTCTGTTAGTGCCAAGTATAACAACAGGGGAGTTAGAGCCCCTGCTCAAGATTATTGTCCCACTGCAGGACCAAGAGTACCCAGCTGAGGACACCTCTCTGCTGAGGTTTGGAGGGCAAGGTGACTGCTTACCCTGACCTGCTCTCTATGTATTCCAGCCTACATGCTGTGACATTTGCCATAAAATTTCTAACCTGCCCCCACCCCACATGCTACCTTCTTTCCAATAATATCTAAACCTTCTCCCATCAGGAAAATAAAATCCTATACTTTCAACTCTAAAACACCTCTCCAATCAGTCTGCTTCTCCTGTCTGCATGCCACTCTTCTAGCCAAGATTTCTCATATTACCTATACTTCCTCTCTGGTCCTAGTGCTCCCACTCCTCAATTTATTCTCAAACTACAGTCAGGGTGGTCATGAAACCACAAAGGTGATTATGTCAAGCTCCTTCTCAAATACTTTCAGTGATTTTTTCCAATGTTTTTAAGATTAAGTTCAGACTTCCTTAGAAAAGCTATTACTATCAGCAATAATTATAACAACTAATATTTATTGGACATGTACTATATGTTAAGCATTAAGCTAGGTGCTTCCTATAGCTCAACTTTCCAATCTTTACCAAAATGTGACAACATTGATAGCATTATGCTCAAGTTACAAATAATAAAATTCAGACTAGATGAAATAACAAGGCTTTACAGACATTGAGCCAGTATTCGAACCCACCTCCACTTATTTTTCTGCCTGAGATCTTTCCATTATAGGATAATTCTAGTCATCGTTAAGACCTTCTAGCTCTCTTTGTAGCTCAACAAAAGCTAACATTTAAAAAATGGTTGGTGTGAGCATGTTTTTTTTCTGCAATATTTTACATATTTCTCCAAATAGAAGCAAAGAAAAGTAAATTAATTTACCTAAGATCACATTTAATAAGTGGCAGAGTCCTAAAATCAGTCAATTAATTAGATAATCTGGTCTTGATCTGCATGATAAAAATATTGCTCTCCTTCATTTATTGAATATAAATTGCCAAAGAGGCATGGATTTCTGGATGCTACTTGAAACCCCCATAAAACCAAGTAGAAGACTTCAGATAGTAGATTAGGTATATGGCTGGAGTCAACCAGACAGGTAGCCATGCTCTTACTTGCCAGCCATCATTGTTAGCCTCATGGCTTCATTTCCCTTCCATAGGAAGGCACAGCACTCCTAGCGCTCACAACATTGAAGCCAGTTTAATGTAATGAACAAAGTTTGGTGAAAAATCATTTGGTTTTTAGCAAAACCATCCATTCCAGACTAGGGTCAAAAGTACAGAACTGGAAGCCAGGCTTGACTTGAATTTGGGGGGCAGTCATCTGCAAGGGCAGCAGGATTAGCTAAGAACAATCAGATTACAAGGGGCTAAAGCCAGTATTTAGTTGAGGCAGAAATCTGAAATTGTCAAAGTCAAGTTGAAGGCCAGGAGTCAGAACCACTCCTATATCAGAGACTAGAATACAGCCAAAGAGAAGTTAAGAGAAAGTGAACAAAATATGGCAGTCAAGAATGGAGTGTGGGGTTAGGAGACAGAGGAATAAGGCTAAATGGTTCTAATGCATTTCAACACCTGGTCCCTTTAATCGTTATAATAGAACAAATGAGGCATTTTTGCTCCAGGAATACAGCAAGGTTACCTTGATACTTCCTCCCTTTGATACTAACTACCTCATTCCATCCTTAGGGGCACACATTTATTTAGCAGCAAAGCTGAGAGTTCTGCCACTTAACAGATTCAGGGACAGGACAATCAAGGATAGGATGTCAGTAGTGGGACCCATCTTGTTAGACATGATCTCCCTAGAGAGTAAGGTGTAAAGTAGAGAGAATAGAGCCAGTGTAACTTGAAGAACTTTAGGAGATTATAAGACCTTTGTTTTTTTTCTTTTGAGCTATATCATGTAATACCTCAAATCATTTATCTGCAAAATGGGAAAGCTATTAGCCTCGTGGAATTCTTAAGAAAATTAGATGAGTTTATGTATACCAAGCACTTAGACAGTACTTGGCACAGTACACAGGAGAAATTAAGAGAAGAAAAATCTAAACTCACTGCCCATACTTTTAAATATTTCCCACATTCCTTCACAACTGACAACTCATTCTAAAGAGCAGAGGCATCATCACAAGAGACAAGAACAAGCATCTGTGAACTTTACCTCAATTTTAAGACATTTATCAAACAGTGTGGTAGGTCTTATCCTGTATCTTACTTCCTTGAAAGCTCTTGGTATCTTGTATCATGGAGTCCTGAGCCATTAGCAGTGAGAAAATCCCCAATATAGAGCTAGGTGCTCTGCCCATCCAAACACTGGGATATTACCTCCCAAGAGGCAGCTTTGATAAACACCAAAGTGATGTGAATTATAAAAACCACAGCTCAAATGGCATCGTCATCACAAAATGAGCCCAAAGTGAAAGAGAACACAAGGTGTGAACAAGTGATAAGAGCCAGAAGAATAAAAGAAAGGATAACACAGGCCAGCCTGAGCTAACAGAAAACTTCAATGGATTGGACATGATTTTGTTTTTAAAAAATCATTTTTTAACTTTCCCCCAGGTAGGATAATGAATGAATGAATGTAGCAACCACTTTGACTCATAATATGAATTCCTAGCACTCCATTAGCACTGACTCAATAAGGTAACAGATATCCAATTTGACTTCACCTTTACCTACAAAGCAGCAGATGGTTCCAAAAGAGACCTTCTAGGAAACTGCGGGCATGACCTAACTGAGTTCAAGAGCCCACCAAGGGAATTCCAGCTGGTGCTTTTTAACATGTCAATATACTTGAAGATAAATTAGTAGTTTCCATCTTCCAGCAATTTAGGGGATATGATTTCTTCCTTAAGTTTCCATAGATTTTAGTTCTGCTCCATTATCATTTGGATTTTAGTTTACTTCTATACAGGTGGTTTTTCTTTGGTTTTACATTTTTCTCACGTGTGCTGTGAACACACACAATGGGCTTCAAACCAAAGCATTTGATCTCTCCCTGTGCTTAACTTTCCAGGAAGATGTCACAATTGCCCCTTCACAGTAATCAAAGGGCACTTCTATCTCTTCCTTAGAAAAATCACAGCTCTCAGGTGGGGAGGCAAAGGGAAATGCTACATCTTTCACATTCTTAGTTCAGTTTTGAGAGTGAGAAGAGATAAAAGAAGATGAAAACAGGCTTCAAAACACGCAGAAAACTCCTGTCTTTACAAAGAAAGAAAATGGTAGCATTCAAAACACTACAGAACAATGTAAGCAATACTTCTCCCAAACAAATAAAAGACCATTCACAAAAGAACTCTTATGTGACCTGAGACAATAAATCCCTAAACAACTCAGTAGTTGGTTTTATAGCTTAAATAGTCAAGCTTTGTCTTCACACACCCACAAATCTGGTACTTGGAACTTTTCAATAACTATTTTGTTCACATTATTGCTACCATATAATTTTCTTGATCCCATTCAACTGAAAATAGAAGGCAAAGGTACCCTATGTTAAGCAACATAACTTTCCTTCATAGCAGCCATTTAAATCAAGAGGGGCTGAAGGTTACATATATGGTCTGTTAAAAACTTCCTAGACTTAAATGAGAAATTTTCTGTTCTGGGTAAGTAGAAACCAATGATAAATTCATGATATGTTTTGCTTATTTGCTTTTTAATTAACAGTTTATTTATTTATTTATTTATTTACTTACTTACTTACTTATTTTTTTACTTTTATTTTTTGGAGGGATGGTTGCTAGGGAGAGGGAGAGAGAAAGAGTCCCAAGTAGGCTCCACACACAGCACAGACCCAGATGTGGGTTCAGTTTTACAACCCTGAGATCGTGACCCAAACCAAATCAAGAGTTAGATGCTTAATGGACTGAGCCACCAGATACCCTTTTAACTAACAACTTTTTAGGAAGAACTGAAAACTTAAATAAAAGCTTCAGAAAGAGGCAAATAGATGTTCTGAGACAGATTCACAATGGGAGCATGGAGGTTAGGCAACTCTGGGAGGAGCTATGAGCTGGGTATTAGGTGTCAGTGCTAACCTGGAGGGAACTCCAGGGCAAAGTGGATGATGGGGAGGGACAGATTGAGCAGGTGGAATTTAGTGTCTGGAGCATGTGATGTCTGGTACCAGGACTGGTGATGACTGTCATCAGAAATATAATTGACAGGGTGAAGTCCATGCAAGTAAGGATATATTGTGAGGGTACCTGGGACAGTGATCAACAGCAGGCAAGACTGGCAGTAAGGAGAGAACTTTAGCTCCTGTTGTGTAGCCATGTGACTTCAGTGACTGAAGGAAAGTGAAAGGAGCAGGAGATAGTTCCGGGAAAAAAGAAGAAAGAAGAAAGAAGAAAGAAGAAAGAAGGAAGAAGGAAGAAGGAAGAAGGAAGAAGGAAGAAGGAAGAAGAAACTGCAACCATTACCAACCACCACCACCACCAGAAATTCACTGAAAAACTAGAGTGTCAGTCCTCATATTTAACACATTAAGAGAATCAGCTCATTCATTAAATACTAGACTCAATTTACAGGTAAGGAAACTTAATGACTCAGTCTTCCCAAATTCTCTCAGCTAGTAAGTGCCATAGCCAGAGCTTTCCAAAGCCAGACATACTTGGCTCCAAAACTCTTAAGCACCATATTTTATTCTACTGTACTAGAAAGAACAGAGGTATAGAGAACTCTAGAAACACGGAAGAAGGTTGTGGTCGTAAGATATTTGCACAGCATTTTGTGTTTTCACAGATTTATACATGAGGAAATTGGAGCCCAAGCAATTAATTGACCTGTGAAAGATCACACAGCTAAGCAACCTATAGCACTCCAGAATATACAAAGTACTTTTTACTTGAAGGCATGGTAGATCAAGATAGAAACCTAGATATTCAAGGATCTAACAGACCACCAAGGCTGACTTGAACATTAAGTCACCCTAAAACACAATTACAAGAATTTATTAGGGGAACATTTCTGAGACATTGGATTAGGCAAAGAGTCCTTAGGTATAACAACAAAAGCATGAGCCATAAGATAAAAATAGTTAAATGGGGTTTTATTTTTAAAAAATAATAACTTTTGATCTCTGAAAGACACTGTTAATAGTATGAAAAAAAAAAAAGCCCTATTAGAAGATTTTATTTACAAATCACATATCTGGCCAAGAACTTGTGTCCAGAATGTGTAAAGCATTCCCAAAATTCAACATTAAAAAAATGACCCAATTTTAAAAATTGGCAAAAGATTTCAATAGACACTTCACCAAAGATCTACAAATGGAAAATAAGTTCAGTATCACAAATCATTAGGAAAGCAAAAATGTAAGTCCCAGTGAGACACCATTACACATCTATTTGAACAGCAAGAAGCAAAAGCACTGACAATATCAAGTCTGGCAAGGATATGGAGCAACTGGAACTCTCACGCATTGCTGGCTGGAATGCAAAATGATATAGCCACTTTGGAAGATGGTTTGTTTCTTGTATAGTTAAACATACACTTGCCACTTGACCCAGCAACCCCACTCATCAATATTTACACAAAAGAAATGAAAATTTAAGTTCACAAAAACAGTTGTAAGCTAATGTTTAAAAGTATTTTCTTCATAATACCTAAAAAATCGGAAACAATCAAAATGTTCCTCCTGGTAAAAACTGTTGTACATGCATTCAGTGCAATACTACTCAGCAATAAAATATCAAATTACTGGTATTTTCAACATCAATGAATTCCAGATGTATTACACTAAAGGAAAGAGGCCATCCCCAAAGACTATAAGCTGGATGAATTCATTTATGTGACATTGTGGAAAAGACAATGACCATCAACCAAAGAACAGATCAACAATTGCCAGCGATTAGAGTGTAAGAGGGGTTGATTACAAAGAGGTAGCACAAGGATTTTTTTTTCTTCTTTAAGGATGAAACCCTCTGTATCTTTTTTTTTTAATTTATTTTCAGCATAACAGTATTCATTGCTTTTGCACCACACCCAGTGCTTCATGCAATCCGTGCCCTCTCCAATACCCACCACCTGGTTCCCCCAACCTCCCACCCCCCGCCCCTTCAAAACCCTCAGATTGTTTTTCAGAGTCCATAGTCTCTCATGGTTCACTTCCTCTTCCAATTTCCCTCAACTCCCTTCTCCATAACAAATAGCATGGAGGATAAGGGGAGTTAGAGAGGAGAAGAGAGTTGAGGGAAATTGGAAAAACCCTCTGTATCTTGATCATGGATCTTTTGTATTTGCAAAACTTATAGCACTATAACCACAACAAAAAAATAGTTTACTGTAAATTGATAAGTTTCTTAAAAAGAAAAATTTTTTATTAAACTGTAGATGTGGTGCAAGTATGTGTGCATGTGTAAAGAGAAAAGAAGAGAGAAAGATTTTGCAAAAAGATGGATTTTACATGAAAATCGGAAAGCATAGGCCTTTCCCACATGGCATGTTTTGTGCAGAGCAGCCATTCAATAAACATTTGTTAAGTCAAAATGAAAAACTAAAAGAATAGCAGAGGACCTACATTACCTCAGACTAACTTCATTTGTAAAATATAATACCAAAATTAAACAATTAGGGCCATCCCTAATTGTGTCAGTAATGATTGAGATCAAGATCTTTGAGCTTTTACCACTCTATACACACCAAACATGGAAAGTTAAATAAAAGCAACAAAATCAATTCAATTAATTTATTAGCATATTTAAAATTCAGAATGGCCAATGGTAATTTTTATTGTCACTTGAAGTTACAAAATAGCAATTTGGAAAGCATAACAGTGGAAAGGAAGAATAAGACTTATACATGTTATGTATAATTATGATTTCCTGGACATAATAAAGTTCATCTTTATTATAATTGATGAATATGTTATATAGAACATTACGTTAAAACAATGTGAGCACAATGAAAGTATATCAAATGAATAATATTTAATATGCTGAATGCATTTTGTTTTATTTTTAAATCCAAATTTTTTAGAATGATTCAATGCTACTTCAAAAAATAAACTACCTGTAAAGAATACAAATTACAGTCATTATCATGATTTGTTTCAAAAACAGGTCATTACAATTAAATAAGTTTCATGAGAAGAAATCAACTACAATTCAAAAAGCAAAAGCGAGTATTGAGAAAACAATCTAAATGTGATACTGGTGGATATATTCCACTTCTGAATATAGATACATATCAAATGAAATTATCCTTTTAAAAGTATAAACTTTTATGAGATTATTTCAGTTTAAAAAAATAGCCACAGCTGTTAGTACCAAAGTCTAACAGTATTCATTGACATTCAGTGAATTGTAAAAATAAAGTATGATAGTGAAATGAGAAGTGGATACTGTATTCAATTTCAAAATATTTGCATATTGCCAAAATTTCTGCTTGTTTAGTAGCAAACAAGAATCAGATTAATAACAGAGCTATCCTCAGCCTTGAAAGTGAAGCAGAAAATACTTTTTTCGATTGTCTTACTTTGCAATTATCTACTCCAATTTTACTTTTGTTTCGCAATGTGAAGTACTACTCTCAAGATAACCAATGCAATCTCACTTATTAATAGTTGCATTGCAATCGTTTGGGTAGCAACTTGACATGTGGGTCTCCTGAAACAAAGAAACAAAGACACTTTTTGTCCAGAATAATTAGTTCAACGCTTGCCCCTAAGCCAGTAATGTATTTAATGTGATTACTAATACTTTCCTAGAAGCCCAATATATATTTGTAGTTAAGAATAGTAAGATTGGGGACACCTGGGTGGCTCAGTCAGTTAAGCATCTGCCTTCAGCTCAGGTCATGATCCCAGGGTCCCAGGATAGAGACCCTCATCGGGCTGCTTGCTCAGCAGGGATCCTGCTTCTCTTTCTACCTCTGCCTACCACCCTGCTTGTTTGTGTTCTCCTTCTCTCTCTGACACATAAATAAATAAAAATAAAATCTTTTTTTTTAAAGAATAGTAAGAATGGATCAGACAAAAGTTCTATTAACTTATGTCAAATTTAAGTCTTAAATATTTGGAGAAAATGTTAATCCTTGTGTCACACACCTGAGATGATGGTAAGTTATTTTCAGTGAATTGATTATATTAGGTACCACAAAATAAATACAGCATTCCTCCAATAAAACCTCATCTAGGGGTGCCTGGGTGGCTCAGTAGGTTAAAGCCTCTGACTTCGGCTCAGGTCATGATCCCAGGGTCCTGGGATCGAGCCCCACATCGGGCTCTCTGCTTGGCAGGGAGCCTGCTTCCTCCTCTCTCTCTGCTTGCCTCTCTGCCTACTTGTGATCTTTGTCTGTCAAATAAAGAAATAAAAAATCTTAAAAAAAAAAAAAATCTCATCTAACCAGACTTATCTACCTTCTCTCTTTGTCTCTAAAAGTAGTTGATGGTCATGTATCCAGACTGTGACAAAATGCTGACTTTATGGAAAATCACAGATTCTTCAACTTTGTATATTCAGTACCCAGCACAGTGACTGGCCCACACAGGACACACACAATAAAAGTTTATGGAATTGTCTTGAAATATAAATGAATTCTACATAGTAAGACCTAAGCAAAATTATGCTCTTAGGATATTATGCTGGAGACAGTTTTCAATAAAATGGGAATGGGTTGGGTGCATTAGGAATACTCTCATACATTGCATGTGTGAGTAAAAACACATACAAATTTCCTGATGGCAATTTAACAAGACTTTTTAAAATTTAACATGATTTTTTAAAAGCCTTAAAAATGTACACATACTCTGCCCTAATATTCTTATTTCTAGGAATTAATACGCAAATATTTGCATACCTTTTTAATACTAGTAAAAAGCTAGAAATCATCTTCAAAATATATAATAAAAAAATAAGTGATTAAATAAATTTGACATAATCACACATTGAAATATCTTTCAGACCATTAAAAATGATGCTATGCTTTAGGAAAATTTGTTAATTTGCAAAGTATATAGTATAATCTTAATCTCTGTACCAATATACACACGTGCATTTATATACAGAAAAGTGATACACATTAAGTTGTTCTTTATGGTTATCTCTGGATGGTGGATTTAATTTTCTTCTCTCTCTGCCTGAATTTTATAATTTTTCAACATTGGACCTCCATTGCTTTTGGCATAAGAAAATGCAAGTAAGAAAGTGAAAAGCAGATGCTTGGAAGGAGATAGTGGGAAGGCCACTCACGACTACTAAAATAATTAGTTTCCCCACTTCTGACTAACCTGAGTGATGGTTGCTTCTTTACCAGGACAATTTATATTTTATTTATATTTTATATTTTATATATATTTTATTTACTTGTCAAAGAGAGACAGAGAAAGAACACAAGCACAGGGAAAACAAGCAGAGAGGGAAGCAGGCTCCCTGCTGAGCAAGGAGCCTAATGTGGAACTCAATCCCAGGACCCTGGGATCATGTCCCAAGCTGAAGGCAGACGTTTAGCTGACTGAGTCACCCAGGCACCCCGCCACCCCTGTTTCTTGATAGCGTCCAATTCAGAATGAGTTTCTGCCTTGTAACCCATCCTTAGAATCATCATTTCATACCCATACCCTGTAAGAAGTACTTCCCAACCTTCCCTTACTGAGGTGCTTTCATAGCTACCGTTCTAGGCATTCTCAGTCTCTGTAACACCAAGTTAAATTAACCAAGCTTTGTGACTGGGTGTGTTCCTAGTGGGCTTTCATTGTTTCTGGTGTTGTAATGATGGTAGTAGTGATGGTGATGAAAGTGATGTGGGTAGAAGTGATGGTGTGACAGTGATGGTGCTGGTGATATGATGATGATGGTGGAGGTGGTGGTGTGATGGTTATGGTAATAGTGATGGTGTGATGGTGGTGGTGGCAATAGAGTTAGGATGGTATTGGTGGTAGTGGCAGAGATGGAGGTTTGATAGTGATGGTGGTGATGGTAGTGGAGTGGTGGTGGTGGTGGAGATGGAGGTGTGATGGTGATGGTGATAGTTGTGGTGGAGATAGAGGTGTGATGGTGATGGTGGTAGTGTGATGGTAGTTATTATGGTGATGGTGGAGGTGTGATGACAATAGTGGTAGAGTTGGTGGTTATGCAGTTATTAGACTGATGAGCTTTTAATAGTAATGATATCTGGACCTCAGGAAACTAAAGAAAAATGTTCTTTTATATATATTAAAATGATATCATAACAAGTCTTATTACTCACAGCACAGTAGAGGCAATATAGTGAAGCAGAATGTATAGTAGGAGTCAGGGGCTATGGATCGAGTCTTGGTTTTGTCACAAGTTTACTTTGTTACCTTAAGCTGATCACTCAGCCTCTCGGGACCTCATTTAATTCACCTACAAAATGAAGGAGTTTACTGGGTTAACCCTTAATGTAACTTCTCACATTATGTAGCTTTGTGTCTGGCTCTTGATTTTTCAAGTTATCAGAGTCAGAGGCCTAGATGGGATCATGT
This sequence comes from Lontra canadensis, assembly GCF_010015895.1. Lineage (NCBI taxonomy): Eukaryota > Metazoa > Chordata > Mammalia > Carnivora > Mustelidae > Lontra > Lontra canadensis. The sequence continues at coordinate 4,014,577 of NW_022631123.1, forward strand.
ATAAGTAGTCTAGGTCCACTGCCTATTTTGTAAATAAAGCTTTATTGGAATTTAGCCGCAATTGTTTAGCTACTGCGTACGGCTGACATTATAATGACAGCTGAGCAGTTGCAACAGAAACAACAAGGCCCACAAATCCTAAAATATTTATCATTGGTTTTTTACAGAAAAAGTTTGCTGACCCATGGTCTCTGGTCTAGGTATATTGTAAACAGGAGTTTGGCAAGTTTAAGACATATCTTATTCATAGAAGGCATACTTCACAAAGTAGAGATTTTAGCTGATTCTGTTTGTTAATGTATCCTAATCACCTATGACAGTGCCTAGTATCAAGTAGAGGCTGAATAAATACTGAAATAAATGAATGCATGAGAATGAGTGAATGAGTGAGTGAATGAATGAACGAATGAACTGAAATCTCTGCAAAATTAAAATATTTACTTATCAGGAACCTTCCTGCCAGGGCATGGTTTTTATTTGCTGTGGAATTTAAAACATGTTCTGACAGAGGGAAGTCTATATATAATACCCCTTTACAGTGTTGCGCATAGCTTGCCAACTGTATATAATTCTAAACTAAAGTGAATTTCGGCATGAATTTCAAATATAATAGCAACATATAATATCTGATCCTACTTAGAAGACAAGCATGGATTAATAAATTAGACTCATAAATCTGGAAAAATACTTTTTCTTTTTGGTTCAGATGATAATAAAATCAAACAAAAACAGAAAATAGTTATCAAATATATTTTTAATTTTTACTTATTTTTTTCATTTCTTTTTTTTTTTAATTTTTTTATTTTTTATAAACATATATTTTTTCCCCAGGGGTACAGGTCTGTGAATTGCCAGGTTTACACACTTCACTGCACTCATAGCACATACCCTCCCCAATGTCCATAATAACCCCACCTTCCCTCTCCCAACCCCCCTCCCCCCAGCAACCCTCAGTTTGTTTTGTGAGATTAAGAGTCACCTATGGTTTATCTCCCTCCCAATCCCATCTTGCTTCATTTACTCTTCTCCTACCCCCTTAACCCCCATGTTGCATCTCCTCTCCCTCATATCAGGGAGATCATATGATAGTTGTCTTTCTCCGATTGACTTATTTCGCTAAGCATGATACCCTCTAGTTCCATCCACGTCGTCGCAAATGGCAAGATTTCATTTCTTTTGATGGCTGCATAGTATTCCATTGTGTATATATACCACCTCTCCTTTATCCATTCGTCTGTTGATGGACATCTAGGTTCTTTCCATAGTTTGGCTATTGTAGACATTGCTGCTATAAACATTCGGGTGCATGTGCCCCTTCGGATCACTACGTTTGTATCTTTAGGGTAAATACCCAGCAGTGCAATTGCTGGGTCATAGGGTAGTTCTATTTTCAACATTTTGAGGAACCTCCATGCTGTTTTCCAGAGTGGTTGCACCAGCTTGCATTCCCACCAACAGTGTAGGAGGGTTCCCCTTTCTCCGCATCCTCGCCAGCATCTGTCATTTCCGGACTTAATTTTAGCCATTCTGACTGGTGTGAGGTGGTATCTCATTGTGGTTTTGATTTGTATTTCCCTGATGCCGAGTGATATGGAGCACTTTTTCATGTGTCTGTTGGCCATCTGGATGTCTTCTTTGCAGAAATGTCTGTTCATGTCTTCTGCCCATTTCTTGATTGGATTATTTGTTCTTTGGGTGTTGAGTTTGCTAAGTTCTTTATAGATTCTGGACACTAGCCCTTTATCTGATATGTCGTTTGCAAATATCTTCTCCCATTCTGTCAGTTGTCTTTTGGTTTTGTTAACTGTTTCCTTTGCTGTGCAAAAGCTTTTGATCTTGATAAAATCCCAATAGTTCATTTTTGCCCTTGCTTCCCTTGCCTTTGGCGATGTTCCTAGGAAGATGTTGCTGCGGCTGACGTCGAAGAGGTTGCTGCCTGTGTTCTCCCCAAGGATTTTGATGGATTCCTTTCTCACATTGAGGTCCTTCATCGATTTTGAGTCTATTTTCGTGTGTGGTGTAAGGAAATGATCCAATTTCATTTTTCTGCATGTGGCTGTCCAATTTTCCCAACACCATTTATTGAAGAGGCTGTCTTTTTTCCATTGGACATTCTTTCCTGCTTTGTCGAAGATTAGTTGACCATAGAGTTGAGGGTCTATTTCTGGGCTCTCTATTCTGTTCCATTGATCTCTGTGTCTGTTTTTGTGCCAGTACCATGCTGTCTTGATGATGACAGCTTTGTAGTAGAGCTTGAAGTTTGGAATTGTGATGCCACCAACTTTGGCTTTCTTTTTCAATATTCCTTTGGCTATTCGAGGTCTTTTCTGGTTCCATATAAATTTTAGGATTATTTGTTCCATTTCTTTGAAAAAAATGGATGGTACTTTGATAGGAATTGCATTAAATGTGTAGATTGCTTGAGGTAACATAGACATTTTCACAATATTTATTCTTCCAATCCAGGAGCATGGAACATTTTTCCATTTCTTTGTGTCTTCCTCAATTTCTTTCATGAGTACTTGATAGTTTTCTGTGTATAGATTCTTAGTCTCTTTGGTTAGGTTTATTCCTAGGTATCTTATAGTTTTGGGTGCAATTGTAAACAGGATGGACTCCTTAATTTCTCTTTCTTCTGTCTTGTTGTTGGTGTAGAGAAATGCAACTGATTTCTGTGCATTGATTTTATATCCTGACACTTTACTGAATTCCTGTATAAGTTCTAGCAGTTTTGAAGTGGAGCCTTTTCGGTGTTCCCCATATAGTATCATATCATCTGCAGAGAGTGATAGTTTGACTTCTTCTTTGCCGATTTGGATGCCTTTAATTTCTTTTTGTTGTCTGATTGCTGAGGCTAGGACATCTAGTACTATGTTGAATAGCAGTGGTAATAACGGACATCCCTGCCGTGTTCCTGACCTTAGCGGAAATGCTTTCAGTTTTTCTCCATTGAGAATGATATTTGCGGTGGGTTTTTCATAGATGGCTTTGATAATATTGAGGTATGTGCCCTCTATCCCTACACTTTGAAGAGTTTTGATCAGGAAGGGATGCTGTACTTTGTCAAATGCTTTTTCAGCATCTATGGAGAGTATCATATGGTTCTTGTTCTTTCTTTTATTAATGTGTTGTATCACATTGATTGATTTGCGGATGTTGAACCAACCTTGCAGCCCTGGAATAAATCCCACTTGGTCGTGGTGAGTAATCCTTTTAATGTGCTGTTGAATCCTATTGGCTAGTATTTTGGTGAGAATTTTTGCATCTGTGTTCATCAAGGATATTGGTCTGTAGTTCTCTTTTTTGATGGGATCCTTGTCTGGTTTGGGATCAAGGTGATGCTGGCCTCATAAAATGAGTTTGGAAGTTTTCCTTCCATTTCTATTTTTCGGAACAGTTTCAGGAGAATAGGAATTAGTTCTTCCTTAAATGTTTGGTAGAATTCCCCCGGGAAGCCGTCTGGCCCTGGGCTTTTGTTTGTTTGGAGATTTTTGATGACTCTTTCAATCTCCTTACTGGTTATGGGTCTGTTCCGGTTTTCTATTTCTTCCTGGTTCATTTGTGGTAGTTTATATGTCTCTAGGAATGCATCCATTTCTTCCAGATTGTCAAATTTGTTGGCATAGAGTTGCTCATAATATGTTCTTATAATTGTCTGTATTTCTTTGGTGTTCGTTGTGATCTCTCCTCTTTCATTCGTGATTTTATTGATTTGGGTCCTTTCTCTTTTCTTTTTGAGAAGTCTGGCCAGGGGTTTATCAATCTTATTAATTATTTCAAAGAACCAGCTCCTAGTTTCGTTGATTTGTTCTATTGTTTTTTTGGTTTCTATTTCATTGATTTCTGCTCTGATCTTTATGATTTCTCTTCTCCTGCTGGGTTTAGGGTTTCTTTCTTGTTCTTTCTCCAGCTCCTTTAGGTGTAGGGTTAGGTTGTGTACCTGAGACCTTTCTTGTTTCTTGAGAAAGGCTTGTACCGCTATATATTTTCCTCTCAGGACTGCCTTTGTTGTGTCCCACAGATTTTGAACCGTTGTATTTTCATTATCATTTGTTTCCATGACTTTTTCAATTCTTCTTTAATTTCCTGGTTGACCCATTCATTCTTTAGAAGGATGCTGTTTAGTCTCCATGTATTTGGGTTCTTTCCAAATTTCCTCTTGTGATTGAGTTCTAGCTTCAGAGCATTGTGGTCTGAAAATATGCAGGGAATTGATCCCAATCTTTTGATACCGGTTGAGACCTGATTTAGGACCCAGGATGTGATCTATTCTGGAGAATGTTCCATGGGCACTAGAGAAGAATGTGTATTCTGTTGCTTTGGGATGAAATGTTCTGAATATATCTGTGATATCCATCTGGTCCAGTGTGTCATTTAAGGCCTTTATTTCCTTGTTGATCTTTTGCTTGGATGATCTGTCCATTTCAGTGAGGGGAGTGTTAAAGTCCCCTACTATTATTGTATTATTGTTGATGTGTTTCTTTGATTTTGTTATTAATTGGTTTACATAGATATACTATTTAAAAAACGTTAAAAAAGAAAAGGGTAAAAGTTAAAAAAATTTAGCAGAAGAAGAGAAAAAAAAATTGAAAAAGAAAAAAAAATTAAATTAACTGCAAGGCTAAAGAATCATGGGGAGAAAGCCATGAGTTCTGTGCTTTGCTTTCTCCTCCTCTGGAATTCTGCTGCTCTCCTTGGTATTGAAACTGCACTCCTTGGTAGGTGAACTTGGTCCCGGCTGGGTTTCTTGTTGATCTTCTGGGGGAGGGGCCTGTTGTAGTGATTCTCAAGTGTCTTTGCCCCAGGCGGAGTTCCACTGCCCTTACCAGGGGCCGGCTGAGTAATCTTCTCAGGTTTGCTTTCAGGAGCTTTTGTTCCCTGAGTGCTTTCCGTAGAGTTCCGGAGGACGGGAATGAAGATGGAGGCCTCCCAGTCTCCGGCCCGGAGGAGCCGAGAGTCTGGGGCCCCACTCCTCAGTGCGCCCTCAGAGAACAGCGCCTAATTGCTCCTGTCACCCTGGCCTCCGGCCTCGCTCCGAGCTGACCGAGCCTGCAAGTGGTTCAAGGTAAACCCGAGCTTAGAGCTCACTCCTCGGCTCTGTCTCTGTAGCCGGCTTCCCCGTTCTAATACCTGTGAGCTCTGTGACACTCAGACACCCCCGATCCTTCTGTGACCCTGCGGGACCTGAGGCCACGCTGACCCCGCGTGCGCTTCACCCCAGTTAAGCCTCTGGAGTGATGTCCCTCAGCGGAACAGACTTTTAAAAGTCCTGATTTTGTGCTCCGTTGCTCTGCCGCTTGCCAGGAGCCGGCCCCTCCCCCCGCCGTCTATCTTCCCGTCGCTTTGGATTCACTGCTCCGCCAGTCCTACCTTTCAGAAAGTGGTTGATTTTCTGTTTCTAGAATTGCTGTTCTTCTTCTCTTCGATCTCCCATTGGATATGTAGGTGTTTGCAATCTTTAGATAAGCTATCTAGCTGATCTCCCACTACCTGAAGTAGTCTCGGCCTGCTACTTCTCCGCCATCTTGACTCCTCCCCCCTATTTTTTTCATTTCTTTTCAGTGTTCCAGAATTCATTGTTTATGCACCACACCCAGTGCTCCACATAATACGTGCCCTCCACAATACCCACCACCAGGTTCACCCAACCTCCCACCCGCCCTCCCCTCCAAAACCCACAGTTAGTTCCTCAGAGTCCACTGTCTCTCATGGTTCATCTCCCCCTCCAATTTCCCCCAACTGCCTTCTCCTCTCCATCTTCCCATGTCCTCCATGTTATTCCTTATGCCCCACAAATAAGCAAAAACATACTATAACTGACCCTTTCTGCTTGACTTAATTTCACTCAGCATAATCTCCTCCAGTCCTATCCACTTTGATACAAAAATTGGGCATTCATCCCTTCTGATGGAAGTATAATACTCCCTAGTATATCTGGACCATATCCCCTTTATCCATTCATCCGTTGAAGGGCATCTTGGTTCTTTCCATAGTTTGGCAACTGTGGCCATTGCTGCTATAAACATTGGGATACATTTGGGTCTTCATTTCACTACATCTGTATCTTTGGGGTAAATACCCAGTAGTGCAATTGCAGGGTCATAAGGTAGCTCTATTTTTAATTTCTTAAGGAATCTCCGCACTGTTTTCCAAAGTGGCTGCACCAACTTGCATTCCCACCAACAGTATAAGAGGATTCCCCTTTCTCCACATCCTCTCCAACACTTGTTGTTTACTGTCTTGTTAATTTTGGCCATTCTAACTGGAGTTAAGGTGGTATCTCAATGTGGTTTTGATTTGAATCTCCCTGATGGCTAGTGATGATAAACATTTTTCCATGCGTCTGTTAGCCATTTGTATGACTTCATTGGAGAAGTATCTGGGAAAATTGGACAGCTATGTATAGAAGAATGAAACTCAATCATTCTCTTACACCATATACAAAGATAAACTCAAAATGGATGAAAGACCTCAACGTGAGGCAGGAATCCATCAGAATCCTAGAGGAGAACATAGGCAGTAACCTCTTCGACATCAGCCACAGCAACTTCTTTCAAGATATCTCTCCAAAGGCAAAGGAAACAAAAACGAAAATGAACTTTTGGGACTTTGTTAAGACCAAAAGCTTCTGCACAGCAAAGGAAACAGTTAACAAAACAAAGAGGCAACCCACGGAATGGGAGAAGATATTTGCAAATGACACTACAGACAAAGGGCTGATATCCAAGATCTATAAAGAACTCAAACTCAACACACACACAAAACAGATAATCATGTCAAAAAATGGGCAGAAAACATGAATAGTTATCAAATATTATAATCTTAGTACTAGTATCCATTGTTTCCAGATTTCTAAAAGTTAAGTTTGCTGCTAATAGAAGAAAAGTCACCAGTAATGTACCCAAAGTCAAAAACTAGGTTTACAGAACTTGCTTTTTGGGATTTTTATATACTGGCACATTAGTAAACTTTTACTTTCAGAAAAATCTATTCTCTTGTTTGTTACTTGATAAACAAAAATGTTTCCATTATGTTGCATGTAGGTTTCATGTTTTGCTTTATTTATTTTTGCTTATTTACTTATTTTGCAAGTCATCAAAGATGATGGTGATGATAAATACTTACTAACTAAAAAGCACAGCTTCTGGAATCACAGATCTGGCTCAGATTTCCAGCCAGATTTCCAGATTTCCAGATCTCCAGATTTCCAGGTTTACAGATCTCCAGATTTCCCCTACACTTACTAGTTATACTTCTCTAGCTAGATTACTTAACTTCACTATGTCTCAATTTCCTTATCTTTTAAAGGTGGATAATATAATTTATTTTATATAACTGTTCAGGGTGGTAAATAAAATGACACTATAATGGGCCTAATGCCTTTCCCTACACACAGTCTGCACTCAAAAATTGATTATTTGTGAGTGATTATTATATCCTCCCTTAATTGTATTATATATTTAAATTATATTACTGCCATATATTACATAATTATATTATAGTATTTATGGCATGTCTATGAGAAAAGTGATTGCAAATAAGAAGAACAAAATGTTTTAAAGTACTGTCTGATTAGGGTCACTTTTATTTTGGAGTTTAATCTTTATCTTTTGTAGGGTCAGCTACACCCCAAATATTTTTCCAATTATAAGGCTATTTTTTCTTTGAAAAGAAAGTCTGTTGCATTGTTTCACCAGTATTCTTCCCTAATAATAATACCAGGGGGATTTGCTGTTCCTTTCTCTCAAAGAGGTCATAAAGGTTCAGCATTGCTTCAGGAACTTTCCTAAATAAAGCCGCTCATTCCCAGCTGGGCAAACAGTGGATGCTACAAAAGTGCTTACATGAAGACACAGCAAATAGGCATCGATTGCTGATATCATTAAGGAGTACAGAAAATGTTTTTATTTTATTAAAAGGCATGCTGTAAAATTCTGAGTGTGTACACAGAGATATTCAAAAGATAATTCTCCACATCAGTATAAAAACCACCAGAATCAGTTTGAAATGATGAAGCTTTTTTTTTGTTTTAAAATTTTATTCCAAAAATATCTGAGTGCTAATTTGGGTGTAAATTTGTATTAAGTACAATACTAGATATAACGATGAATAATGGAAACTTCTGGAAAGCTAGTTTTCTTTGCCTGTCTATTTCTACTCTTTGTTTAATACTGGATCCAGCTTGATTACCACACATTATACAAAGTTTACATAACATTTTATATTTGTGTTTTAAATATATCTTGGATACACCTGAATAACTATCTCTATGACACTTGGTAATGTTAGTTTAGTGATCTGAGCTTCTTAGAAGACTGGAAACCCCATCTAAAAAAATTTTTTTCAAGATTTTATATATTTGAGAGAGAATTTATGTGAGAGAGAGCATGAGGGAGAGAGAGCACAAATGGGGGGAGGGGTAGAGGGAGAAGCAGACTCCCTGCTGAGCAGGGAGCCTGATGTTGGACTTGATCCTAGGACCCTGGGATCATGACCTGAGCCTAAGGCAGATGCTTAATTGATTGAGTCACCTAGGAGCCCTGTCTAAAAAAATATTAAGCTCTTCTGTGAGTTCAGGAAGTATACTCAAAATTTATTCCTGTGTCTAAATTAATTACATTCTTTCCAACCATTCTATAGCCAATGTTATTAAGGAGTATTATAGTGAAAGGCAAGGCAGAAAAAAATTTGATGTGGATAGAAAGAAACTTTAAGACTTTAACAGAATCAAGGAGTTTTTAGGAAAGCAGATGATACATATCGAATTTTCCAGGCATGTAAAATTTACCTTGGATTTTGTAAGGAACGCACACCTTCCTTCTCCCACCCTCCTAAACCCACCAATAAAGCCTGAACATGAGAAAAACATTTATGGTCATCAAGATTAAAACAATGGCATTTTTGGAATAATGTGCTAATGTCAAGGGTTTAAACTTGTCTTTTTTGGAGGTAAGACACTTAAATCATTTCAATTCAGGTAGCTCCTTCCCTTGGGATTCATCCCCCTTTTTAGACTCACCTTATTTTGATTCTATCTTCTCCAGTTCATTTAGATGGGCCTGGCTCTACTCTCTGCTCAGAGGACACTCAGTCTTCAGAAGGTGCTTAGACCAGAAACTAGGAAAGAACCATTCCCATGTTTCTTTAAAGAGATTTTCCTTGGAATTCTCATCTGATTGCTCTCACCATCAGAGTTATAAGATCAAGAAGACTGAGCTTAGAATAGAGGCATTGGAGAAAATACACAAGTCCTCTGGGAACATCAGTCATTTTTTTTTCCTCTTAAAGCTTTTAGTTTATTACATGAGGCCCAACACATTATGGTAATCTGCTTTATTCAAAGTCTACTGATTTAAATGTTAATTTCATCTAAAAATACCTTGTAGTACATCTAGGTCCTGTGGCCTACACAGACTGGCACATAAAATTAAGCATCACATACTTCTATGTAATTAGCCCTGCTAAGCTAAAGACTTAAAATGTGTACTTAACCTTTTCTCAACAGAAGACATATAGAGAAGTCATTTATTTTATATAAGCTGATAAAAACTGGACAGCCTTATCAAGTGTCCCATTCAAAAGAAGCACATATTCAATAACAATGAAAGAAAATCATTGAAAAATATTTATTAATATCTCCAGAAGAGGCAGCAAAGGGAAACTTCCACTCAAAAAACACAGCAATGGCATTAAATACAGTTTCCCAGTATTTTTTTTCATTAACTAACATTATATAGCTACCTACAGTCTCTGGTCTCTAGCTACTAGGCTCATATGTTTAAAATGCTGAAAAACTCTTAAAATTCAGTTTCCACTGGTGCTTTATCCACCCCCCCTCTTTTTCTTTCCATTCTTTCACTTTCCCGAAGATAGTCTGTTATGGACTGCATGTTTTGGACACACACGCACCCCCCATTCATATGTTGAAACCGTAACTTCCAATGTCATGGTGTTAGGAAGTATGGCCTTTCGGAGGTGATTAAGTCATGAAGGTAGCACTTTTGAAAGGAGCTGAAGAGACCAGACTTCTCATTTTCCACCACCTGAGAACACAGCCCAAAGACAACTGTCTGTGAAACAAGAAGCAATCTCTCCCCAGATACTGAATCTGTTGGTGCTGTAATCTTGGGCTTCCCAGCCTCCAGAACTCTGAGAAATAAACTTCTATTGTTCATAAGCCACCAAATCTCCAGTATTTTTGTTATAGCTGCCTGAACTAAGACTCCCCTAATTGTCTATCATTTATAATTTGTCCTTTTTGCCCTTTCTAGTTTCCCTTCACTCATGACTCTGGTGGGCATGCTAAAAGTCTGAGCCTGACTGACACGTAGAGGAGAAGACAAGGAAATTCTGAGAGGTTTTTAACACTCAATATTAACTATTTTTAAAGTCTCTGTTATATCAGGATTTTTTTAATTGCCAACATTAGAGTTATGTCTGTGAGTTTGACAGGTGACATATCTTTTTTCCACAGGTACATACTTTTCAAATTCTATCAAAACCCAATCACCCAACTGGCAGACCTCCACTGCATCTTTCATCCACTTCTCTTCACAGTTCATGAACTTCTTATAATCCTTGAACACACCATGTATTTTCTGATTTCTGTGCTTTTACATGCTATCTATCTCTTTCATTTTAGTAAGTCATCTTCTTTCATTTGCCTTGGTGACTCTCCGCACAAAATTTAACACCCAGCTCAAATATCATTCTCTGAAACCTTCACAGACCCCCTTAGGGCACATTTCTTTCTCCTGCCTGGTTCCATTACACTGTGTACATACCATAAATAGTGCTTATCATCTTATACTGAAATTGTTGCTTTATAAATCTGTCAAATCAGGTGGAATTACTTAAGGACTAGAACTATATTTTATATATGGTTGTATATACAATTTTATTAATCAGGACTTTTGACTACAAGAGATAAAAATCCAGTCCTAATAGAGAAACTAGTGGGAAACAGTTCACTAATTTATAGCCCCTGGATTACGTGATCTCAGGTTACCAACTCTAAAGGAAAGCAAACGTTTCTCCCCAAACATCCACAGAATAATCCCACTGGGTCACAGGCTCATCTAGAATTTGTCACTGTGCCAAGTACCATGATTAGCTCAACCTAAGTCAACCTAAGCCTATTACTGTGGGCTCAGAGGACATTGCCTTCATGACCATTCCCCAACAGGACCAAAAGGTGAGGGGGAGCTGATGCAAAGAGAGAGGAGGCTGATATCAAGGGAAGGAGGGGATACGTGACAGACAGCAGAAAACCAGGACAACTGCATCTTGCTACTCTGGAACCAAGCACAGTATTTGGCACTTGATAAGTGCTAAGTAAATGCTGAATGAATAAATAAACACTAGTCATTCTCCTGTGTTTTAATAATGTTCTCAGAATCTATCACCAGATTTAACACACATTGCATTTCCAAGGTCAATTACCCACGATAATTCACCTCAAATTTCACAATATCAAATTCTGATATTTCACGTACCAATCATTTTCTCAAATATTTCCAACTTATAATGGGAGATCTAATAGTAATGCTATTTAAAATAATAATTTAGAAATTCTACAAATAATCAATAAGGCTTTTCAAGACTTAAACATATATAAATACACTACATTAGCATACATATTCATATTTATGTGCACACACATATTTATATGCATGCACACATATATACACACATATAAAAGGAGGTCATTCTCATATCGGAGAATAACTCTTAATGTAGAGTTGCATGCTGTAAAGTTGATGAAATTTGTTTTGCAATCTGCTTGACAACTACATACCAAAAATGTACTTTTATTTTATTCTGTACACAGAACAAACGGTGTTTTATCCAGTGAAACTTAGGTTTAAAGAATATTTCCTCCTGTTTGGGATAGTTTAGGCACTGTTTTGTCTCAAGAGAAAGTGGCAAGTGAAATGAACACAAAGAACAATTAAATAATAGATAACACAGTGAAGGTGAGCTTTCATGGCCCTTTTTTCAAATGTATTTAGATCACTCTTACATTATTGAAGGACACTGTCTTTAGCAATCAAGTTATAAAAAACATCTTTAAGGGTGCAATCTTTATGTTTTGAAAAACTGTAATTGAAATAAATCATGTTCTTTAATTTTGTTTTTATAAAAGAAGCCATTAGCCTTAAAGTATCCTCTCCCTTCTAATGAAAACCTAGGACTGACACATAATCGGTACAAATAAAAGCATAATCCCTCACAATAACATTTACAGTCTCTTATTCTCTTTTCACCACCTCTTATCCTTGCCGTTATTCTCAGCAGCATCAAAAACTCAGAAATTGTGTAGAGCAGATATTTTGTCTCAGCTTGTCAAAAATAACCAACAGACACAGTTATATACAAATAAAGCCATTACTGAATCCACAGGAGCCAAATGAACTATACAAGGTGTTAATTAATTTTGCATTTCTAACATTTCAGTCTTCATTTCCTTGGATGTGGACACCTACGCCAAGAAAAGAAAGGTAGCCACAAGTAGCTATTAGGTACAAAAACTATTCTTAATATACAAATGCAAAACTTTTCTTGGATAACATTTATGTTTTCCATTAGCATCTGGCTCCTTTTCCAATAAAGTTCAGTGTTTGACAGCCTTTCTTTCAGAAATGTGAAGTCTTTCTTGCCGTGAGCATTTCAAATGTTCAGAAATACCAACCGTGATTCAAATGATTTATAAGGTCATCACCCAAGAAAAGCCATGTATACTGAATCTCTAAGTAGCCAAACTGAGGGAAAATAAAAGAAGAGATATGTGTTTCAGAGTGTATGCACTGTGTGTGCGGGTGCAGGCCCACACTTGGGGAAGTAAATTCTAAAATAGGTAGTGAGACAAAGTAGTAATAAATAACAGAAGTAAAATGTAGACTATAAAAAAGAGATCTTAGTTCCTAAATATTTCTTTAGCCTTCCACACTATCCAGCACATTCCCTGACCCACTGTAGGTGCCAAATAATTTGTTTGAACTGATTTGACAGTGTATAAGTAAATTTGTGTCAGTATATAGAGTTAAATACCTGTATCTCGAGTGTTCCTTCCAAAAAGAACAACTTATTCTACTTTCATTCTTAATATTACTAACAAATATTTGTTTAGCGTTTACTATCAACCAGATGGTGGGAGACATACTTTACATGGTTGATTTGATTCAGCTCTAAAGCCCTCCTATGTGACAGTCACTACTACTGTCCAGATTCACATGTGAGGGAAGGGAAATACAAAGTTCTGAGGAACTCTCATTTTCTGTGCCTTCCTCCTGGAATGCTCTCTCCCTAGTTCAGTAAAAGTTATTGATGTTCCATGGAGTACCTGGGTGGCTCAGTCAGTTGAGCTGCTGACTCTTGATTTTGGTTTGGGTTGTGATCTTGGGGACATGGGATCGAGCTCCGTGTTGGGCTCCACACTTAGCTTGAGATTCTCTCTCTCCTTCTGCCCACCTATATGTGCATGTGTTCTCTCTCTCTCTCAAATAACTACTAAATCTTAAAAAAAAAAAAAAAAAAAAAAAAGTTATTGATGTTCCAGGACTGAATGGACAGTGAGTTGGAGCCAGAATGGTGACAGGACATGGACTGGCAATGATAACTGTGAGGCTAGTGCTTAAGACTTTAACAAATGGCAACTGGACCGTCATGGCTGACAATGATGCAGAGATGATAGAGTACCACCAGAGGCATAAGCCTTGCAGGGCAGGAGTTTTTCACTTGGGTAGAGAAGTAATGGTGTGCACAGCAATGCATAGTAAAGATTAGCAAACCTGCTTCCCCAACCTAGAAACACTCAGCTGGCCTTGAAAAAGTGTTTCTGACACATGGAAATACACAAGGTCTTATATCATCATAAGACATAATTTATTCAAATTCAAAACTTATGGAATGTTCTGAAAATTTTTATAGCTTTTTATATCAGGAAAATATATATGTGCTTATTGCTTAAAATATTTCATAAAAATGCCCACACATCTCAATGCTCCAAATAAGAACAAGTATGATTATCTTCCAGATTATCTTCTAGATTTTTGAAAGAGAATGTTATGTGAGCTCCAATTTATGGAAGTAATTATGAAAAACCTAGATGGTAAACACATCTCTCTTTTCACTGAATTCTATCTCTTAGAGTTCTAAATGTATATCTCACTGCTTTCTAAAACACCCAATTCATTCACATATCCTAGCAAATAAAAAGGCATTTCCTCTGGTCTTGGCAGGTTTCCTTAAAAGTGTACTGATACTGAGGATAAGATTCATAACATATTTTTCACCCACTAGAGGGAATGCATCTTGGAAATGATAAAGATCTCAACTTTTTAAACTTTCATACAGATTTATTCTTCTATTCTGGGACTAGTACCCATTCATCTTTCAATCAAAAACTTTAAAAGATAATTCTATGTTTTAACCTTGGTTGTTCCATGCTATTAAGAGTTTTCAATTATCTGTGTAGGATTTGCCTTTCTACACAACCCTTCTTAACCTTGATCTCTATAAACACAATTTTTTAACTAAATTAGCTTCTTTTATGTTTTCATAAGGTAAGGAATCCAAGGTCACAGATTTTTCTTTAGAATATGAGATAAAAACAGAAAAACTAACTCACGTGCATTAAAACAAAATTTATGGTTATAATTGACAACATATGAGCCAGTTACTGTTCCCGCCATATTCCCACAACAAGAGGAGATAGGCATTTGGATTGGGTAGTGCCAAAAACAGAAGAAAAAAAAAGAAAGAAAGAAAAAGCTGTCTGTAATACCTCATGTCAACTTTCTCCAGTTCCCAGGACAAGGAGCCCCACAGTTCAAGACAAGAGAGTTTAGTTGAATAAAGAATTTGTTTTCTACACATTTCTAAAACTGTCATTGTCAAATAATCTTAGGCATATGTAAAAAAAAATCAGTGGTGACTCCATACTCTAGTCTGAGCCTAATTTAGAATCTTTGAAAATAAGCAGTGAAGGACTCCAAGAGCCCAGAGATCAGTCGGTTATTGCCTACCCCTAATTCCACTCCTATTCCCCCCTGTTGGTTGGCCCTTCTACTAGATTCCTCTTTAATGTGGTCACATGTCCAAACCCAGGGGAGACAATGAGTGTTTCCTGATCTCCAGCTTCTATTACATTTAAAGTTGCTGACAGGATGCAGCTAGAGCCAATGAGGCATAAATAAACATTTCCTTGAGAAATCTGATAAATTTTTGCTTTCCTGGTGAGAGGGGATAGATGTCGTTGGCTGCTCTTCTCCTTCTTCTGTCAAAATGGGCATAATATTTGGCATATAAGTAGCCATCTTGTCGTCAAGAGGCTAGCAAGTACAGAAAGAAGGATCAGCAGAATCAGATGGCAGAGCAGAAGGAGAGAAAGCATCCTGGTCTCTGATAATATCTTAAACAATTAAACCAATACCCAAAAATCCACCTCTGGGTATTCTGTTTTATAAGAAGAATAACACCTACTGTTGTAGGCCTTTTAAGTAGGTTACCTATTATTTGAAGCTAAATGTATTCATAAGTGATGTACCTTCTGTTACTTTCTCACATTGGTCACTTTGATTTTAGCACTTTGTTTGTCAATTTTTTTTCCTATTATTTTTCTTTTCAACTGTCTGAGCAGATTCAGATCTTTCTCCCACCCAACACTTTATAGAGCGTGACACTGAAGATGAGTTCCTTCAGGTTTAAGGACTGTTCTAGCCCTTTCCTTTCCCAGGGCATTAGTTATTAAGTATAGTGAGGAGAGTCACAACTCCCTACCTCATTTCGAATGGGTTCATTGGTCAGGTCCCACACTAAATGGCCAACTAGAACAATTTGAGGATAGGAAATTCTTGCAGGAACTTTGGAAACATCTATTTCACTCTTTGCCAAGATGTAAAATATATCATTCAGAGAACGGTACACACAAATATTTTCATAGCTTATTAAAAGCAATAATTAATAGAACCATTAGAAATGTATATTTTTTCCAAGAAAGAAAAAAAATCATTACCTGTAATTTCAAATTAGAGGGAGCCTCGGACCTCTAAGTGGAAGTTGGCCAAAAAAGTAGGGTTGGTCTTGCCCTTGACAGGACAAAAGGGAGAGCCCTATCATTTGTGGGAATTAACTTACTTAAAGCAAGAGGTAAAAAGCAATGTTCAGAGTTTCCACAGACTCTGTGGAAAGTGCAGAGCAAAGGGAGCAGTGCAGGAGAAAACTGTAATAGGGGACAGCATCATGGAACAGGAATGCCTTCAGCTTAGATTAGAGCAAAAGGCAGCTGATTTCGGAGGCTTCCAGGAAGTTATTTGAGGTCTCATGGTTTGACGGCCTGTAGGTGGTATGCTCCAGGGCATGAATGGAGACCATTCTCATACTCTAAAAGATTGATGAAAGCCCTGCAGGAAATCTTAAAATGGAATATAATATTTTCTCTTGTGTCGCCCAGTGCCTAGTAAACATGCAATCAGTGTGGTAAAGTGAAATGAACTTTTCTGAGAGACAATGTTTTTAAAATATAATTGTTTATAGTGCACATTTATGCCACATTTTCCAGAGTAAAACAGCTTTATAAGTGCTATGTTCTAGTTTTGATTTTTCTCCCCTACATTGGTGACTATGTAGCACATCTAATATTGACAATGGGAAGTATCCATCCAAATAAGTGTCCTAAATATCTTCCTCATTTAACCTAACCTAACCTAATTTAATGTAATTTATTGATTCATTCATTTTAGCATTTACTAGTTTTTAACTATATGAAAACAAAGAAGTAGAAGTGAACACAATCCCACCATCTAGATAGCAATGTAGAAAAGTCAACAAGTAGACAACTGCTTCCAACCATCTCTTCCCAGTGGTAACAACTGTTAGCATCTTACTCTGTCTGATTTCAGTCTGTCCTCACTCTCCTACCTAAAAACACCCAACAACTTTTTGGACATATAGCCAGATTATCTAGTTTTATCTAAAGAATACCAACTTGCTTGTCAGCTTTTTTTTTTTTTTCATGTTTCAGATATTTATTAATCAGTGTAAACCCCAACACAAAACACCAACACAATTTTGTGCATTTAGAGGGGAAATATTTCCTGGATAAGTGGAAAATTATGCAGACAGCTTCTGAAAGCCCTCAGTCTAAGCAACTTTATAGTGAAATATGTCATTTAGAAGTCTGGACCTTTTTCTTCAGTTTGCTGTAATCTACATTCACTGAGTAGAACTTGTACTGATCATTGGGACCCAGTTTGTCCCAGGGTTCTGGGTTATTTTTCCAATCCCAACTGACATCTGGATTGAACAATGCCAGGTGTGATATCATACAGCACAGCTCCACTACCTCCTGCCTCAATAAATATGAAGAGGGGCTCAAGCTCAAATGCTTCTTGGCCTAACAAAGGATCTGGCATAATATGGTTGTGGCAGAGGCCTCCAGTCCGGGAGAAGAAAAAAGTCAAATCTGCAAGGGCTGGCATTAGATAATCCCTACACCAATCACTTATCAGCTTTCTTAAATAATTACATACACCCTCAAGGAATAACATGAGATACAAGCATTCCAAGTCTTCATTAGACAATACAACAATCCCAAATTATCCATGTTTTTGAAAGTTTGGTTAAACAAACTGATTACCTTGTCCTTGAAAATTTGGTTAAATGAAGTGATATTTATTTGAAGGAGATACAATGTTTTATCATTTTACATAATCTTAATTTCTATGCTTACATCTAGTAATAAAAATTTCAATGTATTTATTGCCTTAACTATTCACTTAATAATCTTCATGTGGTTGCTTTGTAATCTCATGAGGCCAACATTCATCTTAGAGTTAAAGGAAATGGCTATTTTATTCTATCCTTCTTATTTTTATTAAAATATTGTTTCAGACATTATCTACCAAATCACTCAGCTGTTCCTACATACAAAACAAAGTGAAAAACATATTTTCTAACTTATTGCTGGGAGAAGTATGACTTCCCCTAAGCAAATGACAAGCAACCTCTCTGATAACAAAACTGTGTCACTGACTACATCTTTCCAAATTTATTTCAAGAAAACTGAAAGCTAAATTTAAATGTAATTTATAATAACCTGATAAATCCTTATTACTTACATATGTGTTTTCTTTTTTCTCTTTACTTGAGTTTCTACTTTTATGTTTTCTCTGGACTTGTCTTTTTTACTTCTGTAGTAACATTTATTTTATTTAATTCTTATTTCAAATGTCTTTAATTCCTCCATAAAATATGTAAACAAAAAATAAAAGTATAAAATTATATAGATAAGTAGATGCAGATAAATGAATGATAAAACTATTGTTTTCCCCCAATGAAATCTACTCTGAGTTTTCTATTTTCTCCCTCTCATCTGCCAATTCCCTACGTTCTCACTGAAATGAAAACCAACTAAAAATCCCCAAGCTAAGAAAATACGATGTTTTCTTCCTAATCTTCAGAGTATGTCCATTCCACATTTATAAATAAAATTTCCACATCGCTCTTAATAAAGCCAATGTGAAACTTTTGGCCAATTCAACCAAAGCGATTAGATCAGACCAAAAGAGTTAACAAAAAGAAGTTTAAAGGTAGGGTTCTGGGGCTGGGCCAGGCAGCTGAGTAAGCCACAGCTGAGACCCTGCCCAATGTACAGAGATCACAAAGGTGGTGGCGGTTCCAGTGGATCAGGTTAGGGCAGAGATCGACTGGCAGGGAGAAGAGGAACCCAGGCAGAGATAGGGTAACAGGAGAACCAGAACTAGGAAAATCTATCCAGGAAGCAGCTATAAGCAGCTATTGTATAACCACAGCCATAATAAATTCACTTCTAAAGCCTCACATTAAGAAGCCAATTCCTAATCTTGTGAAGTAGTAGCACAGCATAGTAAAAAGGCTGACCTGAGGGGCACCTGGGTGGCTCAGTTGGTTAAGCATCTGCCTTCGGCTCAGGTCATGATCCAGGGTCCTGGGATAGAGGCCCGCATGGGCTCCTGCTCAGTGGGGATTCTGCTCCCCCCCTCTCTCTCTGCTGCTCCCCCCTGCTAGTGCTTGCTCTCTCTCTCTCAAATGAATAAATAAAATCTTAAAAAAAAAAAAAAGGCTGACTTGAGTTTGTTCTCCCCACTCTGTCACTTACTAAAGGAGTGACATAGTGTCTTTCATGGATTTCATTTCCTTATTAATAAAAAAGTAAATAATAATAACATATATCTTAATAATAGCACATAGGTTATATAAGGATTATATATATATATAAACAAATATAATCATATATATTGCATATGTGTATGTACTTATTAATTTATTTAGGACACAGCCAATGATAAATTACGTTGTTTCTTCTTGGCTTTAATAGTATTGCTGGTCTGGGATTTGCAATAGAAAAATTAGAAGTGCTTGCTTTGAACTTGGGTAAGAGAGAAGAAATGAGAACACAGCTGGATACCATTGACTCTACTATCCCTCTGTCCTTTAGAGTTCAAAACTGGTTATGGTTATGTCCTTTAGAGTTCAAAACTGCTTTTCTTCCAGAGGAGAGCTTTAGGAAGACATATTGAAATACTCCTATAAAATGATGTGATGGCCAGAATTTGTTTCAAAACACTCCAGAGGGTAAAAGAAAGTGATTGGGAGTGTAGATAAAACAAGATTGATTGGTCATGAGTTCAAAATGCTTGAAACTGAGTGATGGCTACAGGAAAGTTAATGATGCTACACTACTCTTGAAAATGTTTCAGTGAAAACTTACAATAAATAAAACATACTACATAAAATATTGTATTAATCATAGATCAAATAAAAATTAAAAATTAAATCATTAAAGATAATTGTTTTGCTGCAATATGTAATATATAATATGCTATCTGTACAATTATTTTTTTTACCCAAAAGTTACCTTTTAGAACTTAGACCAACAAAGTTGGATGAAGTATATGTTTTAATCAAATAAATATATAAATCTTTATAACATTTATTCTCATTTCCTACACATTCTATATATGTATGTGTTATATATATATATATATTTTTTTTTTTTTATTTTCAGTTCACATTAGTGGGATATTAGAAAGAGACAAACAAAAGAATTCAGAGTGGCTTTGTGATCTGACTAAATTGGCCCCTTGGTGAAAAGAATTAAATTAAGTGAAAGTAACAATAAAAAAAATTATTTTCTTGCCAGGTCATTACTAGAAAAAAGAGATGTGAGACTAATCAGGGATAATGGCAAGAAACCAAGAACTCTGAAGAGTAAGTGTTAAAGAAGGTCTGAGATAGAGCTGAAATAACTTTAGTAATTTATGTAGATGTTACAATGAAGCTAAGAATACGGAATGTGTGTGTAATAGAATCAGGTTAATTAGAAGGAGGGAAATGACTTTAGAAAAGCACACTGAAGGGCACGTATTGCATGGAGCACTGGGTGTGGTGCATAAACAATGAGTGCTGGAACACTGAAAAGAAATAAAATAAAATAAAATGAAATGAAAAAAAAAAAAAGAAAAGCACACAGTTCAAAATTGGAAGCAAAACTAAAGTAAATGGAAATGTAGACATTTTAGGAGAACATTCTGAGAAAAAAAAAATCAAATGTTAGGGGTATTGCAAATTTTTTGAAAGGTGACAACACAAAAAATGCCAGGCTATCCTGTATATACAAAGGTTTAAAGGATTGATCATGAGCACATGGCACCTATATCTGAACTCTTCAGGCCAGGGGTGGGTAAAGGGCCAAAGTGCCATTGTTTAAAAGACTAAATGACCTTTCTGCAGTAAAGACACATTTCAAAAACTCCTTGGTAACTCTACAGCAGTGACTCCACCAATGGAGGATAATAACTCTACAAAACATAATCCAATCACCTCCTGAACCTTCAAATTGCATGTTACAGTTAATAGAAGTATTGATTCAATTGTCAGAGTCACTATGCAATTTTTCATTGAACAGAATCCTGGGTGGTGAGAAGTCTAAAGCTGAGCACAAATGAATAATGCACATTTTTTCTCGATTTTGCAATGATATGGGGAAAACTTTACCCTGCTCCTCACAAGCACACACCACACACACACACACACACACACACACACACACGCAATACCAACTCAACCTTATTGTCATCATGTCAGTTCTTACACTGATTAGTGGCAAAGGTTACAGTCTTTGAATTCAGGTAGATCTCAAGTCCTGCCTTAATTCTGCCACCCACTAGCTGTACCATTGCTGTCGTGACCCTTAATGTGCCACCTACTCCATAGGATGGTTATAAGGATTGAATGATACAATGATTACATAGTACTTAACCTGGTCTGAGGCACGTAATAATTTCTGGCATTGGTGGTTTTCTCAGGCTGCTGTTAGAAGGAGCCACTGATCAGATTCAGAAATGTGGTAAAATGCTGCTGGGAAATCCTAAGGAAGAGCAGCTATAAAAGCTAATGAATGTTCTATACCTCAGCCACCTCTTGGTGACCTCAAGCATGTAGCATGAATAGATCTCACTAAAAATTAACCACATGTTCAAAAGCAGCAGAAATTTGTCTATTTGGTATGACTGGGGGACAAACTCAAATTATTCTTGTCCCTCTGCCATATTACCTGAAATTCTCTCATTGGGGACAATTCCTTTGGGGAAAAGGTCATGAAAATAAGAATTGCATGAAGCTTACTTTTAATCCCCAGCACCTAGCACAATATCACACAAAGAGTAGGGGGTTAAAAAATTATTCTTAAAATTTCATTGGATAAATATATATCACATATATACTATGCTTCAGATACTGTGCAAGGCTTTGGGGAGGCAATAATGAACAAAATGGATGGAGTTGCTACCCTTACCAAGTTTATGATCTAGTGAGTAAAAGAATTAGCTCATTACTGGGGTAATAATAAGACTGTTTAGGGGTACCTGGGTGGCTCTGTTGGTAAGCATCTGACTCTTGATTTCCACTCAGGTCACGATCTCAGGGTCATAGGATGGAGCTCTCTATCAGGCTCCACAGCAGGCGTGGCTGCTCTCTCCCTCTGCCCCTCCCAACCCCTCCTCATGTGCTCTCTCTCTTAAAAAAAGAAAAAAACTATTTAGAAGTTTGGATCATGTGGCCTCAAACTGTGTTAATGCTTCACCGTATATAATTGATAAACCTCCTGCTATGATTTAAGATAACTGCATTAAATACTATAAAAATAACAAACATGCTAAACAAAAAGACCTCGAATTCATTTTTCTTAAAATGCATTATAACGTGTCTAAAACTCCATTCTTATTCCATTCACACAACAGCTTCACCAAATGAGCCAAATGTGATCATTATCAGGTGCTCTTCAGGATCATTTTCCAATAAGATATGATCTTCTCTAGTACATATTCATGACTGAGTTGTCTAAGCAGAAGTTGAGGGATAGGAAGGGTGAGCTTAAGCAGAGATCATAAAAACCATTTCGAAACATAAATTGGAATATCACCTCCTCAAAGACCAGTAAAGGGTTTAATGTCAAAAGAAGAAAGCACTCTGTAGGGAAAAACTGTGAATGCTAAGGAAATGGACCAAAAGATTAAACGGTGTTCGATGAAAACCATGCACTGTTTAGAACACACTGAGGATTAAATTTATGGAGTTTGTACCTCTCATTGTCTTTAAATATTTTGTAATTCTGTAGAGATAGACATTTACCAGCAGAAAACATAGTAATCCAAATAATTCTTGGTTACAAGAATGCAAATAAATTCTGTCCAGTGGAGTTTCATTCGACTTCCTTCTCCACTGCTGAAGTCAGCTTTGCTTCTATTAAGCACATTTAAATCAGCCTTTCTGATGAGCTTCTGTATTAGGTGGCTCTTTAGACTCTTCATTGTACTAATTAGTTTTAACATCTTTTCCAGTTCCTTCATTAATTGATGAGTGAAATAAAACATAGGACATGTATTCATTCTATATTTGTGTGAGTCACGATTGTATTATTTTCCAACATCTATCCTTTACCACAAATCAAGTGTGCAAACCAAGTGAGAAATACCTATTGTGGTCTTTGTAACTCCTTTCTCTTAAGATAAGCAAAGACTGAGACAAGTCGATCCATAGTAATTGTTATTTGACCTAATAAAATAATACAGTTCCTATGAACATGGAATTGACAAATTTATCATTTTACCTCCCAGAAAGGAGTCAGAAAGGGCATTTCAAAAGTCCTGAAGGAACTATGCTTTGCTTGTCATGGATAAATAATATTCATATTAGCTGCAAGCTATTAAGCACAGGCTCATTTCAGGTGCCGATGAGGAACTACAGGCATATAAGCCAGTATGTACTTATTATTGTATAGCTCTATTTAGAGATATTAGTCTAAAGAAATGAGTCAAATTTTATTAGTTTATTAACAGAGATTTTACCTCACCGAACTTATGCCCATATCTAAGTTCCACTTCCTTACTTCTGGAAGTTACAGAGCCTACATTCATTTCAGTCCCTTTTTTGTCACATAATGAAGTCACTCCAAAAGTGGAACAGCATTTCTTTCTTTAATGTGTTCCTAACATGATTTGTTAAATCTAAGATAATTTATGTTGCTGCTAAATTCCCATTATCATGTCATTATTCTTGGCTTGATTACTATAAAAATTGAACCTGGCTAATTACTTGAGACTGACTGCATGACAAGTCTGAGACAGTGACTCTACCCAGAGGAAACAAAGTATGAAGAAGACCCAAAGACATGGGCTCTGGGTCTCTGGAAAAAATAAATCTTTTGAGTCAGATAAAACTAAGATCAGACTTTTAAACATGGACTTTTAAATATAAACATATAAAGCATATAATTCCCAGATGTTACTGGTGTAAGTCTGAAGATTTGAAATGTTATGAATAAAGAAATGGAGGTGAACACACTTAGAGAGATGTGGGATATATAGTTAACAACCATATTTTTCTCATTATATTTAGAAGAAGCATAACCTCCCTAAAGGCTTGGAAGCCCAGTTCACTCCCATCTGCATCTGATTCTTAATCTATGTAATAAATAATAACAAGAAGTGACTACAAGGGTCTTTCAGACACTTTAAACGTGTATATTTTGAAGGGATTGGCAGTTCTTCATAAAAGTTCAAAACAATTAAAAAATTTTAACAGTGAATTTTGAAAGACAACAAAATAAACATTTGAATTCAAATCTACCCAGGAAGAAAAAAAATTAAATAAAATTTTCTTGTCATTTCAATCATTTTCTAAAAATCTAGCACAAGTCAAGAAATCACAGAAAGCTTAACAAAGTTCTCTAGAGTCTGAGTACATGGGATAACAACTTTGGTACAAAAACATCAAAGGGTGGAACAGGAAATCCATGAGCTCAGTGTTAGACAGGTTGGGTCTGAGATAGAATTTCCATCAGGTGTGTGAAAATATAGACCTGGAGCTCAAGAGAGATGTCAGGGCAGGAGATATAAAGTTGAGCTCTGAAGCCATAAAAATAGGTACATTCAAAATTGATGGCATATTGGACGGGGAAGCCCCTGAGAGTGAACACTGAAGAAAAACATAAAATAAGAAAGTGAACAGAAGTGGACAAGCCATGCAAGAAGACAGAAAAGGACTAAGAAGTAGGAGGAGTAGTCGTTTCACAATTCCTACCATCAAAGAAGAGGGCAGAGATTCAAGGACCATGGACAGTGAAGGCAGAGTTGCAACCAAGTGCCACTGAAAGCTGACAAACACATTCCACAAAGTATATGATAATGGAGAGCTTCCATGTCTCACTCCAGTCCCCTCTTCCTAAAGTTGAAGAGAGTAATTCTGTATTTCCATTCAAAAACAAGAGTATGTAACATCTTTTTCTCATTTGGGCAAATACATGTGAACACCTGTGCTTTCCTGCTGTATAATATCAACCTGGGATCCCCTAAAAAGTTTTCTGTCTCTCTCTTCTTGTTTGTTTGTTTGTTTGTTTGTCTCAGAGCAGGTTTCAATTAGGAAATGGGAAATTGAGATTAGAATTCAAAGTGCTGCAAAAACCATGTAGCTAAGAGCCACTTGGATTAAAAAATAAGAGATTATGAAACACACCTAATGTGGTTATCGACACTTATATAATGTATATAAATATATAAAAGATTCCAGGTTCATTCATGGCTAGCAAATAATGAAAGAAACTATCATATCACAAATGTTAAAGGAGCTACATATAATAAAAATTAAAATAAACAAAAATTATAAAAATATATGTATATGGCCGTAGTTATGTTTTGGGAAGGATGAGAAGCAGTTTTTTAAAAAGTAAAACCCAAAAGCTTCTTCACAGTTTGGTGGTACAGTGAAGTAGTTAGCAACCCTGAATAAAATGAAATCCCTGAGTTTAGTCAGGCTCCTGGTAGACATTTACAGAGCACTATTTAAACAGACAGCTGGTTCTTACACTACTTAGCTGCCGTTTATTCCCAGAATCTTCTTCCCCTGGCCAGACCCCCATCAGATCCGAGCAGTGCTTGCTCATAATTATGCTCCAGGCAACTCCACACAGAGAGCTGGAAACGAGAGTCTCAGTGGAATAGCGCTCTCCCGATTTAACATATGCCCCCTTTGGTCTATCTGTAAACCGTCCCGTAACATTTCCAAACACTGCATTGTACCAAAGAGTCTCGACAAAGCTTCAGGTGCACACAGGTGCTTTCTCTTTTCTTTCTTTTTAAGTCAGGGCAGAGGGAAGGGTATAAGGTGGGGAGATGTGAAAGGGTGCTCCAAGTACCACTCTGAGACCTGGAATGTTTCCCAAACAGAAAAGAATAGAAATCACTAGAGAAAGGATTTCTAAATCAATTGTGCTCTTTAAAAAAGACATACAAAGAACCATAGGGGAAAATAACAAACCAGTATTCAATTTAAATCCCTCCAAGGGATTAACATAGGTAAAATAAAGCCCCATCACATCTTTGCAGAACTATATGTCCCGTATTCCCATATGTAAGTTTTTACAACCTTTTACACAATTCTTATCACACTCAGAACCCTGGCTGCCTTATTTTCCCTACATTTGGGCTACCCAAGAGCCTGACCCTCCTGCAGCCCCTCAGAGCCCAGGTCCTGGGAATGCAGGAATGTGAGATTCATAACAAGGCCCTGACACCAGTGAAAGCCCTTTGGCCAAGACGAGGGTAGGAAGGGGATTGTGTAGAATTCTTCCATATCTTGACATCCTTGTGTGTGATCCTTAACAAAAGAACTTCATTAGTATGAATACTAAATAGTATGCTATTTTAAGACACTAACATCAACTGAGGGTTACAGAAGGGGTGGATAGGGGGATGGGATAACTGGGTGATGGGAACTAAGGAGGGTACATGTCGTAATGACTGTTGGGTGTTATACCCAACTAATGAATCATTGAACACTACATCAAAAACTAATGATGTACTATATGTTGTCTAACTCAACATAATAAAAATAAATAAATAACACTAACATCATATTTGAATTTAAGACAATATGATGCTATTACACTGAGAGGAAAAAGCAAACCTATATGATACTCCCATAGGGTGGATGCAGAATATCAGTACATTTTAATTTTTTTAAAGATTTTCTTATTTATTTATTTATTTGACAGAGAGAGAGAGAGCACAAGCAGTTGAGAGCGGCAGGCAGAGGGAGAGGGAGAAGCAGGATCCCTACTAAGCAGGAAGCTTGATGTGGGGCTTGATCCCAGGACCCTGAGATCATGACGTGGGCTGAACTCAGATGCTTAACCCACTGAGCCACCCGCAGTGCCCAGCACAGTGTAATTTAAAGGCAAGTAGTAAGTAGGGCTTCACCAACAGTCGAGCATCTTATAAACTATTTCACACCAACAATGCTTATGGTGTGTCTAAGCACATGGCAAGAAATATCATCCCTGTTCTCCACCATGGCAGCCCTAGATAACACATGACCCCACTCCCCATCTTCACAACTCCTATCTTACCAATTCTTGTTAATACCACTTGACCGTGATATTTCTTGTGCCAGTCACTATTCTGTGTACTGACCAGATCCTTGTTCCATTGGGAACATTCTCTGGTTATAAAAGAAAACGAAACAAGAACAAAAACGAAAACGGGCTTTAAAGTCCAAAAGCCATAGGTTCACATCTCAGTTCTATCACCTAGAAGGTCTATTGATCTTTCCAGATAATAGAAACTGTTATCTGTTCTCTGGTAAAGCCAAAGCCCAGGGATTCTTCTGGGATGAGCAAGATCCAGACTCCTTGGCACCTCAGACACCGCCTCTGCTCTGCCAAGTATTAACGATCTGAAACTCATCCTTCCATGACCTTCCGTTTTGATCCTTGTTAAGGGATGTCTCTCTCTATGCTGCAGAGGCCTCTGACAGGCACGTGCAATGAGAAATGAAAACATCAAGGTTATTATTAATAGCTTTTCTATTTGTCCTTAAATCTTCAACTGAAGGGCCAGCCTCTGGTCTGTTGTTGTCAACCAATAATGCCATGGTTCCTGTGGTACTTAGTGAACAACAGTTCACTAACACACATTGTCTCATGAGGCTGAGTGCTACTATCATCCCCATTTTGCATAGGAGGAAGTATGGGCACTGAATGTTTTACCTAGTGTTAAAAGGCTACTCCGTGACCAGGTCAAGATCCAAATGTAGATAATGTGACTCCAAGGTCTGTACTGTTAACCACCACCCTCTACTAACTCAAAATAATACTACTGGACTAACCAGGAAGAAATGCTTTCTCTCTGTGCACAGTAAGGAGCTGGAAGAATAGGGGAAGAGAAGAGAAGAGCAAAAGAAGAGAAGCGAGGTTTTATCAAGAAGACGTAATTAAGAATAGGCATTATATGTACATCAATGCAGTAAATACTAGGAGACAAAGTGTAAAGCACTAGAGGGGCTTAAATAATAGCTAAAGAAAGAGCACAACAGTGTAATTACAGAATTGTCAATACGTAATAGAAAATTCCAAGCTCTACTAGAATACTATCATAGTGTACTGTAATTATCTATTTTCACACATGTTTCCCTTGTAGATTTAGGATATAGTTGGAATCCCAATCACCATTGTATCTGCAGAACTTAGCACCCAGACTGGCACATAGCAGATATTCAAATCATGCTGAATGAATGATGGCTGAGTGAAGGAAAGAATGAAGGAATGCTTGAGACCCAAGTTAATGACTATAATGCAAGACACTTGGAGATTTTCAGAGAAGGAAGCAAACTACAGAGGGATGAAGTAGGTCTTAAGGAAGTAGGTCTTTACCTAGACCATGTAGAATGAGTGGAATTTTACCTTGAGATGAGGGCTGATTGAAAGACAAGCTGTCACTTTCAATGGCATGCCATCTTTTCTCACCTAAACACCAATTCCAGGAGCAAATGCTTAGAAGGACAATATTGTTTTCTTTTAGGAGCTAAATTTAACGGTCATGGCAACAAAAAGCTATGAATAAAAGAAATAGGAAATTTTGGCAAACTATAAGAAAGAAAAGTGCTAAAGTAAGGCTAATTAAAAAAGTATATTGGAAAAAAAATTCTAAGATCTGTTTTTCAAAAATTATCTCCTCATGCAACTGTCTATGGATTTTCCATTATCTAATAGGAATACTGCAATATTCCAGCAGCCTTATAATTTAGATTTCTACCACTCCCTAATTCTAATGGGTGTTTAAAGAGTTTCATGGTCCTCTGATTATTGCTTTAAAAAATGTGTTCTCATAATGAATACACAGTAATGCTGCTTTAGCACCAACATACATTTTCATAGTTACTCTTTCTAAGGGATATTGAAATTATAACAAAATGTAATTTATTCCAACCTGAGAAGCATACTCAGAATAAGCCATTACTCTTCTGTATTTCTAATACATCACTTTCCTCATTAGATTTTGTCGGCACAAACTTCCCACTCATATGCATTCTTCAATGATATAAGTTTATATTCAATTTGATTGTGGCAATCAATTCTTTAAAAGTTATTCTTAGTTTAGATGCCTAAGTTTACATATAAAACATAATATCTGAGGGAAAAGCAGAATTGTCATAATCAGCCATGGAACTATAGTTTGAAAACAAAGGAACCAAACTGGAAGGGAGTAGGGAGAATGTTAGTACAATGGTTTCACCTTTCTTAGTGTAAATGGAATCATCTGCAGTGCCAAAATTTGAGATGTCTTAATGTCCATTAGTTATTCCATGGCATGATTTTACCCTTCCAAAGACTTTGGGACTGTGGGCAGAGGTTAAACTGCAAAACAGTTGTTAACCTTTTTTGTGTATCATGGACACCTCTGGAATTTTGAAGCACGGGGATCCCTTCTGTAGTCGTTCCCCAATGTTGTTGTAATGCATTTAATGAATTGAACCAATATATATTTTGTTACAATTCTGTGGGTCACAAGTCCAGTATGAGAATTATCAGACTACAGTTGAAACGTAGGCGGGGCACTTGGGTGGCTCAGCTGGTTGAGATCTGTCTTTGGCCATGTCATGTTCTCAGGGTCCTGGGATCAGGCCCCATGTTGGGCTCCCTGCTCAGTTAGGAGCCTGCTTCCCCCCTCCCTCTGCTGATCCCCCTGCTGTAGTGTTTCTCACTCTCATTCTGTCTCAAATAAATAAATAAAATATATATATTTTTTAAATGTGGGCAGGCTGCATCCATTTCTGGAGGTTATAACAAATAATCTGTTTCTTACTCTTTTGGATTACTGGCCTATTTCAGTTCCTTGCAGTTGTAGGATCAAGATCCTCATTTTCTTGCTATCTGCACTTAAGGGTCTTTATCACTATATTCTTTTATGCATGGTTACTTTCCTCCATTTTCAGTGCCAGCAACTGTAGTTCCAGTCCTCATGTCTCAGCTCTCTGAGACAATACTCTTCCTTTCTCTCCCAATTTCAGGGACTTATAAGATTAAATGTGACCCACTTGAATAATATGGAATAATCTCTCCACTTCCACGTTCTTAACCTTAACATACCTACAAAGTCCCTTTTGTCATGTTATATAACAAATTCATTAAGTATTATGATGTGGATGCCTTTGGAGGTCATTGTTCTACCTATCATACTTCCTCAGAATAATTTTGTTTTAGGGGTGCCTGGGTGGCTCAGTGGGTTAAAGCCTCTGCCTTTGGCTCGGGTTGTGGTCCCAGGGTCCTGGGATTGAACCCCATGCCGGGCTCTCTGCTCGTCAGGGAGCCTGCTTCCTCCTTTCTCTCTGCCTGCTTGTGAATCTCTCTCTCTGTGTGTCAAATAAATAAATAAATAAAATCTTAAAAAAAAAAAGAAGAATTTTGTTTTATACAATAAAAATAGGGAACTAAAAGGAAACCAATTACATCTAAATGTAGTTGGTAAAAATCACTTCAAAACAAATTTGTGATATAGTTACATATGTGCTTCTTCATTGGTACAATCAATAAATAGTAAGAGCAAGTGGTAAGTCTACCAATGAGGTATACTTTTCAGTGTTGAACATAAGTGATATAGTGATTATTGGTAAAAACTACAAATGTGATATAAAAATATATATGAGTTCTAGTATCAATGCCACAGGTACTGCCAGCTCTGTTGTGCTTTGTTGCTTATGTTTATAATTGAAAAAACTACTAAATTTCAGTTTGAGATTACCAAAAATAAATATGTATTTGTGTACCCTTCCCCTGAAATTTAAAGAATCCCTGGATCTTACCCCCTGATTTCTTGGTACCAAAATCCTGAAATTCTAGTTTGACCATCCTTCACCCCCACCCAAAGTATACTTTAGTTTGGACTTCTAGGGCAGAGATTTCTAGCTGCACCAGTTAAAAGGCACAGATTATCAGAGTGGATCAGAAAACAAGATTCAACTATGTATTATCTGTAAGAAACTCACTTTAAATATGAAAACACATATATATTAAAATAAATGGATGGAGAAATATATACCATGCTAATGCTAATCAAAAGAAAACAGTAGTAGACATATTAATTTCAGAATAAACTTCAAAGCAAGGAGAGTTATCAAGAATAAAGAAAGGCATATAAGGTGTATAATGATAAGAAGGTTAATTTCATAAGAAGACATAACAATCCTTACCATGTATACACTGAACAACAGAGCATCAAACTACATGTGGCAAAAGCTGATAGAACTTCAAGGAGAAATAGATAAAGCCACTATCATAGTTAGAAACGTCAACACGCCTCTATCAGAAATAGATCCAGCAGTCAGAAAATCAGTAAGGACATAGCTGAATTCAACAACACCATCAATCAACTGTATATAATGAACATCTATAGACTACTTCACCCAACAACAGCAGAATGCACATTCCCCTCAAACTCAAATGGAACATTTACCAAGATAAACCACATTCTGGGCCATAAAACATGCCTTAACAAATTTAAGAGAAAATAAGTCATACAATGTCTGTTCTCACAGTGGGATTAAAGCAGGAATCAATAACAAATAAATAGCTGGAAAATCCCAAAATACACAGAGAGTAAGCAACATATTCCTACATAATGCATGAGTCAAAGGATCTTAATGATTACACTGGACCCATCCACATAATCCAGGAAAATTTCCCCATTTCAAGATTCTTAATCACTCTTGAAAGTTGAGTTTGCAAGGGAGCCATTATTTTGTCTAACTTCAATCAGCAATGAATATTTGAAATTTGAAATTTAAAATTTAAAAGAATGACCATTTACAATAGCACCCAAAAAAGTGAAGTCAGATGTAAATTTAACAAAATATTATAAGAACTATATGTGCAAAACTACAAAATGCTAGTGAAAACTATTCAAGAAGATCTAAATAGTGGAAAGATATTACATATTTATAGATTAGAAGAACCAGTATTATAAAGATGTCAGTCCATCACAAATTGATCTGTATATTTCAATGCAATCCCCATCAAAAACCCAGCAAGTGAGTAATATATAAAATTCTTGAATCACTACTGTACACCTGAAACTAATATAACACTGTATGTTAGTGATACTGGAATTTAATAAAATAAAATAATTGGTAACCTCCCCCCCACCAAAATACCCAGCGGACTATTTCGTAGAAATCAAAAAATTGATTCTAAAGTTTATTTAGAAAAGCAAAATACTTAGAATATTCAACACAATCATGAAGAAGAACAAGCCTAGACAATACACACTATCAAATTTCAAGGCTTACTAAGGCTAAAGTAATCAAGACAGTGTGATAATAGCAAAAAAATAGACACACAGTTCAATGAAGCAGAACAGACAGGCCAGAAATAGGTCCACACAAATATAGTAAGCTGATTTTTTACAAAGGAGCAAAGACAACTCAATGGAGAAAGGATCACCTTAAAAAAAAAGAAGTGCAGAAATAACAGACAAATGGATAAAGAAGATACGGTCCATATATACAATGGAATATTATGCCTCCATCAGAAAGGATGAATGCCCAACTTTTGTATCAACATGGATGGGACTGGAAGAGATTATGCTGAGTGAAATAAATCAAACACAGAAAGTCAATTATCATATGGTTTCACTTACTTGTGGAGCATAAGGAATAACATGGAGGACACTGGGAGAAGGAAAGGAGAAGGGAGTTGGGGGAAAACAGAGAGGGAGATGAACCATGAGAGACTGTGGACTCTGAGAAATAAATTGAGGGTTTTGGTGGGGAGGGAGAGCGAGGTTGGGTGAGCCTAGTGGTACTAAGGAGGGTACTAAGGAGGGCACGAATTGCATGGAGCACTGGGTGTGGTGCATAAACAATGAACCTTGGAACACTGAAAAAATAAAATTAAATTGAAAAAAAGAGAGAGAGAAAGAAATCCAGGCACAGACCTTATACCTTCCAAGAAATTACGTTAAAATGGATCCTACACCTTAATGTAAAACTCAAAGTTACAAAATATATTGAAGAAAACAGAAAAAAACTGCATGACTTTGTAATGAGATATTAAATAAAACACCATTAGCATGATCCATGAAAGGTAATACTGGTAAGTTTGAGTTTATTAAAATCAAAAACATCTCTGTGAAAGGCATTGCCAAGAGAATGAAGAGAAGCCACTGACTCGGAGAAATTATTTCCAAAACTTATCTATGATATAGGACTTATATTCAAAACGTACAAAGAATTCCTAACAATAAAAAAAGAACAAACAGAAAACAACAACAACAAAAGAGACAGCGAGAGAGGCAAACAAAGAAACAGACTCTTAATTATACAGAGCAAACTGATGGTTACCAGAAGGGAGGTGGTCAGGGGGGTGGAGGGTGAGGAATGAGTTAAACAGGTATTAAGGAGTGCAATTGTGATGAGGACCAGGCACAGTATGTAAGTGCCAAATCACTAAATTCTACACGTGGAACTAAATAAAAAGTTGGAGAAAAAAAAAAAAAAAAGCAATGTAAAGAAATAGGCAGATGATCTGAATAAGGATCTACCCAAAGAAGATATACAGAGAGCAAATAAGCACACACTAAATTTTCATTAGAGAACAGTAAGTTAAAACAAAATGTGATATTATTGTACAACTACTAGAATGACTAAATTCTAATGACTGATAGTCCCAATTGCTGGTGCAGATGTAGAGTAATAGGAACTCTAGTTCATTGTTAGTGAAAAAGCAAAATGTTGTAGCTGCTTTGGAGGATAGTTTTATAATTCCTTATAAAATTCAATATAGTCTTACCATATGAGCTAGCAATTGCACTGCTCAGGTAATTTACCAACTGATTTGAAATCTTACGTCCACACAAAAATCTGCATGTGAAAGATGATAGCAGATTTATTAAAAATCACCAAAATCTGAAAGCAACCAAGATGTCCTTTAATAGATGAATGAATAAACTGTAGTGTATCCATAAAATGTGAAATTACTCAGCAATAAAAAGAAATGAGCTACCAATTCATAAAAAGACATAGGTAAATCTTCATCTCATATTGCTAAGTGAAACAAGTTAGTATTAAAAAGTCTACATAGTATATGATTTAAATTTTAGGATATTCTGAAAAAAAGCAAAACTCTAGAGACAGTAAACAGACCACTTTCTGCCAGGTATTTGGGGGGGGCGGCTAGGGTGCTTTGAATAAGTGAAGCACAGGATTTTTCTTAGAGTGGTATAATTATGTGTATGATAATATAATGTTCAATATAAGACATTAAGCATTTGTGAAAACCCAAAAAGTTTTATACCACAAAGAGCCAATCTTAATGTATGCAAAGTTTTTAAAAATTTATTTAGGAAGACAGGGTCACAAGATGAAACCAATCTCACTGAAGAGGCTAGAGTAATAAAAAGTGCTGACCTATGTAATGTTAATAAGAATAAAGGCAAAGGGACCCGTTGTATTCAAGTTGATAAAATTATGTTCTACGGAGATACAGGTTAACAACTTCAAAATGACTAGACAATTATACTGAGATTGTACATTTATGTAAATGGATGGTGAGAGCCTGGTGGATCATGAAGTGGGACTTCACAGATAAGCAAGGGGAAGAGGCTTCAATGATTCATATGGTAAATTAGAGTTGGGGACATCAGTATGAATATTTAGGTAAATACAAAGATGGGTACATATAGAAATATTTCTAGACATATATGCATTAGTATACATGCATAGATCTCCTTGTTCTGTTAGTTAAAAGGGCCTAGGAGGAATAAGACCCCAATAGCAAAGAGCAAACCTAGCACCCAAATCTTGTTTTCTAATTTCATTCTCAAATAGGGAAACCCAGGCCCTTTAGAAAAATGGCTGTTTCAGGATTATGGCAGAAATTATACAAGATGAGCCTAAAGCATCTTGCAGGGCCAGGAAGTAAGAAAGTGCTCAAAGAAACAAAAACACAACAATGGGGGTAATGTCAAATTGATATAGGAACCAGCTGAAGGAGCTCACAATAGCCAAAGGGGGAAGAGCTTGAGCAAAAATAATAATGATAACAATAATAATAATAAAATAGTATTAATTTATAACCCAAAATATAAAATACTATCCATGAGTTAATAACAATATAAATCAATGAAATAAACAGTCTCCAGTGCCAAAGAATTTCAAATGATGTGTATAGATACTCCATCTTTAAGGAGGTGGAACATAATTCTTTATCCTTTAACTGTGGGCTGCTATTATACATAGTAGCTTTCTTCCAAAGAATATAGTACAGTATACAATACAGTATAATATATAAGTTACTTTACAGTAGAAAAATCTGAAAGACATTACTGTAAGCCAGGTGACCATGGTTAACATCAACAGTGATAAGCCATATAGATGAACTATAACGGGAATGACACTTTACATCTGTGGTTTCCTCATGAAAATATATCCTTAGTCTAATAATGTCAATATTTGTCATAAAAATGTTAGACAAATCCCAACTGTGGGGCATCCTACAAAACACATTACCAATAATATCTCTCAAACTCCCAAGGTCATCAAAATAAAAGAAATTCTGCATAACTATCATAGCCAAGGGGAGCTAAAGATTCCTGACAACTAAATGCAATGGTGTGCCATAGGGAAGCTCTTGGAACAGAAAAAGAACACTGAGGAAAAACTGAGGAAATCTGAATGAAGTATGGACTTCAGTTAATAAACTTCCTATCCTATCTTCACATGTAGTTCTGCAATTCTAAAACTGGTCTAAAATAATAAGTTTATTTAAAAAAAACAGAAAAACTCTAGAACAGCCAAATAATTACAAATTTCAATGAATAGATTTCAAGCTCTTTTCTTGCGAAGAAGATGCTGGGTTTTAAGGGATACTCCTGCCTCAGTGGATCTAGGTATAGAGCATTGGACCACAGAGTCTATATCAGATATTAAATTTGGTTTGAATTCTCTTTCTCTCACTCAAAAAAAAAAAAAAGTAAAGATCATCTTCAACTGCCTCAAGTTCACATCTTCAATAGAAGACTTAGAGTAAGGCTTAGAAAGCCCTGAGCCTTGCGAAGAACCTAAGTTTTTTCCTCTTTTACTTTTCCTGATTTTTCTTGGATACATATTTCTTCATTAACTGAATGATGAAACACCAGAGGATGAGAGTGAATGGGACCTCATAATTTTTTTAAACTCTGCCATGGGCCTGACTTTTCTGAGGAAGAGTTCTCAAGGAAGGCACTTCTAAGAGTAGAATGTGGACAAACTCCAAAATTAAAGTCCTAAATCTCTTGTTTGGGTTTGATATGGCCAGGCTTGCCTTTCCTATTTATTCTTCCAGAATTTCTTGAAGTTGTTAGAGCAGAAACCAATTTGCTCAGAAGTCCGTTTGCTCAGAAGCCATTGTCCTGACCAAATATCCCTTGTAAAATGACTAATAGAACTTTCTGCAATTCTTGATGGCATGAACCTCGATCTTTGGGGCTCTCTGCTCTCTTGATGCCCTTTCTCTTAATTTTTTTAAAGATTTTATTTATGTATTTGACAGAGATCACAGGTAGGCAGAGAGGCAGGCAGAGAGAGAGGAGGAAGCAGGCTCCCTGCTGAGCAAAGAGCCCGATGCAGGGTTCAATCCCAGGACCCTGAGATCATGACCTGAGCCAAAGGCAGAGGCTTTAACCCACTGAGCACCCAGGCACCCCATCCCTTTCTCTTAATTTTTAAGAACTAGTTCCTCAGTGTCTTTTATCTGATTCCTCTGTGCCTGCCTTCAGTTTTCTTGTGTAGTTCTTCTTCTACCCACTGTTTAAGTTGGTATTTAGGAGACTCCTGGACTTTTGTCTTGTCACCACAATCTTTCAGTCCCTGGGAAATTTCACCCACTCTCATAGTTTAAACTGAAGCGTAAATATATGCTCTGTACAAATATCCCCCTAAAAGTACAGGCTCATAAAACTACTTCTCCGCTAAACTATTCCACTTGTTTATCCTAAATGTCACTTGATGTGATCATGTGCACATCCTAGTTCAATATTATCTTTAAACTGCCCTCCTTTTATTTTAACTCATTTGGTGACATTAGAGTCTGCACCAAAACATGGATATTAGCCTTTGCTTCTTTCTCATTCCATACTCACTCTGTCACTAAGTATTTTTCACATGACTTCTTAAATATGCCTTGAAGCCATCATCGATCATCTATCCTCACTCCCACAGCCCTATGTTAGAGTATGTCAGGACCTGCATGACCCATCAACTTCTTAACCACAATCCAGCCACCATTTTTTGTCTTGGTTATAGTCTCCACAATACTGTCAGAATGCTACTCTAAAATGCAAAGGTTCTTACCCCACTTAAATCATATTCTTACCCTATTTACAAAACTTCAGTGCGTCCCTGAAATTTATAAGAAAAATCCTAATTTCATTAGCATGAATTACAAACCTCTTATCTCCTCATCCCACCTCATTCTTTACTCTTACCTTGAACTTTCTGTTCCAGAGACATCAGAAAATCTGCTACTTTTCCTATAGGCTCTGCAATTTCTCAAGACTGCTCTTGTTCTTGCTATCTTCTTTGCCTGGAGTGATCTTCCAGCCCCACTCCTAACATGTGTTTCCTGGTTCCTCCCCAAATACACCAAACATCCCTCTATCTCTGAACTATCCATACCACCTCATAATATACATTTATATTTTTGTCTCAGAAAGTAGTATTCAGTATTACATTGCAATTTTTGTTTTCATTCATCCTCATAAGCCATAAGCAGCAGCATATGATGCATATCAAGCACTCCATGACCATGTGTTAAGGAAAGGAGAGAGTGAAGGAAAAATGGAAAAGAGGGAAGGAAAGAGAGAAGAAGGAGGGGGTGAAAAGAAGGAATGAAATTCTAAAGAGGACTGCTACCCAAAGAAAGACCCATTAATAGTGATGGACCTAGAGTTGTAATACTTGAGTAAGAAAGCTGGCTTGGAATATCAGAATTCCACCAGGGCCCCTCAAATAACACAATGAACACAACTGCATGCCTTCCTCATACCTGCATTTACAGCAGCATTTGAAAAACTACAGGCAAATTGTAGACTGGGTTGATGATACCAATACTGAAAATCATGCTATTATTAAGTGTCCCTTTTTTCAGAGTCATTCTGAGAAAGCTGCTAACAGAGCTAAGTACTATTAACTCCCAATTTTTCAAAAACTGATTACCTGGTGTGTGGAATTTCCAGACCTTTTGATTGTTCTGCTTCAGGCTATTTAATTGTACCTAAGAGAGTAGAAAGAGGAAGAAGACTAGTCAACCACATCTGTCACTCGTTAGTGTCTGTAGTAAAAATGTATTAGTAAAGAGGCTGAAACCATAGACTAAAACATGAATATTACTTTTATATTATACCAAATCCTCATTATCACAGGTAATGGAAAGTGGTCTCTATTCAGCTGACATTTTCCTAAAACTAATTTTGGAAATCCCCATATGGCCACCACTCAGGATTTTTCTGAATACATTAAATATATTTAATGTACTTTCGGCATCCTAGTTGTCCTTAATACAGGCAAATATATAAATCGCTGTCATGCCAACCAACACGACTGAGCATGTAACTTCCAGTCAAGGGTCAAGTAACTAAAACAATAGTCATTGGCATAGTTCCAACAATTTGACTTAAATTGAACAGAGAATATTTTTTAAGAAATACTAATATGATATATATTTAATATACTTTGTGTAGAAGTCTGAATCTATAATGGTAATTTTTGTTTTTCTTTCTCTCTTTACAAACTACTATAATGCTAAGTACTTCTAACTCACATTCCCTGATAATATTTATCTGGTCATGTGGTGAGATTTTTATTGTGTGGTGCTGTAACACTTGGAAGCATTTATGACTTCTGCTGATGAGGCCAGTTCTAAGAAGTTTCTAAGTTTCACTTCTGAAGCCCAAAGTGCACCACGCAGTGAACAAACTTGTTGGCTCTCCACTTTAACAGAGGCAACTAACTGTGTTTAAATGACCTTCTAAATTTAAACCATACAAAATGGAGCATCTCAAAGGCCAAGATGAACTGCAAAGATTATATCGTCATTTTTCACATTACTACTTTCATAATTTCCCCTAACTTCCTTTATTTTTGTTTTCTTGGTCAGAAGTTGCTGTTCAAACCCTCACCTAGTTAGAGGCCACCTGAGTTCCTGTCAAAACTTCATATTTTGGATTGTTCCTAATTGTTTTATATTAGTGTTTTCTGCCTCATTTCACACCTGCCTGACAAATAGGCTAATGAAAGCACTCCTTTCCCTAGACTCTGACAAACAAGGAAGTAACAGATTTATTACCTTTTTCTCTTTTTGTAGCTAATAAGTACAAATGTTAC
This sequence comes from Lontra canadensis, assembly GCF_010015895.1. NCBI lineage: Eukaryota > Metazoa > Chordata > Mammalia > Carnivora > Mustelidae > Lontra > Lontra canadensis. Next base: position 4,053,805 of record NW_022631123.1, read on the forward strand.
AAGTTTCTCTACAGGTGGTCAGTCTTCTACAACCTTAATTGTTTTCTCAGCAGCTACTTGTCCATAAAACATGAACACAGAAATTTAACTTTCAGGAAAAATAACATGCATTTGTTCTCTTTAACTAGGAATAATTTCTTGTTTTTAAAAAAGAAATGCTATAAGTGGTATGCACATTATTAAAAAATACAAATCAATTTACAAGTAGACAAAACTCAATGGTTTTTCATGGGAAAGAGCCATTTTATTATCATCGCCTCATGATCAGCTTGTGTAGCAGCTTGAAGATTTTCTGAAGAAATGATGGGTCAGAAAGATCAGAAATTATCTGATAATACAACAAGATACATGTCTACTCTTTCTTTTACTTAACTTTTGTGTGTGACAGGAAAGGAGGCTCTATCTCTACTGTTACACAATCCAATTCAGTAAATTTTAAAGATCTTACTGGCTTTATTCAAGGATTCATGAATCAGGAAGCATCCAATCTAGCAAATAAAAAGGATCTATAAGGACTAGGCAAAATGAACTTTTACAGGCAGAAGGGAGAAGCAACAAAGAAGTTATTCTAAGGGAAACACCAGGTTGATAATGGCAAGGTTACTTTCCTTTAGGGTATGGCAGGGGTCTATGGGGAAGATCACTAACCAGTGCTGACCAGGTGATTCTTGATTCGCTGGTTTAAGATTCATTTCTGGGAGAGCTGAGACTGTAATTAAATGGGGCTTAGTAGTACAAGTGACCCTTTTGGGGCCTGTTGTCTTGTTTTTAGCACTACTGTCCAAGGGTTTTGTATGTAACTATTTCCTAGTTAATGAAATGGCAATAACAAAAGCCTGAAGGTTCAGGAAAGCCCGGCTACATTAACATAGCCAAATTCTACACATTTAATAAAAGAATGGTAGATTATGAAACCTTTTTTTTAAGATTTTTTTTTTTTTATTTATTTGACAGACAGATTACAAGTAGGCAGAGAGGCAGGCGGAGAGAGACAGGAGGAGGCAGGCTCCCTGCTGAGCAGAGAGCCCGATGCGGGACTCGATTCCAGGACCCTGAGATCATGACCTGAGCCGAAGGCAGAGGCTTTAACCACTGAGCCACCCAGGCGCCCTGATCATGAAACTTTTAAGACAGAAAATACCCATTTATATTATCTACTGATTGCTAAATTATTATTTAGACTTTTTATTCTGACTTCATTTCATCCTTTTCAGTGAGGTATAACAAACATACAGAACAGTGCTCAGATCATACATGCATCGTTCTAAACCTTGTCACAAATTAGACACACCTGGATAGCCGCCAAACAAATGATAAAACAGAACAATGGCAACTCCTAAGGACGCCTCTTATGTTCCCCTTTTTTATCACTATCTTCCCTTTCCTAAGTTTCCTGGCTTTTACCATCATAGATTTGTTTTGTTAGTGTTTGAAACTTGTATAAGTGGAATCCTATAATATGCACTATTTTGGTTCTGAATACTTTTACTCAACATCCATATTGTTGTGTATGTAAGATTCACCTGTCATTGCAAGCAGCCACAGCTCATTCATTTTAGTTGTGGTATAGGCATTTTGCTGTATTCATATACAACCATCAGCTACTCTACCGTTGAAGGCATTTGGAGTATTTCTAATTTAGAGCTATTACAAACAGTGCTGCTATAAACATTCTTATGTATATATTTTAATGAATATATGTATTCCTTTCAATGTGTCATATACCTAGCAGTGTCATTGCTGGATCATAGGTCATGTATGTATTTAGCTCAAATATTTGGTCCTATAAGATAAAATGGATGTAGAAATTGGCATCCGATGACTTTCAAAAATAACAATAAACTTGCAAAGTATTTCCTGTGATCCTAAGAGATAATACCAATAATCAGTAAGAGATTATCAAGGGGCACTTGGGTCGCTCAGTCTGTTAAGTGTCAACTCCTGATTTCAGCTCAGGTAATGATCTCAAGGTCTTGAAATAGAGCCTTTCCAAACCCCAGCCCACCAGCACACCTCAACACCCTCATATGCACCCCACTGCCCCATATGTCTGGCTCTGCACTCAGCAGGGAGTCTGAGATTCTCTTCTTCTCCTTCCCCTTCTACCAATTCCCCTGCTCACACATGTTCTGCTCTCTCAAAAATAAATAAATAAATAAATAAATAAATTTTTCAAAAAATAAGGGATTATCAAATAGTTTTTTAGAGCAACTGTACACGTTACACCATATAACATTACACTTTGTATGAGTTTGTAGAAGATACTACAATGAAACCAAAAAAAGCTAAAACACAACAAACAGATTACTCTCAAATGTCCTTCTAAATCATGTATTTGAAAGAGTCCAAAATTTTTCATTCATTCAACTTTATTATTAGTAGGATATGTGCCGGGTACTAGAGATAAAAAAACAAGTAAGTGATGATCCCTACCCTTAAACCACTTAAGACCAGCCACAGGTTCAAGTAAGTAATTTAACAATAACAATGGAGAATAACAGGTGTTGTGATAGAGACAAGCACATGTGATCTTGAAGCACAGAGATATTACTGTGGGTGAGAGATGAGTCATTCTAAGACAAAATCCCCAGTGGGGATGAAATTCAAGCTAATCTGTGAAGAAAATAGGAATTAGCTGCAACATGAATTATTGAAGAGGTCTTCTAGACACAGGAGTACAATAGTCAATACACCAGTCTGATACTATAGTTCCCTTTACTACATTCTCTCAGGGACTGGAAATGCCAAGACAGTTAAGTCCAAAATCTTTCCTTACAAAGAACCAATGATCCCCTGAAGATTTCATCCATGTGTTCTGCTTCTATCTTTTGAGGTAGTAAGAGACAATTCTAACGACTTCTTTCCATAACTTCACATCTCCTCTCCATACAATAAAGAAAATAATATCTCCACTTTCCAAATGCACTGAAAGAAATAAATACATAATGAAGATAAAAGAATACTGCCTTAAGTAAAGATAATAACAAAACCATATGGCAAAAATGTTCTAGACAATATATTCAGAGAAAATGGCATCATTGTGTTCTGTTTTCTCTTTTCAGGTCATTTCTGGCACTTAAGAGAGTAAAGTGGGGATAGGGGGAGTCACAATCTAACAAAAGCATAATGTCCTCTTCAGAAAAAGGAAAATGGTTCCAAGTCATTAAAGACAAAATAGGCATTCCATAAAAGCATAAGACTTTGATTGAAAAAGATTACTCCATTCACATGTGTTCCTGCAATTATTAATATAATTTTAAAAATAAAGACATCAAATTACCTTTGTAATAGTTTCCAAAATGTCAATTAAAGCTGTAGTTCTCTCCAAAAGAGCTGTACTGATTTTTTCAGGTATATTAACTTTCTATAAATGTGACAAGGTCAGAGTTTTTGTTCTGAAAGGAAGAATAGACACAAGGATTTTCATGTTCCATTCTATTTACTGACATCGAAATTATTTGATGGGGAGATGTTTATTGGAAGACACACAGACATAGCACAATTCATGTTTAGGGAGATGGATTTCTTGCAATTGTAAAAGTCAATGGCATTTCACAAATGCTCTCAACACTCTCTATTGACTTTCTGGATAGATATTTCTACTAATGAAATGAGTCAGAGTTTCATGAAGCACTGATGACACAGATAAATTCCAACTTATTTCAAACATCCTCCAATGTCATAGTTGGTCATAATTTAGAACTGGTTTCTGTTGTACCATTTGGAATTACCTCACTTGTATATTTATAACTTCTTTCTAAACAATGTGCACTTACACAACTTGATCAACAGGTGGGAAATCATTATTTCAAATAAATAAATTAAAAATAACTGAATCATGAGGAGTTCAGAATGTAAGTTGGCTTAAAGGCAAAAAGATTTGTCCCTTATCTTTGCCCCTTACAAAATTATATCACACATAACTATAGGAAAAAAAAAGATCTGCATACTATTGTAAAAATGCCATATTTTCTATCATCTCAGTGAGAAAATGCAAATTTTAACTAAGGAAGATATGTAGAAAACTAGGTTACCCCCCCCCCCCAAGAGTTATGGATACTTTATTCCCAAGAAAGAGAACATTTAACAGGTTGAGACATGGTCTTCACAATCGGTAAAGAACACAAAATGCTCAAATCTCTTCCTTTTATCATACCTCAGGATTAATATATCTAGTTAATGCTTATTCTGTCCAAACTTTCAGTATCACCTACATGGTTATAAACAAACACCAATCAAAATCTTAATAGATCTTAATAGGCCTTTAAAAATATTTGTCTTTATTTTAAAGTCTGGTTTGTGGAAGGTCATTTTATAGCCATAATATCCATGCATCAAAAACAAAAAAATAGGGGGAGGAGTCAAGATGGCGGAGAAGTAGCAGGCTGAGACTACTTCAGGTAGCGGGAGATCAGCTAGATAGCTTATCTAAAGATTGCAAACACCTACAAATCCAATGGGAGATTGAAGAGAAGAAGAACAGCAATTCTAGAAACAGAAAATCAACCACTTTCTGAAAGGTAGGACTGGCGGAGAAGTGAATCCAAAGTGACGGGAAGATAGACCGCGGGGGTAGGGGCCGGCTCCCGGCAAGCGGCAGAGCAACGGAGCACAAAATCAGGACTTTTAAAAGTCTGTTCCCCTGAGGGACATCGCTCCAGAGGCTTAACTGGGGTGAAGCGCACACGGGGTCAGCGTGGCCTCAGGTCCCGCAGGGTCACAGAAGGATCAGGGGTGTCTGAGTGTTGCAGAGCTTACAGGTATTAGAACGGGGAAGCCGGCTACAGAGACAGAGCCGAGGAGTGAGCTCACAGCTCGGGCTTACCTTGAACCGGTCTCAGGCTCGGTCAGCTCGGAATGCGGCCAGAGGCCAGGGTGACGGGAGCAATTGGGCGCTGTTCTCTAAGGGCGCACTGAAGAGTGGGGCCCCAGACTCTCGGCTCCTCCAGGCCTGAGACTGGGAGGCTGCCGTCTTCATTCCCATCCTCCGGAACTCTACAGAAAGCGCTCAGGGAACAAAAGCTCCTGAAAGCAAACCCGAGCAGATTACTCAGCCCGGCCCCTGGTAAGGGCGGTGCAACTCCGCCCTTGAGAATCACTACAACAGGCCCCTCCCCCAGAAGATCAACAAAAAACCCAGCCGGGACCAAGTTCACCTACCAAGGAGTGCAGTTTCAATACCAAGGAGAGCAGCAGAATTCCAGAGGAGGAGAAAGCAAAGCACGGAGCTCATGGCTTTCTCCCCATGATTCTTTAGCCTTGCAGTTAATTTAATTTTTTTTTCTTTTTCAATTGTTTTTTCTCTTCTTCAGCTAAATTTTTTTAACTTTTACCCTTTTCTTCCTTAACGTTTTTTAAATAGTTTATCTAATATGTATTTTTTTTCCTTTTTATATTTTTTCATTATTGGTTTTCTTTTTTTATTTGTTTCTTTTTTCTTTTTTCTTTTCTTTTTTTTCTTTCTGAACCTCTTTATATCCCCTTCCCCCCTCACGATTTGGGATCTCTTCTGATTTGGCTAAAGCATATTTTCCTGGGGTTGTTGCCACCCTTTTAGTATTTTACTTGTTCCTTCATATACTCTTATCTGGACAAAATGACAAGGCGGAAAAATTCACCACAAAAAAAAGAACAAGAGGCAGTACCAAAGGCTAGGGACCTAATCAATACAGACATTGGTAATATGTCAGATCTAGAGTTCAGAATGATGATTCTCAAGGTTCTAGCCGGGCTCGAAAAAGGCATGGAAGATATTAGAGAAACCCTCTCGGGAGATATAAAAGCCCTTTCTGGAGAAATAAAAGAACTAAAATCTAATCAAGTTGAAATCAAAAAAGCTATTAATGAGGTGCAATCAAAAATGGAGGCTCTCACTGCTAGGATAAATGAGGCAGAAGAAAGAATTAGCGATATAGAAGACCAAATGACAGAGAATGAAGAAGCTGAGCAAAAGAGGGACAAACAGCTACTGGACCACGAGGGCAGAATTCGAGAGATAAGACGAAACAACATTAGAATAATTGGGATTCCAGAAGAAGAAGAAAGAGAGAGGGGAACAGAAGGTATATTGGAGAGAATTATTGGAGAGAATTTCCCCAATATGGCAAAGGGAACAAGCATCAAAATCCAGGAGGTTCAGAGAACCCCCCTCAAAATCAATAAGAATAGGTCCACACCCCATCACCTAATAGTAAAATTTACAAGTCTTAGTGACAAAGAGAAAATCCTGAAAGCAGCCCGGGAAAAGAAGTCTGTAACATACAATGGTAAAAATATTAGATTGGCAGCAGACTAATCCACAGAGACCTGGCAGGCCAGAAAGAGCTGGCATGATATATTCAGAGTACTAAACGAGAAAAACATGCAGCCAAGAATACGATATCCAGCTAGGCTATCATTGAAAATAGAAGGAGAGATTAAAAGCTTCCAGGACAAACAAAAACTGAAAGAATTTGCAAACACCAAACCAGCTCTACGGGAAATATTGAAAGGGGTCCTCTAAGCAAAGAGAGACCCTAAAACTAGTAGATCAGAAAGGAACAGAAACAATATACAGTAACGGTCACCTTACAGGCAATACAATGGCACTAAATTCATATCTCTCAATAGTTACCCTGAATGTTAATGGGCTAAATGCCCCAATCAAAAGACACAGGGTCTCAGAATGGATAAAAAAACAAAACCCATCTATATGTTGCGTACAAGAAACTCATTTTAAACCCGAAGACACCTTCAGATTTAAAGTGAGGGGGTGGAAAAGAATTTACCATGCTAATGGACATCAGAAGAAAGCAGGAGTGGCAATCCTTATATCAGATCAATTAGATTTTAAGCCAAAGACTATAATAAGAGATGAGGAAGGACACTATATCATACTCAAAGGATCTGTCCAACAAGAAGATCTAACAATTGTAAATATCTATGCCCCTAACGTGGGAGCAGCCAACTATGTAAACCAATTAATAACAAAATCAAAGAAACACATCAACAATAATACAATAATAGTAGGGGACTTTAACACTCCCCTCACTGAAATGGACAGATCATCCAAGCAAAAGATCAACAAGGAAATAAAGGCCTTAAATGACACACTGGACCAGATGGACATCACAGATATATTCAGAACATTTCATCCCAAAGCAACAGAATACACATTCTTCTCTAGTGCCCATGGAACATTCTCCAGAATAGATCACATCCTGGGTCCTAAATCAGGTCTCAACCGGTATCAAAAGATTGGGATCAATTCCCTGCATATTTTCAGACCACAATGCTCTGAAGCTAGAACTCAATCACAAGAGGAAATTTGGAAAGAACCCAAATACATGGAGACTAAACAGCATCCTTCTAAAGAATGAATGGGTCAATCAGGAAATTAAAGAAGAATTGAAAAAAGTCATGGAAACAAATGATAATGAAAATACAACGGTTCAAAATCTGTGGGACACAACAAAGGCAGTCCTGAGAGGAAAATATATAGCGGTACAAGCCTTTCTCAAGAAACAAGAAAGGTCTCAGGCACACAACCTAACCCTACACCTAAAGGAGCTGGAGAAAGAACAAGAAAGAAACCCTAAACCCAGCAGGAGAAGAGAAATCATAAAGATCAGAGCAGAAATCAATGAAATAGAAACCAAAAAAACCATAGAACAAATCAACGAAACTAGGAGCTGGTTCTTTGAAAGAATTAATAAGATTGATAAACCCCTGGCCAGACTTCTCAAAAAGAAAAGAGAAAGGACCCAAATAAATAAAATCATGAATGAAAGAGGAGAGATCACAACGAACACCAAAGAAATACAGACAATTATAAGAACATATTATGAGCAACTCTATGCCAACAAATTTGACAATCTGGAAGAAATGGATGCATTCCTAGAGACATATAAACTACCACAACGGAACCAGGAAGAAATAGAAAGCCTGAACAGACCCATAACCAGTAAGGAGATTGAAAGAGTCATCAAAAATCTCCAAACAAACAAAAGCCCAGGGCCAGACGGCTTCCTGGGGGAATTCTACCAAACATTTAAGGAAGAACTAATTCCTATTCTCCTGAAACTGTTCCGAAAAATAGAAATGGAAGGAAAACTTCCAAACTCATTTTATGAGGCCAGCATCACCTTGATCCCAAACCAGACAAGGATCCCATCAAAAAAGAGAACTACAGACCAATATCCTTGATGAACACAGATGCAAAAATTCTCACCAAAATACTAGCCAATAGGATTCAACAGTACATTAAAAGGATTATTCACCACGACCAAGTGGGATTTATTCCAGGGCTGCAAGGTTGGTTCAACATCCGCAAATCAATCAATGTGATACAACACATTAATAAAAGAAAGAACAAGAACCATATGATACTCTCCATAGATGCTGAAAAAGCATTTGACAAAGTACAGCATCCCTTCCTGATCAAAACTCTTCAAAGTGTAGGGATAGAGGGCACATACCTCAATATTATCAAAGCCATCTATGAAAAACCCACCGCAAATATCATTCTCAATGGAGAAAAACTGAAAGCATTTCCGCTAAGGTCAGGAACACGGCAGGGATGTCCGTTATTACCACTGCTATTCAACATAGTACTAGAAGTCCTAGCCTCAGCAATCAGACAACAAAAAGAAATTAAAGGCATCCAAATCGGCAAAGAAGAGGTCAAACTATCACTCTCTGCAGATGATATGATACTATATGTGGAACACCCAAAAGGCTCCACTCCAAAACTGCTAGAACTTGTACAGGAATTCAGTAAAGTGTCAGGATATAAAATCAATGCACAGAAATCAGTTGCATTTCTCTACACCAACAACAAGACAGAAGAAAGAGAAATTAAGGGAGTCCATCCCGTTTACAATTGCACCCAAAACTATAAGATACCTAGGAATAAACCTAACCAAAGAGACTAAGAATCTATACACAGAAAACTATCAAGTACTCATGAAAGAAATTGAGGAAGACACAAAGAAATGGAAAAATGTTCCATGCTCCTGGATTGGAAGAATAAATATTGTGAAAATGTCTATGTTACCTCAAGCAATCTACACATTTAATGCAATTCCTATCAAAGTACCATCTATTTTTTTCAAAGAAATGGAACAAATAATCCTAAAATTTATATGGAACCAGAAAAGACCTCGAATAGCCAAAGGAATATTGAAAAAGAAAGCCAAAGTTGGTGGCATCACAATTCCAGACTTCAAACTCTACTACAAAGCTGTCATAATCAAGACAGCATGGTACAGGCACACAAACAGACACAGAGATCAATGGAACAGAATAGAGAGCCCAGAAATAGACCCTCAACTCTATGGTCAACTAATCTTCGACAAAGCAGGAAAGAATGTCCAATGGAAAAAAGACAGCCTCTTCAATAAATGGTGTTGGGAAAATTGGACAGCCACATGCAGAAAAATGAAATTGGGTCATTTCCTTATACCACACACGAAAATAGACTCAAAATCGATGAAGGACCTCAATGTGAGAAAGGAATCCATCAAAATCCTTGGGGAGAACACAGGCAGCAACCTCTTCGACTTCAGCCGCAGCAACATCTTCCTAGGAACATCGCCAAAGGCAAGGGAAGCAAGGGCAAAAATGAACTATTGGGATTTTATCAAGATCAAAAGCTTTTGCACAGCAAAGGAAACAGTTAACAAAACCAAAAGACAACTGACAGAATGGGAGAAGATATTTGCAAACGACATATCAGATAAAGGGCTAGTGTCCAGAATCTATAAAGAACTTAGCAAACTCAACACCCAAAGAACAAATAATCCAATCAAGAAATGGGCAGAAGACATGAACAGACATTTCTGCAAAGAAGACATCCAGATGGCCAACAGACACATGAAAAAGTGCTCCATATCACTCGGCATCAGGGAAATACAAATCAAAACCACAATGAGATACCACCTCACACCAGTCAGAATGGCTAAAATTAAGTCCGGAAATGACAGATGCTGGTGAGGATGCGGAGAAAGGGGAACCCTCCTACACTGTTGGTGGGAATGCAAGCTGGTGCAACCACTCTGGAAAACAGCATGGAGGTTCCTCAAAATGTTGAAAATAGAACTACCCTATGACCCAGCAATTGCACTGCTGGGTATTTACCCTAAAGATACAAACGTAGTGATCCGAAGGGGCACATGCACCCGAATGTTTATAGCAGCAATGTCTACAATAGCCAAACTATGGAAAGAACCTAGATGTCCATCAACAGACGAATGGATAAAGGAGAGGTGGTATATATACACAATGGAATACTATGCAGCCATCAAAAGAAATGAAATCTTGCCATTTGCGACGACGTGGATGGAACTAGAGGGTATCATGCTTAGCGAAATAAGTCAATCGGAGAAAGACAACTATCATATGATCTCCCTGATATGAGGTAGAGGAGATGCAACATGGGGGTTAAGGGGGTAGGAGAAGAGTAAATGAAGCAAGATGGGATTGGAAGGGAGATAAACCGTAAGTGACTCTTAATTTCACAAAACAAACTGAGGGTTGCTGGGGGGTGGGGGGTTGGGAGAGGGAGGGTGGGGTTATTATGGACATTGGGGAGGGTATGTGCTATGATGAGTGCAGTGAAGTGTGTAAACCTGGCAATTCACAGACCTGTACCTCTGGGGGAAAAAAATATATGTTTATAAAAAATAAAATTATAAAAAAAATAGCAAAAATAGCCAAAAAAAAAGAAGTTGTCAGTCATAAATTGGAATTTTATTATATTGTTTACTCTATTGGTGAAGATTCTACCTACATGAGCTGGAAAAACAAATGTATATCTTACAATGTTTCTTTCTATATGTATTTCTTGCTCACCACTTCTGTACCCTTTTCATTTCCATAAAGGATTTGGGGCAATTTGGAATAAAAGCTATAAATAAACCCAAGACTATGAACTCATGATAAAAGATTTTAAAAGAACTATAGCAGGAGAACTAAGGAGAAAAATTATACGACATCTTGACTGGGGAGAAATATAACAAGTGATTCCAAACCTTAATTCTAAGTTCCTAGCGATCCAGGTCAAAGCACAATACAATGAACTGCATGCTCTCATCGTCCAGGAGATAATGAACTCACTAGGAAAGCTCCCAGCTCTTGGCTGAATTTGTCACAAGGATTTTTTTTTACAAGGGACTCTCAACAAGGTAATGAATGAAGACCTCAACAACAGATGTTGTTGTTTATAATGCTGCAGAAAAAACCCTATTATATCATAGACCACCTATGAAAATAGCATGTAATATTTAAAGAGAGTTCAATAATAGGAAACGTTAAAGAGAACCAGAGGAATAGAGCTAAGCTATGTCACCTTTTAGTCTTCAAGCTTATATGAAGGTAGAAAATTAGATGAGAACTTTTTAAATTGTAAGTGTTTTTCAATTATTTCCACTGGAAATAATTTCATGCCAAACATTTGGTTGTGTCCCACTACAGTGGAGTAAAATAACTCATTTGGGAGGTATGTCATATTCATTCTATGTCGTAATATAACCTCTGAAGAAACATAATATGTCCCAGACTAAGGAATGTAGAACCAGAGAGCTATAAGAAATATAACCAGAGAGACAAACACACCCCAGACTAAGAAACATAGACTTCTGCTGCTTCTGTTCAAGGTCTCTCTCAACTAGAGCTTTGACAAGAGTTCCACATAACGGTGTTTGCTAGAAGGGCAGGGTGGTCTAGTGTTAAAGAGTCCAGTTTCTAGATTATGACTATGTTCAGACTGCCTGTGTTCATGACACAAACATATCACTTCCTGGCTAGAAACAGAAAATTACTTATTCAATCTCTCCACCAATCTATTCCTCTTTAAAATAAGGGTTGATAGAAACAACCAGGTGGTTGTTACCCCACCTGGCAGGGTGGGGTAACCATGGAGAGATCAACCATGATCGTTATTTAATGTAATACCAGTGATCTGGTAAACATTGTGTCAATGTTAGAGACACTCAATATTCTTTATTGATAGAAATTAATGAATTCTAGTTATTAGACATGTACATGAGAGAGTGTCTTATTTCAAAGGTAAAAGTCTTGTTCTGTTTTTTTCCTTAAAACCAAGTCATCCGAATGCATTACTCTTTATTGCCAGGCCGTTTCACAAAATACACTGAACACAGGAAAAGAAGAGGAGTTTATATCTGGAATCCAATTTTTAATCACAGACTTCTCAGCTGGGCCACGAGTTTTATAGAATTAGGTTTATTTGTGATTATTAGCTGAAGCACTCACTTCATAGTAAAAACTAATTTACAAAGATTTGCATCCTTTGAAATCTTATTAGACCCAAATGTTTAGCTTTGGGACACTTTAGCAGGGGTGTCTATGTGTTCTATAAAGCTCTCTAAACTTAGTATATAAAACAGAACCCCTGTAACCTCTTTGTTTAAAATAGAAAACTTATACATACAATAAGCAAACAAACAAATTATTAACCTTTCCTTTGATATTGAGCTGGAGAGCTTGCTTATTTCCCAGGTCATGATGCAGAAGTTAGAATGGACTCCCACTCATAAACTGAAGAGATCAGAGCCCAGTATGAACTTCATTAGAAATTCTCTTCAACAGGAAAAATTCTATGATTACACTTGACACGTCATAATACACTTTTTAATATATTGACCTTCTTTTGCTTTGCTTCTTCTGCTTTGTATGATTTAAGCACAGACCCTTGAGACATGATTATTCTCTGTCTTACGTTCGAGTCTAGAGAAGTGGGAGAAAATTTTTCTGATATGAGTGTCACTGAACAAACTTTCTTCAATAATTAATTCACCCTTTCAGCTGCTCGTTTTAACAAGCATTTATTGACTACTTACTACGCAATTCTTCTTTTGCTGGAAGGAGAGAAATGATGAGAGAAATTTCCTTTCTCAGAGGGAAAAGTTGTAAAAGCCATCATTTATTGAATACTTACGAGTCAAAATACCTAAATGATGAGTACAGATGTTTTTACTACTTTATCAATTAAAATTGAAGTTTATTACAATCAAGTGACTTTCAGCAAGTCACAGGCCGAGGCAGGCACAGCCAGGTGGCACCTCAGGGCTGTCCCCCGCCCCACCCACACACACACCTATGCTCTCCACAGCTCTTCCTCTCCTGCTGTCAAAGAATTTGTAAAAGATGGGAAGCCAGAGCATAAATATACATCGACATGGGACATGATCAGAAGTTTCTAATACATAAAATTAAGATTCATAACCAAAGATGTGTTTGGGGCGCAAGGGTGGTGCGGAAATAAGGCCAGCATATATTCTAGTCCTAAGAAAGATCATTCTCATTCTGATACTATACCAAAATTTTTAAATCACACTTTCAAATTCTTTCCACAATCCCAGTGCATTGTTGTTCTCCCATTTTTATCTTTGTCTGGATAAAATTTACCAAGAAATTTTTACTCTTAGCAATAATAACAGTGGCAGGTACTTCACGGTTAAGGAGGAAAATGAGCCAGAACAAAACCATGATTCTATTTCTTCGTGCGCATTCAGTTAAGAGGCAGCTTTGGGTCCAAATGTCAAGACACTAGGTTTCTAGGGTTGCCAGTTTCAGTTTACATTTTCCTGCTGTTTGTTTTCAGTATACCTTTACATACATTTGAATTTTTCATCTTAATTTCAAAGCAAGTGAGTTAGCATATCTGCCTTATGTAGGCTTTGTATTTTAAATGAAGCTTTCTCATATAGCTCTCTGGTCTGTTTTTGAAATCAATCCACTGAATGAGAATAACAAAGTGAGCTGCTTGAGGAAGCTCTCCCTTCATACCTCAATCCCAGATTCCTCAGGGCCCGAAAGCAGAGAAAGCAATAATGTCCTTGGACACCAATGAGAGAGCCAAAGTATGTTTATCCCTGTTTCCTCCTCTTCCTGGTTCTGTGTGGATCACTAAATAGTGTACATTTTTTCAATCTGTAGGTTTTAGTAATGACAATGTTCATCTTTCAGCAATGTGAAAGCAAATCTAAGTATGAGACCTGAAATACTGCTTTATTTTTTAAGAAATGAGACCACTTAGAGGAAAGTACACAGTTAAACAAAACATTCTCTAAAACCATCACAATTTTAAATGTAAATGCTGGCACTTATCAATATTTATCTATTCCATATGTACTCTACATCTGAAATATATTTCCCAAACAGCGTACCTTGAAGTGGCATTAAAGCTCTTGTTCACTGGTTATTAAGCAATGCTGCATCTGGGAAACAGACTTTCTTTATGCATTTATCTGTTTATTTTTCAAGTGCAACATTGCCATCTACAGGATATGAAATGACAAAATTCTACCCCTCTTTTAAAGTCATGTTTACAATCAAAACTAGAAACCACTTAGGTTGAAAATGTATGTGTCCAAAATCAGTCTATTTGATTATCCTGTCAGGCACAGCTGTTTTGCAAATTACCTCATAATCTCACAGTTCATCCCCTCATGTCTCCCCCCGCCAAAAAAAAAAAAAAAATGTATTAGATCAACTTTGCCACAGCTTCTTTAGCTTTGAGAACTGTGTTAGGGGTTTACCCAAAGGCTGTACCATGATCATATTAAGGAGGTGGAGGAAAAGCTAGTATCAATATGAGGTTTTTAGTTGGTTACATTAAGGATCAAGCTTTGCACCTGATACCAAATTCTCCCGAAGTTAGCTAGACGTAGCTTGCATAAACTTCCTCACAGAATTCAAATAACAAATACAGCAAATTGTCTTTCTTCCACAGATTGCAAATACCAAAAGAGCAAAATGTCTTTCTCCTGGTACAAGGAGGCAAATGCCACAGAGTTTAATGAGTCTAATAATCTAATCAGACTTCATAACATTCAGATGACATGACAAAGAGGAAACTCTTTGCCTGTTTTGCAAATGAAGAAACAAAGGCACATAATGTGCTGACCTTGAAAAGCTTAGTTCATTGTCAGACTCTTATTTTTTTTAAAATGAGAGTGAAAAGGAGAAACAACATAACTCATTTTCTCCACCTTGACACACAGACTAAAATATGAGCTAGGAAAAAATATAGAATATACAAATGGTATTAAGAAGCTATTTTTGACTGTTCAGTGTGACCTCAGTTCAGTTGAAATTGGAATTAAAATATTTATTAGAAAAAACTTGAATGTTTCAGGAAAAGCTATTACAATTTCCTAGTACATTTCTAATCTCCTTTCTTGGGGTTATTTAATATTAGGATGTATAATTAGCTCACTCTAATTTCTTAATTGTGGCTTGTCTAGAGACTAAGGGATGGACATGATAGCATCCATATTACCCTGCTTTCTTGAAATTTTTAAAATCAACTCCCAGAATAAGAAATGGGAATCCATCTCAATATAAAAAATCATATAGTATATAAAATTAAGCTTACTTTGTTACCACAATTCTAACTAGAAAGTATCCTAGGAAGAAATAGTGGTGCATTGGTACCAAAGAAAAAACCTCATTAAAATGAGAAAACAAGTTTTTAAAAATTCAGTACCAGGGTTTCATTTCAAATGTTTACTTTGAAGTTTTTCATCACATATCCAGCATATCCTCTGGGTACATGAAGCAGTTTAAATCAAAAGATTAAAGGAAAAAAATCCTAGCCACGAAAACAACTCATTTTATCTCTAGTCCATCTACATACAGATATCAAATAAGGAACAAAATATCTACATGGACTAAACAAGTAGCTTTTGATTCAAAGCCAACTACATGAAATAAGGGTTGAGGGCGCCTGGGTAGCTCAGTGGGTTAAAGCCTCTGCCTTCGGCTCAGGTCATGGTCCCAGGGTCCTGGGATTGAGGCCCGCATCGGGCTCTCTGCTCAGCAGAAGCCTGCTTCCTCCTCTCTCTCTGACTGCCTCTCCGCCTACTTGTGATCTCTCTCTCTCTGTCAAATAACTAAATAAAATCTTAAAAAAAAAAAAAAAAAGAAAAAGAAAGAAATAAGGGTTGAGTCTTTGGCTGAAGCCACTATGGCTACCCCCTTTGAAAAGCAATTTATATGACATCATCCACTGCTAGCAATATAGAGATGGCACATCTTTAGAGAAACTGTCTTCTTAAGGTCCTCAATGACCCCAACATTTCCAAATCCAATGGAAAGCACTTAGACCTCACATACTTGACTCCAGAGCACCTGACATGATATTTCCCTCCTTCCTGAAACTTTGTCTCCACTTGACTTCCAGAATATAATATACTCTTAATTCTTCCTTCCAAGACCTTGGTCACCTCTTTCTGGCCCTTTTGCCACACCCATTTCCTCTTTCTGAGCTCTGAATACTGGTATGCCCTCAGAGATCAGTTCTTAAACCTCTTCCCTTACCCATCTGCATTACATATCTAGATTATTTCATCCATCCCATTCTTTGAACCTCATCTTTATGCTGATGGCTCCCAAATGTACATGACCAGCCCCAAATTTTACTTCAACTATAGACTTTTCTGTCCGACTAACTCAGTGTCTCTACTTTAATATCTAAGGAAACATCTCATCCTTGATGTTTAGAATAGAACTGTTTTTCTCCTGCACACCTATCACCTATGTTTGCTTCTTTTAAAAAGTTTCCCATTCCAGTAAACAATACTTCTTAGACATGTAATACATATTTATCGAATTAAGTTGTAATTACTTAATTAACTAACACAAGGAAGTACTAGTGAGGAATTGAGACTGTGGTTAGGGAAATCTTCCCAGTAATGAAAAATATAACCAGAATTTCTTTTATAGAACAGTAGGCTCCTGTGAAGGAGGTGATACAAAAGACCACTTTCCATCCACACTTTAACCCACTTCACAGTGCCTACATAGCACTTACACTTGACAGATGCTTAGTTAATCTCAAGTCTATTAAAGGAAGTCTTCATCCACAAAGACCCCTCTATATTCCACCCTCCTGAGTGCTAGTCCAGTAAGTAAGGCTTTCCTGATATTGCTACCAGTATCCAATGTTGTAAGAGATTGATTTCTTCCCCATTGTTGACTAAGAAACAAAGTCAGCAACAAATTCCTGGGAATTTGATTCAGAACCTCTGGGAAGCTCGGGAAAGTAAGCTGTCCATGGCTACTTGTGAGGAGCATGT
Source organism: Lontra canadensis (assembly GCF_010015895.1). Classification (NCBI taxonomy): domain Eukaryota; kingdom Metazoa; phylum Chordata; class Mammalia; order Carnivora; family Mustelidae; genus Lontra; species Lontra canadensis. Next base: position 4,070,886 of record NW_022631123.1, read on the forward strand.
GTGAGTGATCACATCTGATCTTTAAAAGGGTTAAAAGTTACTTTGTCCATCTCAATTTTGGGGGCTACACCTGTTCTAAAGTACATCTTATAGAATGTAAGTCCACAAAATTGCTCTGTGAACAGAGAGGGTTCTTCAAGGTCAAACACCTGAGAAAAGCTGTGAACTTGATATCTCCCTTAGAGAAACATAGAACACAGAAGAATGTTATGGTTTCTGAAACTTCCTTAAGACCAGAAGCCCTTTTTTTTTTTTTTAGCCTAAAGTTTATTTGGCCACAGTCATGTCTTTGTATAGCACTACTAACAGTCCCCAAAACTGCTAATCTGAGAAATCTTGAGCAATAGAGCACCAGTTAGAGATTCTTGGAATTATTTGGTACATCAGTGGAAATTTTCAGATTCTCTCCTGATTAGAACAGCCAACATTTTTTAAAACCTACTAAGCAACATCTTTGTTCCAAATCCAGATACTTGAAAATGTGCAGAAATAGCCTCTGAGTTGCCTTCATTTCTACAAATCTTTAAGAAACTTAGACCTGCTTACAATATACTTTGGGAGCATACTTTATAAACGTTTATTATGGTAAAGCATTCAAAGAATTCCATTTGTGAAATAAATAGGCAGCAGACAAATAGAGAACCAGCAAAGTCTTCCCAGTATACCTTAAAAACATCAAAATGCAATTCTGGTATTAAAATAAAGGCTGCCTTAAAAGTTATTAGCTCTGAGATATATTTAGAGAAAAAGAAATTAGAGAAATCAATATTTGTAGAAAAATAGAGATGTCATTGGCTGATAATTCTAGTGAAATAATCAGATCGAAAGTCTGACCTTTCAGTTAAGAAAACAATGTGCTGAGTTTAATTCAAAAAAGATGCAGTAGAAAACTGTGGAGATAAATGGTCATTCCATAGGGCTAAGAAAAGGCTTTAGAAAGATCACATCCAATTATCCCAAAGGAATGGTTTCATGAATGCCAAGAAACTAGGACAAGTTCTGATTTTTAAGACAATGAGGATATAGAATATAGATATGTCTACATAATTTTGATATTTGCTGCCTTCTAAATACATTCGTATCTCCAGCTGTCTCTACAAAAAATAAATAAATAAATAAATAAATAAATAAAGCCACAGAAATTCGGAAAAAGACAATTTTCACAACAGAACACACACATCACTGAGCCTAATTCAGGATACACTGAGCTATATTTTATCTAAGGCATCCATGTGTTATGGTAGGGGAGAAATTTCAGGGTGGTAAGGTAGCATGGACCACTGACATTTCTTTATTTATCCATTTCATCCTTTACTCAATAAACTTGTTTTGAGAGACAGATTTCAGCATACTGCTCTGTTTTTAGGAGTGAACCCTGTCAGAGCCTGACAAGAAAAAGAGGAAACTCACAAAAGGAAAATTTAGTAAGTGATGCGTACAATTAACTAACAAGAGGAGACAGACTACTATTCCAGAAGGAACTGAGGGAAGCAGAGTTTTCATAGAACTGATTTGTGATGTCCGGACATGATTACTCCTCTATGTTCTGTATGTGCTCACTCCCAGCTGGCCAACGTTAGACCCATGCAAAAATGTGAACTTGACAAAGGTTCTCTTCAATGCATCATTATTCTTCCCTCACACCAACTATACAAGTTGTTCCAGACCCTTAATTGAGGAACTTGAAGGCTCCCAATCTGAGCACCTACTCAGAGCATCAGCAAAGTAGGGGTCCCAAAGGAAGAAAGGTTAGTATTTGATTTCTGATATATTTTTTGAAGCATCAGAGTAGTTAGCATGGAGGGAGAAAAGCAAAAAAAAAAAAAAAAAAAAAATTAGAAGTAGCTACCTATGTGTCTGTCTATCCATTTAGACATATACATACAGGTACATACATAGACACATGTATATTCAGAGAGAGAGGTAGATAGATGATTGATAGATGATAATCGAGATAGATAATAGACAGAAAGAAAATAAATAAATAGCAGGTTGATGTCTAAAAAACATGGGAAGAGATACCATTCTATTTTCAATGCCTGAAGATGTTAAATGTTTCAACTGGCCCCCATCAGAATCCTACTTAGCAACCCATGCCCCTGGTCCATTATTTGCCTCCCTAACTCTTCTCCTCCATCAGAATAAAATTGTCTCAAGTCTCATATAAAATTGCTACAAGTATTCATTTCTACAAGCCTCCTAGAGATTAATTTAGGAAATTCTTAATATATATGGAATATATATATGCATACATGTGTATGTGTGCCTTAAATTGTACATGCTTTTTTAACCAGAAGTGTATCTAAAGGACCAAGTATAAAATTTCTATTCTAAACTCAAATGTTTAACAATAAGAAATGGTTCTCACAGCATAGTTTATAAATATGTAAACTAAAAATGTATAAACCTTATAATTAACTTACACGTTCAATAGAGAACTACTTCTGTAAATCTTACTATACACAAAAAATGAACACGATAAAGTAGTATAGTTTAAGATTCAGTTCAGGTAACCAAAATCTTTCTAGGTATTCAAAGGGGTATAATATAGGCACTGGGTACCTATAAATGATGGTACAGAGCAAAGCCTAAAGCCACCACCGGACCACCAGCTCCAAGGCTGCACCGCCCTGGAGAGGAACCAGGGAGAAGAAAACCCCTGTTGCTGCTGCTGCTTCCTCTCCATCCATTAAGATGGTAACCACACTCTGGCAATGGAGCTTGGCCACAGTAAACAAACCGACTTGACTTCCTGCCAGCCATCACAGCAGCAAGATGGTCTCTGCGTCCCTTCTGTCCCATAAGGTTTATGTGAGTTCATTTTATCAGTAGAATCTAAATCAGATCCAGAACCCTAACAGGAAGGGAGCCTGAGAGGTGCAGCATTTAGCCTACCAGCCCCTGCAACACAGAGAACACAGAAGACAATGGAAATGCATGCTGAGTACTGACAGACACCTTCCAAAGATGAGGTTTTTCAAAATTATTTTATAGAATACCCATTGCTGACAATTGAAAAAAAACAATTCAGAAGGCAAAACTATGGAGAAAATAAAAGATGAGTCATTGCAGCAATGGTGGGAGAAGTGAGGAATATGAATAAGCAGCGCACGGAGAATGTTTAGGGCAGTGAAAATACTCTATGTGATGTTGTAATGATCACATATATCATTATGCTTCCATCCTAACTCAGAATGGACAACACTAAGAGCGAACCCTAAGGCAAACTGTCAGTGTAGGTTCAACCTACCGCTCTGGTGAGACATGTTAATAATGAGGGAGGCTATGTATGTTTGGAGGCAGGGGATGTGTGGAAAATCTCTATACCTTCTGTAAACTGGAACTTCTCTGAAAAAAATATGCCTTTAAAAAAAGAGAGAGGGCACCTGGGTGGCTCAGTGGGTTAAACGTCTGCCTTCGGCTCAGGTCATGATCCCAGGGTAACTGGGACTGATTGAGTCCCCCATAGAGCTCCCTGTTCCTGCTTCTCCCTCCTCCTCTTGCCTGCTTCTCCACTGCTTGTGTTCTCTCTGTCAAATAAATAAATAAAATCTTTTAAAAAAATAATAAAAAGAGAAAGAAAAAACTGAAAACTACAAAATTTAAAAAAAAAAAAAACCTTCTAGGGGGGTGCCTGGGTGGCAGTGGGTTAAGTCTCTGCCTTCAACTCAGGTCATGATCCCAGGGTCCTGGAATGGAGTCCTGCATTGGGCTCTCTGCTCAGCAGGGAGCCTTCTTCCCTGCCTCTCTCTGTCTGTCTCTCTGCCTACTTGTGATCTCTCTCTCTGTCAAATAAATAAATAAAATCTTTAAAAAACAAACAAACAAACAAATAAACAAAAACTCTGTTATATTGACCTGCCAAAACCATTATTCAAAACAGAATATAGTAGTATATTCCATTTTTAATCCTACTTTGAGGGAAACCCAAAAATCCACTGATAGTCTTAGGACATTCTTACCATATACTTATTTTTATTCAAATTAATGGAGTAATCATGACAGAAAAGATGAAGGAAAGAATAAATCTACTTTGTGTTCTTCTTTGCCTTGCCTTTGCTTATAAGAAAAGACAAGGGTTGAACCTACTATTCTATCAATTTAAGAACAAATTAAAACATTCTAAATTAGCTCACTCCTTTATTTGTTCATTCAACTAATAGTTATTTGTACAAGGTTTTCTTGTTAATATAATTTTGCACAAGATTTTTTCAAATATATTTGAGAATTGTGTCTCCATTAAATTGACTTCATTTTTTACTACAAGGACACAATAATATTTTTTTTACCACAAGAATATAATCTATCTGTTATGTGAAATAAGGTAACAGATCGTTAAGATATACATTAATTTGTGTATTTTTTTTTTTTTTAGTCAAGGGCTTTAGCAGAAAAACTCTTTCAGATTAGTCATTGTAAAGTAACTATAAATTCCATAAATGAGGCACTAAATAGAAATTAATTAGGGAAAAAAAGCTTAGAAATTTAAAATATTAGAAAAAGTAAGGTGTGGCTACAAATCACTTAACAGTATTGAATTTTTTAAAAAATTGTGTTTAAATGCATTTTATTCTATGACTTCTTCAAAGCTGTATCGAGAGAAATCCTGGGGACTTTTACTCTTGATATGTGATGTGGCCTCAGTTATAAAGGAAAGAGTAAGAGAAGAAGGAAAAAGAAAGGGAGGGGGGATTGACCCATAGTAGGGTGACCATACAGACTGGCTTGCCTGGAACCCACACTTCACACCTCTAGTTCTGTGTAACTATTAACGATGCTCCTTTTACTTTACAGAGTGTTCCAATTTGAGAAATTATATGGTCATTCTAATTGGTGAAAGGAGTAAAGAACTGGGATTATAAATAACATCAAATTAATGGCACATTTAATGGGACATGCAGGGAGTGAAAAATTTTAAAGAGGCGAGGAATCACTGAAATTGGGTCAGTTGCCAGAAGAAAATCATTATGAAGCTACCAAATGGAATGATAAAGTGCAAGTCAATAAGCAATGGTCAACTTACAGTCCTTCACTAAATGATGTTGGGTTTAGTCTCCTTTCATCTTTAACTCTTTACCAAATTGTGGTATGAGTTCTCTTAGTTGATCATAAATCATTCATCAGAAGGGATATCAGTAAGTCATGCTGTTCAACCTCTATTAATAGTCCTAGACCCAGCTTCTCTGAGACAAAGTGCTAACAGCAGAAGGCCACAAGTATTTATAGATTCAGCATCCTTGAAATCACTTTACTTTTGGCCTCCCTGATACCAGGCGTTCATGCCTTACCTTCTGCAGAGACCTGTACTTCCCTATATCCTTTCATAGCTCCTGCTCCTCCACCTTCTCTTTAAATGTTGGTGATCTTAAATGCATAAAAGATATTTTGGGAGATACTGAGTAACTGTAAATAAAAATTAGGTATTATGTTATGTTGGTGAATAACTGCCCTGCTCCTTATACAGGCCTACCTCATTGTCTTGAACTCTTCTGTTCTGTGCTTTGTCGATATTGTGGTTTTTTAACAAATTGAAGCAAGTCTACCAGTACCATTTTCCAATTGCATTTGCTTAATTCATGTGTCTGTATCACACTTTGGTAATTCTCATAATATTTCAAACTTTTTAATTATTATTGTATTTGTTATGGTTATCTGTAATCAGTGATTAAAACTCACTAAAAGCTCAAATGATGGTTCACAGATTTTTGGCAATAAAGTACTTTTAAATTAAGATATGTACATTTTTATTTTTTAGACATAATGCCCACTTACCAGACTATAGTATAGTACAGGCATATTTTTATTTGTACTGGAAAATCAAAACAGTTATTTGACTTGCTTTATTTCAATATTTGCTTTATTGTGGTGGTCTGGAACCAAATGTCCAATATCTCCATGGTATGACCGTACGTGTTAATGGTACTGTAGTCATACAAAACAACGTCTTTAGTTTTAGAAGATGATTGCTGAAAGTATAAAGTGTCATAATATTTACAGCCTGTTTTGAAATAGTTTGGAGAAATGTGTAGATAGACATAGATATAAATGTAGATATAGATGTAGATGCAGAGATAGGTAGAGAGATGAACAAAATATGGCAAAATGTTAACAACTGTTGAATCCACTACCTGGACTACTTGATGTGTGGCTACTCACTATACCATTTTTAGCCTTGTTCAAACTTCCGTATGTTCGAATTTTTTTATAATAAAGAGAAAAAAGTAAAAAGAAACCATTAAGGTGACCATCTTTTGCTGTTCTAACTTCCATTGCATATTACCCCCCAACCCAAACCCTTCAAGCCTTGCCAATATTTTGTTTCTCATACTCTTTATAGGTGACCTCATCTATTCTTTAACTTTAAATAACATTCAAATATAGTTCATTCCCCCAAATCACCTCTGACTCAGACCTCACTTCCAAAATCCTATATATAGGTATATAAAATATAACCAATCGACTATTTGACCTAGATATCTAATATGCATCTCAAGTTTGATAGATCTAAAACTGACATCTTAATTCCCACTCTCCAATAAATCAATTCATCTGTAGTGTTCTTGAATTAAGCATTTAATACCTTTTTACAGCCAAGAGCTTAAATCAGAAATCGGGTACTATCCTTGATTCTCACATTTCCCTCTTCCTCCAACCAATCAGTTAATAAATTCTATCCATTTAACCTTAAAACTGAGTTTTCCCCCAGATAGTCATCACCACTCTGTTCTAGCCTACATAATTATCCTCACCTGGGCTAGAACAATAAACTTTAATCAGTTTCTGTACTTCCTTTCTCTCCCCTTTACAATCTATTCTCTACAGATGATCTGAACTAGTTTTTTAAAATACAAATATAATCTTTAAACCCTCTGATTAAAATAAAATGGCTTCCCAGTGCAATTAGAGCAAACCAATGTTCTTCACCAGGAGCTCGAGGTCCAAGTAGATCTAACCCCTGGTCACCTTTTCCACTTCATCTCAAGCTTCTCTCCACCCTTATTCACTATTGTCCTTTCTGTATGCATACATTCTGTAGCTATTTTCTCCTAAGAAGTTGTGTCCATATTCTTTCATCTGTTTGTCATGCACTTCATGTACTTTTTTTATTTAATAAGTTCTCAAATAGCATTTACTGTGTCTGGATTCTTTTAAAAAGAGTTTTATGAATACTGATTCATTTACTATATCAATTCTATGATGTAAGTCATATTATTATTCTTTTATAGATGAAGAAAATGAAGTGTACCAAAAAGGAATGACTTGAACAATTTTATATGGATTATGCTATAGACTAAATTCTGTCCCCCGCAAATTAGTATGTTGAAACCCTAACCCCCAGTGTAATAGTATTTGGAAATAAGGCTTTTGAGAGGTTAAGATGTGGTCATACGTGTAGGCCCTCCTGATGGTCTCAGCGGCTTTATAAAAACAGAGAAGATGGCTTTATATGGTCTCAGTGGCTTTATAAAAACAGAGAGAGAGAGAAAGAGAGAGAGATCACTCTCTTTCTGCCACGGATATAGCCAGCAGGAGGCCATCTGCACACCAAAAAAAGGGCCCTTTCCAGGAGCTGAATCAGCTGGCACCTTGATCTTTGACTTTCCAGCCTCCAGAACTATGAGACATACATCTGTTGTTTTGGTTACCCAGTCTACAGTATTTTCTTATAGCAGCCTGAGCAGACTAATACATATCGTAAGTGATAGAACCAGGTCATAAGCCCAAACTAAACTTTCAGCACCCAAACTAAACTATATAAACTATATAACACCTTAGATTCTGTTCTTCTTTAGGCCCTTCATATATTAACTTAAACATTACTTCTTTAGGCAAAGTCTTCTCTGAGTACCCTTTCCGTTTTATCATAACATCTTAGTGTTTCCTTCATTGTACTTCTCTCGAAGTTTAGTGCATATCTTTTCAGTTTTTGTTACCTTTGTGCTTACCTGCTATGTGATAGGCATTATTAGGTAATGAATATACAATAATGCATAAGACAGACCTTGATCCTACTCACATAAAATTGAGTCTAGATTACTCTCCTTTTTGCAATTTCATTTCAACACTAGGATCATGGGCACCAGTGGAGAATGAATACGAGATGAAGAGTTAAGACCAAATAAAATTGGAATAAACCATGAGACAAGTGTACAGGTGAATATAAGCCAAAGAACTGGAATTGTTAATCTAGGTTGGGTCATGATAAATCTGAAGAGACAAGAGTAAGGAAAGCAGGAGAGCTTCTAATAGAGAGTATCTGATAAGAACTTTCTACTCTCTGATAAGAAATGTTCTCATTTCTTTGGGATCTATACATTTGACGCAAGCCCTGAGATAGACCTCAAACCAGAATAGCATGATGTGATTGCTAAAAAGGTGGGTGCTCCCAGAAAGCTAAATGAACCAGGTTGGAAATTGAGATGTTGCCTCTATCTTTCAAAGACATGACATCAATATTCTGCAATACAGTCAGTCACTAGTTACTCCCCTAACTTACAATCTGGATGTTTGTTCTGGAAGTCAGTAAACAAACCTGCCCAGTTCAAGATGGAAGTCTGTCATTTCTAAGAATGGAAGAATTCAGTTAAAGTGCAATTCCAGCATACAATCTCAAATTTAGACCCCTGACTGCCCTCATGTGTAGGCCTCTCAGCAGATGTAAAATAGACACCACTTAAGAAAATAGAGCCTTCAGCTTGAGCAAATGGTTCACCCAGTCTCAGGAGCCTCAAACACTTGTGAATATACTCTATATGTCAAGCAATGTTCTACGCTCTAAGGATGCAGAGATAAAATAGAATATGGTTCTGCTATTACAGATCATACATTCTAAAGAACAAGAAAAATGAATTAATTAACTCATTAATTAAAAATTATTCCCGGTAATGATACTGAAATGAAAAAAATAGAACAGGGTCATGTGCTAACAGAGTGACTTAGTGTTGTGAGGACTGCTAGCTGTCCAAAAAACTCCATCCTCCTTTAAAAGTGGAGTTGAATTGAACACATGGCTGCCCAGCTAACTACATTTCTCAGCTTCCCTTGCAGCAAGTGTGCCCATGTGATTATGTCCTCACCCATGAAATAGGGAAGGAAATGATATGTGCCTCTTTTAGCTGTGGGCATCAACATAATGAGCATGCCTACTCCATGCACTCTTTTCCCTTCCCATTGGCTAAAAACTGAATGTAGCAGCAACACAGCTTTAGTTACTCAGATAATAGAAATATTTGGGGCATATGACAGAAAAAGATGGGAGGATCCTATATATATAAATGACCCCATGGAGTAGAGTTTTCCCATAATCTGGACCGATAACATCAATACTACTATGTGACATGTAAATAAACATGATCATGGGTCCTCTTCTAAGTAGCAGCTAAGCTTCCCAAAGTAGTGGCTTGGGACACAGATATTAACTAGGGTGATCGCAGGAAATGGCATTTCAGAGAGGAGGTCTGAATGATGGGAAAGAGTTAGCAATGTGAATATGAGGAAGTGAAGAAGAAAGAAATGAATGGCCTGCCACAGACATCTGCCATTTCTGCAAAGTTTTTATTCAGGACCTTAACAAAACTCAGCTATTACATTAACCTCAGATCTCTAGCTACTGGTAAACCTTTGCAGAGGTATACATTTGAAAGGCTGAAAGCTTGGGCTATGCCCAAGCATAGCCTAGACCTAAGGCAAGAACCAGATCTGAAGACCTCAGAGTTTTCTTTGAGAAGTATAGATCTTCTATTAGTCAAGGTCAAAAGCAAGTGGACCGCTGATGGTAGGCAAATCAAAGTAGCAGGAGACGTGGCAAGCAGCTGGTGAGACCATGAATGTCAAGACAAACTGAAAATTTAAGTTATCTAGTCATTCAACATAGCTTTTTATTCTTAATTAAGATATTATATGTGAGCGTATGTGATAGTTTCTGCCAGAATGATGTACCCAGACCTTTTCTTATTCCCGAGAGTAATGATATACTGCTGTATTTTTTGCCTTAACAAGTGTTGGGAACTGTGTCTTTGTTTTGTCATTCAAGTAACATTATTGACCTACATATAGTGTTCTGTATGTGCCTGAGATTTCAAGCAGACTCACAAAACCATGCGCAGAAAGATAGAAGAAGGGAGAGAACATTCTACTATGAAAAAAAGAATGTTGGCTTCTAATGATTTTTAAACACCCATAAAATACCTATGAAAGTGATTTCCTGAAAGATTCTAAGACCCTTAAAAAATGATGGATGAGGACAAAAATGCAAAGAACTAGGAGAATAATTAAGAATAACGTGAACCAGAAGAGCAGACAAGACAGAATAAAGCGAATAGGAGGCCACATCAGGGATGCCTGACGTTGAAAACATTTGTACAGAAGTCTAATTTCGTATACTTTCTCTTTAGGGCATAAGTCTAGGATGACTAATACAGAACCTGCAGGCAGAAATAAGTGGAAACACTAGGCAGGCATGTATAACAAAGAGAGAGCTTGCCATAGAAGCCCGTTTCTTTTTATTCCACCTTCAATGAAAGTGGAGAAAATATTTGTTAATCACTGTACCATTTTTTAAGTAAATGTCAATGGGCTTAATGTTCCCCATCTGTCATGCAGGACTATAAATATTCTTGCTCAGTTACCATTTTTCATCTTCTATCAGAGTGAAGAAAAAAAGAAACTATTTTCTCTAGGTAGTCAGAAAGATTTATAAAATGCTAAGAGATCTAATTTCAAGTGTTGTTGTGATTGCTGTTCTGCCCATAGCAACAGAGTCTCTGGCTCTAGCAGACAAGATGTCTGATTCTTCCCTTCATCCTGTCAGGAAGACTGCAGCTGAAGAAGGAGGTTGAGGGAGACACTCTACTGCTCTATTCTCTCCCGCAGAGCAAAAGGGGAAAGGAGGCTCTAGCGTGGCTGCAAAGTACCTTAGTTGCTCCAAGTTAACTGTCATCTCATGCCTCTAATGAAAAACCTTCAAAGTTTCCCTAATCCCCTCAGGATTTAGTAAAAACTCCAGAACATGGTTTAGAAAACCCTTTATCCCTACCCTTTCCTACCCTTCTCTCTCTCTTTATCCCTACCTTTCCATATTCTCACCTCACATGCTTGAGTTCTGGTCATGCGAAACTACTCAGAAACTATCACAAAGTAACATATGCTATCACTCTCTCTCCCTGCCTCTCTTCTCTGGACCTTGGGTTGCCCTTTTCTTGCCTCCATGAACTTCCTGCTTATACTTCAGTTCTCAACCTAACTCCTACTTTTCCTGAAGGGCAGCCCCCGACGCTGCCCAATCTGAGGGGATGCTCCATGAACACTCATGATGCTCTGTCTCACCCCTGCTGTGACACACACTCGTTTGTTCCAGAACTACATTTAACTTGTCTGCTTCCTCTTTGTCATCATAAGGTGGTTTTACATTTTGTTTACCATTGACCCATCAACATCTAACTTGATGCATGGCATATATTAGCCAATAAATAAGTATTTGTTTAGAGACTGTATTTAATTAAAAAAGTAAAGTCAATGAAGATAATTTTTAGGTAGCAAGAAATAAACTAAAGAATCTCAAATGAAATTTCTAGGTGCTATTTCTCAGTATGTCCAGATATTGTAGCTTCTGAGTCATGCCTCACTTCTACATCTTACATATTTTTACATCAGTTTTTAAAAGACAACCCTGTGGCTCCTAAAAAAAATAAAATTTGAGCTATTTATTTATGTGACTTTGGTTAAGTCATTCACTTGAACACAAGTTTAAACAGCAAATATTAAGACAATAACTGCATAAGATATTTTCTGGGAAGATCATAGGAACTTTACAAAACACCTTTATATAACTCTGTTAAAGAAGAAAGAAATGGACATTAAAAAAAAAAAGAAAAAGAAAAAGCTTTTGACTTACAAAATGTTAGCTCTGCTTTTAATTTAATACCAGTGTTTGACACAAAGCTTTAAGGTTAAGTAAGTAAGATACCAAAGAATATGTATTCAACATTTTTTCCCTTAAGTAAACTTGGCCCAACTCATTTTTAAGTACATTTTCTTTCACAACTTTGGAAAACTTACAGAAGAGGGCTCCAGCTGAGTCAAGATAGGCAAAGAGCCACCATGACAATTCCCATCTTACACGCTTCCTCAGAAAATTTCTGTGGCTTATTCAAGTTCTTTCACATATAGTAGAAAGTGATTCATTTTTAAAAGGAATAAACAGCCATAAAATAAAAAGAGCTGGTTATAAGTTTCACCAAACTCGAGATGTGCTATTCTAAAATAATGCTCTTGGGGCCCCTGAGAGGCTCAGTGGGTTAAGCCTCTGCTTTCAGCTCAGGTCATGGTCTTAGGGTCCTCAGATGGAGCCCCCAGTGAGCCCCAATCAAGCCCCGCCTGGGGCTCTCTGCTGAGCAGGGAGCCTGCTTCCCCCACTCTCTCTCTCTCTCTCTACCTACTTGTGATCTCTGTCAAATAAATAAATCTTTAAAAAATAATACAAATAGGGGCGCCTCAGAGGCTCAGTGGGTTAAAGCCTCTGCCTTCGGCTTGGGTCATGATCCCAGTCGTGGGATGGAGTCCCACATTGGGCTCTCTGCTCTGCGGGGAGCCTGCTTCCTTCTCCCTCTCTACCTGCCTCTCTGCCTACTTGTGATCTCTGTCAAATAAATAAATAAAATATTTTTTAAATAATAATAATAAAAATAAATAAAATAATACTCCTTACATAGGAGGCTACTTGTCCTAATTCCTCCCTTCATCCATTCAATAAGCATTCATGAAGCACTTTCTGTGCTCAAGGCACTAAGGATTCTAAATAATAAGGCATGTCCTTGTTTTCAAGATGCTCAAAGAATGTCACACATACTCTGAAAAATAATAATCACAGTAGGACAGTAGGTACTGGAAGAGGATAATGACTCTAATATTACCTACATATGTATATTTTTTGCTTTTGAATAACCTACTGATGTGTGTTTTGCTGATATCCATTTATATATTTTTCCCTTGTTACTAAGATCTACATATCTTGATAGTAGGGAACTTATATTGCTTTTATATCATGCAGTACATTGTTTCTCTAAACTTACCATGACTTAGAGTAATAAATACATGTTGCATTGTGATTCAATGACATTTACATGCTTATATGCCTATATATACCTATAACAAATGTTTCACAAAAATGCACTACCGTTACTACATCAATTTATTCCAGGGTTTTAAATTTTGTAATATCATAATGTCCCTTGCATTTAAAAACAAACAAACATAGATGCTGGTAATTACTCACTAATGAGTTACAACCAGGGTTTGGAAAAAAAAATTAAACAAACAAACAAACAAAAAATGTGGGAGTGATGTCACCAAGATGGCAGTATAGGTCATTCCTGACTTCCCTTCTCCTCACAAGAACAACAAGCAATTACTCAAGAACAAGACACCATTGAGAGAATCCTAGAACATGGAGGTGGAGCTAAAGAACAGCATCCCACCCTGCTCCCAGCACTACTAAGACCAAGACAGGCTGCATTACAAGCGTAAGAGAACCAGCTACATGTTGACCACATTGCCCCTCCCCAGCACAGCACCACCCAGAGAGGTCTCCCTTGAGCCTCTGGTTCCTCTGATGGAAAAAAGAACCCAGGGAGGATAAACAGCCCCACCCCACCCAACATTGTGTGTTGCTTTGTGGTAACCTCCTCTCCAATCTCACACCATGGGGAGTACAGGGGAATCTGCAGGGCTTGACAACTAGGAATCTGACTGTGACAGAACAGTGTGGAGGGGCTTGCAACACTGATCTTGGCAGACCATATTCATACCTGCAATACCCAAGTAGTAATCCCAGTTTTGCTCATTGACAGAACCAAGTCAGAGGTGTACTTTAACTTGGAACTCCATGGGGAGCAGAACTGCCTAATTTGGATCCTCAAACAGGGAGTCTTGCCTTAGAGCACTGTTTGCCCACACCTAGGTAAGGAGCAATGACACAGTCCCACGTACTGTGGAAAATGCCTTCCAGCTCCATCTGACAAGAAGTGGCAACAAATCCTAAAAGCTGAGTGGCTCAGTAATGCTAGCTCCAAGAAGTGGACAAGCAGAGCTGATCACCCCAGAACAAAGCCAGTGCAGGGTGTGGAGGGTTTCCATGCTATGCACAGGCAAGGAGATCAATTTATGGCCAAGACTGAGAGTTAGCTCCCTACCCTGCCACCCAACTGAAGAACTTATTTGAGAAATTGTGAGTAGCCTGGAGTGCCACTCCCATTCTTTCCCAAGCAAGGGAGTTGGGACATAGCCACACCCACTATAGACAGCATCTTCCAATCCCATCTGAAGAGAAGGACTGGGGACAACTCCTAGAGGCTGTGTGGCCCAGCAATGCTCACCTCTGGAGAAGTGCAGGCAACGTCAATAATTTGTAAAGCAAAGCCAATTGCCCTGTTGAGTCAGGGAACTTGGGGTACAGGGCAGCTTGGGTTAAGACAATAAGCAGTTCTGGGATGCCTGGGTGGCTCAGTTGTTAAGTATCTTCCTTTGGCTCAGGTCATGATCCCAGGGTCCTGGGCTTGAGCCCCACATTGGGTCCCTACTCAGTGGGAAGCCTGCTTCTCCCTCTCCCACTCCCCCTGCTTGTATTCCCTTTCTTGCTTTCTCGCTCTCTGTCAAATAAATAAATAAATCTTAAAAAAAAAAAAAAAAAGACTGGTGGTGGGTATTATGGAGGGCACGTATCAGTTACAACACTGGGTGTGGTACATAAACAATAAATTCTGGAACACTGGAAAGAAATTTTTAAAAATAGAAAAAAAAAAAAGACAATAAGCAGTTTTACCAGTTTTAGAGCTGATTCTCTTACCGCACCCCAGCAAGGAATTCATATCCCCACTCATTGCTGAATACAGCCTTCAACTGGTCTCACTAGGGAACTTAACCAGAGCCTGCTTACAGTAGCACTTGAACAAAGAGCACAGCAAATGGTTTCTCTAATCTGAGGAGCAAAATCAATTGTTTCACCTGAACAGAAAATTCAGTGCACACTCTATCCTGATTCGAATCCTCAAATGACAAGCTGTACAGACCCTGGGTCCTGTCCTAATCCCCTTCTAGGGATGGCAAGTTAAATCATAGCCCCATATACTACTGAATACAGTGCCCATTCATGACCATCTAGTAAGTCTGATCAGAGAATCCAAGCAACCATAAGCTGATCTTATAGTATCACTTGGATAGAAACTAAACCAGCAGTCCTATTCAACTGTTCTCAGCCAGAAGCATACCTTCCCCATCCCAATCTCAGAGTTCACACAGTTCCTTGGCCCCAAAATAGACTGTAATATCAGGTCCCATCTGACCAAGGGCCTTACCTGTAGATCCAACCAGTAACACAAAGTGAGCTGACTGATGAAGAATGGTCTCTACCAAAGCAAATCTATAAAGTCTGGAAAAGGACCTTGATTATTCAAATTCACAGGCACCAACATAAAGAAACAAAGATCACAAAAAAATCAGATAAATATGACACTGCCAAAGGAAACTAATAAAACTCCAATATCTGACCCCGAAGAAATAGAAATCTATGATTTGTCAAGCAAAGAATTCAGAAGAATCCTCTTAAAGTAGTTTACTGATCTATATGAAAACATAAACAACTAAACAGAATGATGAAAACAGTGCATTAACAAACTGAGATGTTAGAAGAGGAGATAACAAACATCAGAAACAGACAAACAGACATCCTACAGTTGAGAAATACAATAACTGAACTGAAGAACCCAATAGACAGTTTCAAAAGTAGATATAACCATACAGAAGAAAGAATCAGTGACCTGGAGGATAAGACATTGGAAACTACTCAGTCAGAGGGCCAAATGAAAGAGAGAAAAGAGAAAGAAAAGAAAAGAAATAGTATTTGCATGGGAATTCCAAAAGAAGGGAGAGAGAAGGGAACAGATATATTTAAAACAATGATGGTTAAAAAACTTCCCAAAGCTGGGGGGAAAAAATGGACATCCAGATCCATGAATCCCAAAGGAGTTCAGACACATTGAACCCAAACAGGGCTACACTGAGATATATTATAATTAAATTTCAAAAAGTCAAAGACAAAGAATTTTAAGACTAGCAACAGAAAAGAGAGAAGTTACATATGAGAGGACGCCCATAATACTATTGATAGATTTCTCAACAAAAAGTTCAGGCCAGGAGAAAAGGGGATGACATACTCAAAATATTGTAAGAAAATACATGTTAATGAAGAATTCTCTACCCAGCAAACGTTGTCCTTCAGAAACAAAGGTGGAATAGTCTCCTGAACAAAAAAAGCTAACAGAGTTCATTACTACCATACTTGCTTTATAAGAAATGCTATAGGCAGTTCTTTAAGTTAAAAAAAAAAAAAGCTAATTAACATCATACAAATGTTAAAAGGTAGCATAAATCTCATATGTAATGATAAATATATAGTAATAGTTAGATTTTTCAATATGGTAATAGTATTGCATAGTTTACTTATAACTCTAGTTTAAAAGTTTAAAAAAATGAGTATAGCAAAATTAGCCATGCCTACAATAATCTCTTATTAGCTACACATATATAAAACATGTAAATTGTAATAATAATAAAATGTGTCATGGAGGCGAGGTAAAACTGTACAAATTCTACTGAATTTAGGTAGTTATAAGTTTAAAATATGTTTATGTAAGCCTCATGGTAATCACTAGGGAAAATGCTGTAGTAATCATGCAAAAGAACATAATAAAAGAGTCAAAGTATACTAACATCAAAAAACATCAAAATACACACAAAAAGAGGCAATGGGGAAAAAAACAAGTAAAATAATCTAAATGAATGAATTATAAAAGAATGAAACTACTTCTTCTTTGAATGTTTGATAGAATTACCCAGGAAATCCATCAGGTCCTGGGCTCTTGTTTTTTGGGAGGTTTTTGATCACTGCTTCAATCTCATTACTAGATATCGGTCTATCCAGGTTGTCAATTTCTTCCTGGTTCAATTTGGGGAGTTTATAGTTTTCCAGGAATGCATCCATTTCATCTAGGTTGCTTCACTTGTTGGCATATAACTGTTAATAATAACTTCTGGTGATTGTTTTTATTTCCTTGGTGTTAGTCTTGATCTCTCCCTTTTCATTCATAATTTTATTAATTTGAGCTTTCTCTCTTTTCTTTTGGATTAGTGTGGCCAATGGTTTATCGATCTTATCAATTCTTTCAAAAAACCAGCTTCTAGTTTCATTGATACGTTCCACTGTATCTCTAGTTTCTATCTCGTTGATCTCTGCTCTATTCTTGATTATTTCCCTTCTTGCGTGTGGAGTTGGATTAATTTGTTGTTGATGCTCCAGTTCTTTAAGGTGTAGAGACAGCTGGTGTCTTCTGGATTTTTCAATTTTTTTGAGGGAGGCTTGGATGGCTATGTATTTCCCCCTTAGGACTGCCTTTGTTATATCCCATAGGTTTGGGGCTGAAGTGTCTTCATTCTCATTGGTTTGAGACCAATGAGATTGTTAAACAATGAATTGTTTAAATTCTTCTTTGATCTCCTGGTTGATCCAACCATTCTTAAGCAAGGTGGTCTTTACCTTCCAGGTGTTTGAGTTCCTTCCAAACTTTTCCTTGTGATTGAGCTCCAGTTTCAAAGCATTGTGATCTGAGAATATGCAGGGAATAATCTCAGTCTTTTGGTATCAGTTGAGCCTTGGTTTGTGACCCAGTATGTGCTCTATTCTGGAGAAGGTTTCATGTGCGCTTGAGAAGAATGAGTATTCTGTTGTTTTAGGGTAGAATGTTCTGTATATATCTATGAGGACCATCTGGTCCAATGTGTCATTCGATGCTCTTGTTACTTTATTGATTTTCTGCTTGGATGATCTGTCTATTACTGAGAGAGACATGTTAAGATCTCCTACTATTAATGTATTCATATGAATATGACTCTTTATCTTGATTAATAGTTTTCTTATTTAATTGGCTGCTCCCATATAGGGGGCAGAGATATTTACAATTGTTAGATCATCTTGGTAGATAGTCCCTTTAAGAATTATGTAATGTCCTTCTCTATCTCTGAACAGAGTAGAGAGCCCAGATATGGACCCTCAACTCTATGGTCAAATAATCTTTGACAAAGCAGGAAAAAATATGCAGTGGAAAAAAGACAGTCTCTTCAGTAAATGGTGCTGGGAAAATTGGACAGCTATATGTAGAAGAATGAAACTCGACCATTCTCTTACACTGTACACAAAGATAAACTCAAAATGGATAAAAGACCTCAATGTGAGACCGGAATCCATCAGAATTCTAGAAGAGAACATAGGCAATAACCTCTTCAATATCAACCACAGCAACTTCTTTCAAGATATGTCTCCAAAGGTAAAGGAAACAAAAGCAAAAATGAACTATTGGGACTTCATCAAGATCAAAAGCTTCTGCACAGCAAAGGAAACAGTCAACAACAAAAAAAAGAGGCAACCCACGGAATGGGAGAAGATATTCACAAATGACACTACAAAGGGCTGATATCCAAGATCTATAAACAACTCCTCAAACTCAACACACACAAAACAGATAATCCCATCAAAAAAATGGGCAGAAGATATGAACAGACACTTCTCCAATGAAGACATACAAATGGCTATCAGACACATGAAAAAATGTTCATCATCACTAGCCATCAGGGAGATTTAAATTAAAACCACATTGAGATACCACCTTACACCAGTTAGAATGGCCAAAATTAGCAAGACAGGAAACAACATGTGTTGGAGGGGACGTGGAGAAAGGGGAACCCTCGTACACTGTTGGTAGGAATGCAAGTTGGTGCAGCCTCTTTGGAGAACCGTGTGGAGATTCCTCAAGAAACTAAAAATAGAGCTTTCCTAAGACCCTGCAATTGCACTACTGGGTATTTACCCCAAAGATACAGATAAAAGAAGGGCCATCTGTACCCCAATGTTTACAGCAGCAATGGCCACGGTCGCCAAACTATGGAAAGAACCAAGATGCCCTTCAACGGACGAATGGATAAGGAAGATGTGGTCCATATACACTATGGAGTATTATGCCTCCATCAGAAAGGATGAATACCCAACTTTTGTAGCAACATGGACGGGACTGGAAGAGATTATGCTGAGTGAAATAAGTCAAGCAGAGAGAGTCAACTATCATATGGTTTCACTTATTTGTGGAGCATAAAAAATAACATGGAGGACAAGAGGAGATGGAGAGGAGAAGGGAGTTGAGGGAAATTGGAAGGGGAGGGGAACCATGAGAGACTATGGACTCTGAAAAACAATCTGAGGGTTTTTAAGGGGCAGGGGGTGGGAGGTTGGGGGAACCAGGTGGTGGGTATTAGAGAGGGCATGGATTGCATGGAGCACTGGGTGTGGTGCAAAAACAATGAATACAGTTTTGCTGAAAATAAAAAAAATAAAATAAATTAAAAAAAAACTTGAAACTGATTAAAGGCTTTAATATAAGATTTAAAGTCATCAAACTTCTAAAAGAAAACGTAGAAATAAAACCCTTTGACATGGGTCTTAGTAATAATTTTTTTTTATATGACACCTAAAGCACAAGCAACAAAAGTGGGAAAAAAAAGTAAGACTACATCAAACTAAAAAGTTTCTGTACTGCAAAAGAAACCAAAAACAAAGTGAAAAGACAACCTAAGAAACTGGGGGGAAAAAAAGTACGCAAATCATTTATCTGATAAGAGGTTGATATTGAAAATATAATGGGCAAATTACCTGAACAGCCATTTCTACAAAGAATACAAAAGGCCAATAAATATATAAAAAGATGCTTAACATCAGCAGTCATTAGGGAAATTCATATTAAAGCCACAATGAGATATCACTTCAAGCCTCTTAGGAATGCTCATCATCAAAAGGATACGAGATAACAAATACTGACATGGATATAGAGAGAAAAATGTACATGTGTGCAGTGTTGGTGAAATTGTACATTGGCAGAGTCATTATGGAAAACAGTATGGAGGCTCCTCTAAATAGGAAAAATAAAAAATACCATATAACCCAGCAATTCCCCTTCTGGGAATATACCCAAAGGAAATAAAAACACTAACTCAAAAAGATATGTACTCCCATGTTCATAACAAGTTTATTTACAATAACTAGTACATGGAAACAACCTAAATGTTTATCAATGGATGAATGGGATATATACATATGCAATGGTATATTATTCAGTGATTAAAAAAAAGAAAAAAATAACTCCTATCAGTTGTTACAATAATGGATGGAACTTGAAGGCATTATGCTAAGTGAAATAAGTCAAACAGAGAAAGACAAATACCATAAGATTTCACTTATATGTGGAATCTAAAAACAAACTCATAGAAAAAGGGATCATACTTGTGGTTACCAATCATTGGGGGTGGGGGATTAGAAGAAGGTGGTCAAAAAGTACAAACTTTCAATTATAAGATAGTTACTAGGGATATAATGTACACCATGATAACTCTAACCAACAGTGCAGTATGATATATAGGAAAGATGTTAAGAGAGTAAATCCTAAGAGTTCTCATAACCAAGAGATTTTTTTCTGCCTTTTTTCTTTTCTTCTTTTTTTTCCTTTTTATTGTATCTGTATGAGAAGATGAATATTAGCTGAACCTATAGTGATAATCATTTCACTATATAAAACCATCATGGTGTATACCTAAAACTTACATAGCGATACATGCCAATTATTTCTCAATAAAACTGAGTTGGGGGGAGATCTGCAAAGTATTAGTAGAACATGTGTAATGATACCTGGTGAATAATCACATGGCTGAAGGTAATATAACATAAGGATTATAATTCAGGATCTGCAAAGAGACAGATCTAAATTTAAATCCAGGCCCCACCAATCATTGGCTACATAACCCTGAACAAGTTACTCAACATCTTTAAGCCTTAAGGTCTTCATGTTGAAATGGTGAAAATAATAGTACCTACCTGTTGAGCGAATAGAAGAGATCATGAATATTATATTATTTACTATAATATAAAGCATATGCTAAGTACTTAGCAAATGTTAAATTCTAAAAATCTATACAAAGAAAAACAAGACTTGAGGGGAAAATTGAAAGAATCTGACTTTGGCCAATTTCAACAATATATTGGAGGGGAGGGTAGCTTCAAGTAGAGATTTCACAAACTAGATAAGTCAACATACATATTTCATGGACTAGGAAGATAGTAGAGTGGGTTAGCAAGGTAGTCCCTCTCCTGTTGAGTTGCAGAGGAGAATGGCATTCCATTTATTTAATGTGGCTTCTTAAATATGGTCAAAAAGAAGAACAGGGAGAAAAAAATGGGAGAGATAATATTTTTGAGGCTTCTCCAAGTCTTACGATGAAAATGAAGTTTGACAAACAAGTAGAGAATGGATACCCAGGACAAAATGTCTCCCAGTACTGCACCCAAACAGCTGAATCAATTCCTGACACCTGTAGCCTGACCGTAGGGCTAAACTGTACAGCATCACAGTGGCATTTTGCCCGGATTATGCCCACTGTTTATTCTGCTGTCTGTAACTTGGCTGCATAGACTCACCCAAAACACAACGGAAAGCAGCCTCTTTACCACACCCCTTAGTTTGGGATCTACTACACAGAGCATTCTAGGGCCTTTAGGCAGAGCAAGTTTAAAAGTTTCACTCTCTAACTTCCCCAGAAAAGCCAGGCCATTAACCTTAGTTCATCATTTTCCTCACCCAAAAGAGCTCAACTAACCCTAGAATCATCTGGTGCAGAGACAAGGTCCGTAGGACTAAGAGATGTGACTTCTGCAGAACATTTTGTACACAGTCTCCAGGTAAATCAACTTAAAGTTTTATGTCCTCAAAGCAGAGGGGGGTGCAGAAGAAACACAGTTGTAACTTGCAGCCCCTGAATCCTAAGGCAGCTAAGTGGGGAGGAAATAAAACTCACTCTCTGAACACACATAGCAACTTGGTACTTCCTGGAGCTGGTTAAGGAGAGAAGCCCTGACAATGATCATTCCAGTGAAGTGTGGTCCGCTTACCTGCAAGATATTGATATGTAGGCATTGGTCTTTTGGACCTGCCAACCAGTTGGAGAATAAATAAATGAACAGAAAGAGTGTAGTTCCACTACAGTCACTGAATTAAACAGGCAAATGGCAAGGATTCAGCATAGAGCTATATGATGCATAAATAATCAGACAGAGACTGTATGTCCATTCAACTGGAAACAGATTCTGGCTGCTACTTAAAATATCAGCAGGAGTGTTAATCTACCATGTTTCCAACACTTTCTCAAAACGCTCAGGCAGCCAGATAAATCACTCTGTGGCTTGCCCCTGCTACTTGTGGATTGATAATGTTTATAAACAGCTGTGTTAACAACCTTAAAATCCAAGGAAACATTCTTACTGCACTGAAGAGTTTTTACAGTTTCTACATATAGCAATGGACAGGCAGGGTCTTTTTGTTCAGGTGGCTGTATTTCTAGCATCTGGGTTACGACAAGAGCCAATAATTCCTTTTGTGTAGCCAGTAGTAGCAAGTGGCAGTAACTCTAACCCTGCCATAATGCAGAGGATCTCCAAACAGATTTTAACTTCCCCCATCTGGGTATTTGCAATGGTAGAACAAAGAATACAAACCTTATGTCTTAAGACACTTTACCATCTGAGCCCTTTTCGCCGACCTACCTCCTCCCCAGCTCTTGACTCGAAGCACGCGCTTGAACCAGTCCTGGGCCCTGCCTGCATGAGCTGTGTCCTTGCGTGTCCCTGATTCTGCACATGAGTCACTAAGTGCTTTCTGGAATGTTGTACATTCTTCTCTTACCCACCTGGAAGACACCCACTTATTTTCATCGCCCAACTCTTACCCTTTTCCCCAACCCCCCACCCAGGACAGAATTTAAAGACTTTTTAATACATACTCTAGACTGCAAGCCTCTTGAGAACAGGGAAGGCATCTCAAGAGATTTGTATCTCTATTTCCTGGCACATAGAAGGTAGGTAATAAAGGATTGTCAGATGAAGGATTTTTAGGTGAATGTTACGATCTCTTCTTAGCAGAAACAAGGTAGGGAGGACTGGGGAGTGTACAAGAAGAAAAGCGAAAGTAGGGGACCATCTATCTGGTTGAACTCCATGGGAATCTCAGGGAAGGTGAGGTTTTTCCTTTCTTTTGTTGCAGCTGGGTTATGCTTGGAAGTGGCTACTCTCAAGTAACACATTATTTTTTCTATCTGAGTCCCTAATTGTGGCCCAAGAAGAGCTTCCATGGATCTCTTTTTGTTCCCCTTCTGGATTTGCACACAAATGCATAATTTTCATCATATTCTCAGAAATGTTCAAAACCCAAAAACAATTACAGGCCAGTAACCCCCCCCAAAATTTTTTTTTTTTAATTTGGACATGTCAGGAAATGTATTCCATCATGTTGATGATATTTAAGGGAATCAAAGTGACTCAGAAAGAGTGTAAAAGCATTTTAATACACCACTTTCCTCAAGGTAAAGTTATTTTCTGTATGTACTTATGCAGTTTCACTATAATAAGTGATTGTCACATGCTTGCTACTTGTCCAACATTATACCTGTTCTTGGGAAGTCTGCATTCTGGTAAGTCAACATACTCAAGGGAAATAATTTTAAAAATAGCAAACAAACAAAAAAAACAAAAAATCGAGAACAAGAGAATCCACAATATTTGCCAAATTTGGAGGGTCACATGATAAATATGGGTGCCAACAGGAAGCTTAATGTGGCCAGAGAAGTTTTCTCAGAAGACCTTGGGAAGGGTGCCTTCCCTTTACAAAGGTTCTGTGAGGCAGTAGTGTTTCAATTAAGAGAGACTGTGATTATTGGACTTAAGTCAGAAGGTCTAAGTTTTAGGCATAGTGTTGTCTCTAACTAGCCATGTCCCTAGCCATGCAACAGAGTAGTTCTGTACCTCAGTTTCCCCATAGGTCCCATGAAGATAATATCTTAGCCTGGCCTTTCTCTGTGACATGTTTGCAAGATTCAGACATAATAAGGCAGGTGAAAGCATCTTCCTTATCATGAATCACTATACTATTGGATACAAAAACAGTCTTGGAAGTGGTCAAGTCAGACACATGTAACAGTCTGTAGCACATACATTATTTCCCACAACACATTGTTTTGTGTTGTTTTCTTGGCTCTCAGCAATCCAATCCAAGGTCCTTTATGCTCATTTAATAACAATCCTTGTCAAATTTATCATACACGAAGTTTCATATGCAACCAGCACAAGAACCACAGGCTGGCTGCTAGGATTTTTTTTTCCCCCAGAGAGGGGCAAGTGTAGTACGGTAGCTCCATTCTAAACATTTTTTTTTTTTTTTAAGATTTTCAGTAGCTCCATTCTAGCCCAAAGCAGGCATACTTGCTTGTTAAAGACTCTCCAGGAGGTGGAACATTTCAGCCTTCATGTGATTTTTTTCTTTCAAAGCCTCTCCCCTGAGCCCTCTGCTGCTTGTCCATGCTACATAATTCAGAATCACCCGACCACTTAGAACACTGGAATCCGGAGACAGCAGCCAACATATTTCACATTCAAGAGGAGAAACATTAGCGAGCACAGCATTTAATACGCTGTATGCCTCCAGAATCAGGGGTTTAGACTTTCCATTTCGGCGTCCCGGTTTAGACTACAAGCCGAACAAGAGTGTGCATTGATGCAGGGTGTTGGCCCTCGTCTGAGCCAAGCAGCAGTTTTATCATCAGTAAGGAAGCATTAAGTGAGCCCCAGGGATAGCATACATATTGTATTTAGAGGAAGGGGTGAAAATCCATCAATGCTGTGTAATTTAAAAGGTTTTCATGCTGTTTGCAGGGAGCTGTAAGCTTAGATTCCTTTGTCCCAGTTAAAGAGAAAATGGTTCTAGTAAGGAAAGATGGATTTAAAAAAGTGGTTACCATGTAGTGAACTTAAGTGATAAAGGAAGGCAGAGAGGATAATGGACACTGCCCGGCACATGAGAGGAGCCACACATTATTTTGTATTTGCAGAAGAATGCAATTTGGGAATTCTGAACTAGACACCCATTCAAATGAATATTTTTATTGCCTTTGATTACACAATCTTTTAGTCCCTCCTCATCAGTTCCCAGTTGTTTCCTGTTAGAGGAGAATTACAATCAGTCTTTATGCCAGGAAAGCATAAACTTGAGGGGCAAAAAAGGACAACAGAATGGGGCAAATGATAAGAAGAAAGAGATATATGAGTCAAGATTTCATGAGGCGAGTTAGATTTGCACTCCCGTGCCAGGAATAAATAAGCATAAACAAGATCCCAGACTCTCTTCAGATACAAATGATTATAACCTCCTGATTCACCCTGTGTTCCTTGAATTTGTCCAGTTCCCTGCTACCAGGCCTTGATCTCAGATCTGCCTTTTATCTGTCATATCCTCCTGTCATGAGAGCACCTACTGAAATCCTCTCCCTCCATCCAAGTGAGGGTGTGAACCCAAGTGCTGCCTTCTCAGAGAGCATTCCCATTTCCTGCCACTTAGAATTAATCTCTCCAGCAAATTGCTTTGAACTATAGTTTACAATGTATGTGGTTTGGAATTGGTGTTTGTGGAAATGTTAAGGTACTCCCCATCAGATTACATGCTCTGAGGGCAGATGCCATGCCTCAGTCATCTAGAGTGTCCAGCGGTTGGCATGCGGTCAGTACACAGTATGCATGTGTTGTGCTGGGATACAGGCACAACTTGGAGCCCTGCAATTTTGACCAATCCATACTTGAGACCTTGTGAATCTGCAAACGTCTTTCCCCTTTTCCAAGAGGGGTTACTATTCACTCGGCTCCTACTTAATCTGCATCCCCAGGACTACCTCTTCTAACTTGAAGATATTTAACCTCAATCTCGTGAGCTCTGTCAGTCACCACTTCTGAAAAACCACTTAACCTGAAATTCATTTAAATATTGCATATATAATAAATACTTATCCTAGCCTTTAATTGGTGATTACGAGGATGTCCACAAAATTTAAAATCTGACAAAAGCTTTTGCTCACTTAAATATGCATAAATAAAGTTTATTTAGTGCATGGTCTTTTATAAGAAATTTACACATACTAATTCTCAAGACAACTGTATATGGCAATATCATTTCCACAATGTCTGTATATAGTAATATTATTGTTTCCAGTTTAAAGATAATGTAAACTGAGGCACACAGAATTTAATAACTTGCCTACTTCTTGCCACTCTCTAGTGGAGGCGGGCTTTCAACCTTGGAAATGACACTTCAGAGTTTGTGTTTTTAGTCACTGCACACAGAAGGAGGAAAGTTCTATGAAACCCAGACACCAATATAGGAAAAAGTAGTTTAATTGGAATTCTGTACGATGTCAAAGCTGAGATCAGGACCTGGGTGTTAAGGAAGTCTAGAGACAGTAGATCCTGGTCTTTGTAGGATGCCCAGAACAAGTTTAATAGATAAAGATTGATCCAGTTTCCAATTACTTCCAATTATTTATACAATTAAAGAGATAGTTCATTATGACAAGGATATAAATGTGTTTACTTGCATACTAGCATGTGTTTTTAATAAAAATAAAACTTTAGTTCTACAGAAGAAATATACCCAGACCCTTTTTCTAACACTGGGGAATCAACTGAATTACAGCTCACGCTCCTCCCAGAATTTTTACTTCTTCAGAAACATCAGTTTTCCTGGAAAGATAGTGAGTTCTGCTCAAGAATGATATAATAAATCAATATGGGATGCAATATGGGATGGGGACATCATTCTGTTAGGAAAGGCAGGCCCCCACATGCAGTCTTTTGATCCGACTAGATATCTCAGAACGGGCCTTGGGCCTGGAACACTTCCTCATAAGCGATGAGGATTCCAAAGAGCCACTGCTGGACTTGTCACCTTGTGTGGGAATACCTTTCCCTATGTCAGACCCAACATGTGCTCCTTTGTTCTGCTCAAGTGTGCACGTCATGTGGCACCTGCCCAAAACCACTGCCATATCCGTCCCTTTCAAGGAGAGGACAGTTCTTCTGGGAGAGCACAAGAAGGATGCCGGCAGGCCAACTGCCCGCATGGGTTGGATGGATGGACAGGATGGCCGTGGGAGACCCGTGCATACTCCTGAAGCTAATTTTGCTCTGTCTCTTCTCTATGTGAGTAAAACATGTTCCAGGCAGTGCTCAACTACATGTGTTTTCCTTAGAGACTCTGATGCTAAGGTGCAATGGGCACCAGACTTCAGACTCCTACTCCTGATAATAGTCAACAGATACCCCTTGCTCAACACCTGCACTCCCTGGGACCTGAGATGCATGGGTTTTCTGTGTTGTTCCTTCTATGGGACCTGCCTTTCACCTCCTTCCAACCCTTTCCCAAACCTTTTCCTCAATAAATCCTCCCTGTTCTTTAGAAGTCATCTCAAGAAGCTTCTCCTTGACCATCATTGTGTCTGAGATGCACATTCTCTGAGCTGCTATAGGACCTGGTTCTTACCTCAGTTACAGCAATCATCATGTTCAACTAGGATAACCCATTAACTTATAGCTTCTCTAAACTATGAGCTCATGGGAGCAGATACCATGTCTTATTCAGGTTTCATTACCAGAATCTGATACTATGCCTAGCACATAGTAGACTTCTGTGCCTTCATCCAACACATATGTGTTAAATACCTCATGTGTTGCAGGCCATATCCTGGATTGGATATATCATGGTGAACAAAACTATTCATGATCCCTGTCCTTAAGGAGATTATATACTAACAGGAGAAACATACATGAACCAAATGATCACAACAAAATAAGCCAATGGCAAAATACAACTGGAATGACTAATGGATAAAGAGCTCTCAGATATATAATAGAAGAAAATGAAATAAAAAAAGAGAAAATGTTTTAGGAAAAAAGATCAGGAGGGCTCCTCTGGGGAAGGAGCCACTGAGTGAACTTCTGAAAGGATTAGCAAAAGTATTCCAGGCTAAAGAACACCACAGGCGAAGGTCCTTGGTAGTAGAAGAGAGGGCAGCATACATATTCTGACAAGGCTAGTGCAAACAAAGCAGAGGGAGCAAGGGGAGCACATGATGAGCAAAGAACAGGAGAGATGGCAGAGATCAGATGCTGCAGAAGGCCTTATAGAACGAAGAAGACATAGAGTCAATCTCATTAATGTTTCAGGATGATTACTCCACTGCGGTACAGACAGAGAAGAAATGGATGAGGAGGTGGTACATGTGGATAAAAGAGTCTGGTAGGAGACTACCACAGTAGTAGTAGCAGGGAGCTCGGCCTGGAATGGCCACCAGGGAATGGAGAGGAATGGACGAACACTTTCTTTCTAAGATTTTATTTATTTAGGGGCATCTGGGTGGCTCAGTGGGTTAAGTCTCTGCCTTCGACTCAGGTCGTGATCTCAGGGTCCTGGGATCAAGCCCCATATCAGGCTCTCTGCTCAGCGGGGAGCCTACTTCCCTCCCTCTCTCTGCCTGCCTCTCTGCCTACTTGCAATCTTTCTCTCTCAAAAAATAAAACCTTTTAAAAAAAGATTTTATTTATTTATTTGAGAGAGAGAGACAGAGCAAGCATAAGTTGGGGGCAGAGGGAGAGGAAGAAGCAGGCTCCTCCTGAGCAGGGGACCCATTAAGGGACTCCATCCCAGGACCCTGGGATCACAACTGGAGCTGAAGGCAATCTCTTCACTGACTGAGCCATCCAGGCACCCTGGATGGAGACATTTAAAAGGTAAATATATATGTACTGGTGACAGATATGAATGCACTCAATAAAAATTTGTTGAATTAGTAAAGTGTTGGAAAGGAAGAGTAATTTGGGGTGATTACTAAAATCCCTGTATATCTGAG
Source organism: Lontra canadensis (assembly GCF_010015895.1). NCBI lineage: Eukaryota > Metazoa > Chordata > Mammalia > Carnivora > Mustelidae > Lontra > Lontra canadensis. Next base: position 4,099,752 of record NW_022631123.1, read on the forward strand.
CACATTTCAACACTGTCAGGGAGTGAAGCTTAATAATAGAAGCTGACCCTCTTCTAGAAAGACAGAAAGAGACAGAGACAGACACAGAGAGCAGTGAACATAATCTAACACAAATTTCACTCTCCCAGGGGTGCTTTCCATCTATTTTATCCCTCAGTGCTCTTGCAAAAGTCTCCCTGTTGCTGTCTTCCCATCAGCAGTGGGATGGACTAGGCAGTTCCTCACTAAGGGTTTTTTTCTGTTTTGTTTTGTTTTTTTACTTCACAGATAAAACCTCCACTATAGTTCCAGTGAAATGTTTCTAGCTTCCACTAGCCATTGCCCCCAAAGAACCCCCTGTAACCTCCTCCCTTGATAGCTGGTTCACCACCACCCTATGGAGCCTTCCTGAGCACAGCCTGATGCTCAGTGTTTCTTTCTTAAACAAATAAAAAATAATTTATTAGAGATCATTGCCTCCATTGCCTTTATACACAGTTTCCCATTATAAACACAATCTATGTTAATTGACCTAGAAACACAGAATAAGATAAAGAAGAAAATTTTAACAATATGTGATTTCTCCCCTAGAGAAAAATAGAAAACAACACTGTTCTCTGGAAAAACAGTGAACAACTGTAGTTAAAACCTAAGCTATAGAGTTAGAGAAGAATTTCGGTCTTTATCCTAACAGCATGGAAAAATAATCAGATTTATGTTTCCCAGTGATTTGTCTGTTGCAGTATAGATAGAATGAATAGATAGGTGAAGAGGTAATATGCTCGGATGTTGAAAGGTCAATTAGCAGTCCAAAGTCCAGCTCTGGTTCTGGTAATTAAGAATCTATGGCTAAGTCTTGAGTTCCTTACATGTGTAGGTAAATGATGGCAGTACCTGTTTGGGGGCTAGTGTGTGTAAAGTCCTCAGCAAAATACCCAGCACAGAAGTCTTTAATAAATGCCTAAATATTCTTAATATTTAGAATGCTACCCTGCATTTTTTTGTTATATTATGTTAGTCACCATACAATACATCATCAGTTTTTGATGTAATGTTTCATGATTCATTGTTTGTGCATAACACCCAGTGCTCCATGCAATACCTTGCATTTTTAAAATAAAATTTGGATTATCACATATATAATGTTATAGTCCACTCCTTTTAACATTATTGTTACCATTTTCACATGTTCTCAGCAATTCCTTAAAAGCATTATTTGTAGTGTTCACCTAATATCCTGTAGATGTACCAAGCATTATAAAATCATCTCCTTACTGTCAGACATTTAAATTGTCTCCAACTTATAATTATAATAATGTAGGCAATGAATATCAAATGCAAAATTTTTTCTACATCTTTAATTAAAATTAAGATGGATCTTTAGAAACATAATCACAAAGATCAATGGTACAGAACTTTGAGAGTTTCTTAGAATATATTACCAAATCGCTATCCACAAAGGTGGTTTGTGTGATTTTCACCATCAATGTCACATTTATACCAACACGGAAGTTTTTATTGTCTTACCCTTTCAGAAAATACCTCTTTGAAGGAATTCTCCAGGGCAACCTTCTGAAGGAAGTTAGAATTTGGCAGAGCACCTATTAAGTGCCATGCTTGAAACATCTTCGAAGCCCAATTACATTCTCACAATACCCTTGTAAGACAGTGTTGGCCCTATTTCTCACCAGGCAAGCTGAGAGTTAAATTAAGGGAGCAGGTTAATGTAGCAGTCAGCATCACACTTCCATCAGCCTATTGCCTTCCTTCTCCTGTGTCCCAAGAACATGGAGATGCATTCCCATGCTTCCCAAAAGTGACTTCCCAGTGTTTAATTTCTCCAAAGAGAATATGACCACATATACATATTTCTCTTTGTAGCTCATCCTGCAATTAAAAAAAAATTAGACAAATATGTAAGTGTTGATTTGTTCTATAAAGAACAAATGCTTAAGATAGTGCTAAAGAGAGACTAGTTCTGATTGGGGAACAGGGAAACCCTTTCTGGAAAAGTGATACTTGTCCTGAACCCGACTTTGTTCAAGAGGTTCAAAGACTGTAAGACCATTCAAGGAGTGGGGGAAAGGCCAGTAACAGAAAAGAGTAAACAAGCAGTTAGAAATGGATAAATATATGGTTGCAAAATAAGAAAACACAGGATCATATCGGGTCTTATAGGCCATATTACAGAATTTGGATTTTACCCTAACTGTAGAAGAATGATAACACCAGCTCCAATATAAAGCCCCCTGTCTTGCATCTATAGATCAAGAGGAGGGGAGAAAGGGAAAATTCCTCAAGAAAATATCTGCCCGAGAATAATGTTATCCCTCACCCCCACTTACTATACCAGTTCTTGGCCTTGCAAAAAGGTAAGGGAAACTCACTGTTTTACTGGCTCAAACTACACCAAGATCTTGTCAGCACCTATTTAAAACAACTTCATCTATGCATTCTCTAAAAGAAAACTTTTCTCTACCCGCTGTTTAATATGATGTCCCAAAGTGCCTTAGCATCCTGGAATTATTATTATTACCTGCAATAATTTTTAGGTAGCACACCTCTGCTAACAAAACTCCCTTCCAAACTTGGCCTCAGAAACAAACTGTATCATTAGCCAAGAAACATTTCCGGAATGCCCACTGTGTATAGAGAGCCAAATCTATCTCTTCAAGGCAAGTAAATAAGCTCTATTGCTCACAGACTGCTAAAATTCAAGGCCATACATGCAATGAGAGAACAACAGAATTTCCCCACCTTTGCCCATATGCCTCTTGAGAGAAATTAATACTAAGTTGCCATAAAAGATCTACTTTTCATTCAGAGAAACACCCTATGGATAACAGAAAGTATCTCACCACTAAATAAATTCCCCAAGATCAGTCAGCGGGTCTGATCACAGTAATTTTCTTTGTTTTGTGGCAGTAATTCCATGAGGTTTCCCCTGGAGAGAGCACTCACAGCAGCTACTTGCTCTCATACTGTCTCAGAGGGAATCTTGTACATGTTTTTTATAGTCACAAAAACTTGACATAAACTTCCTACTTCAACTCTGCTCCAAAATGTTGAGAGATTCATTAGCTGGACATGCCAAATTCTCATAATTTAAGGAAGCATTAAATGTATGCCTACATGAAGGCAAAGCAGACCAAAAACAGAATTCTAATCAGCTTTTGGGGGGTGGGGGAGTGGAGCAGGTCATAAGATCAGCAAACCTGCTAATGATTCACGTTTCAACATCTTGCCAACAAGACACTTTAATTGACCAATTTCCAGCTGTTCTGCCAAGGAAACACTATATGCCTCAAGAGCAGATCTGAATCTCAGCCACAGTCTTACATAGGTAGGATTAGGAGACAGCTCAGTAGACCCTCTACAGAATCCTATATGGAAGGAAGAACTGGAAATGAAAATGTATTCACAGCCTGACAAATGGGCAGCAAAATATTGATTCTAGCTTCTTTAAACAAGTAAAATATGTGAACTTGAGAAGGAACCATGTATGGAAGCGAATCATATCTCATAAGAATAAAGAAAAGATAAAAGAAGGGAAGGAAAGGGAAAGGAAAAGGAAAAGCAACAAAAGTTGAGAGGAAAAGACTGGAAGTTTCCTCACCCCCAGTTCCCAGACTGTCAGGTGTCCTGGTGTAGCTGAACTGGGTGGGGAACCACAGAAACTATGCCCAAAATCCTGCTATGCTGAATAGTCCCATGCCCCAGGAGTGTGTTAGATACAAATAGAGAAGTCATGATGCCCAGTGGTGCTAACTTGGGATTTCAGGAGCCTGTGTTCTAAAGGCTGGGGTCTTTCTATTCCCTATGTCCCAGATCTTATAAAATAAACATGAAACCTACTAATGTTGCAAGAAAAAGGGTTTTATAAGCCCTGGAAAGAATATGCAGCAGTAACAGAAGTGCATGCTCTCTGTAAAGGGTGTGGAAGCCTAGAGGTATGAGAAGCCCAGGATTTGGAGGAGGAGACCCTGGGACCTCCAGTCCATTACTCAGCTGTCTGATCTTCAGAGACTGGATTCTTAGCTCTTCACTCAGTGGAGGACAATAGTGCCTGCTCTTCCTCTGCTCTGGACTACTGTGAAAAACAAAAGGCATGAAAGTGCTTCATTAATTATATACCATAAAGGGAAGATGTGATGAGCGTGAGCCTGGCCCTATGTACTTGGTGCTACTCTGAGGAGGACCAGTGAAGCAAGTAACCAGAGACTGGTCTCTGCATGCTTTCACTGAGGTGCCAGATAGATGTCAGACCTAACAGCTTTCCCACAGAGCATGGGCTTGGAGGACAAACAGTACTGGACATACTGAGTATTTAGGGCACTCAACATTTTTCCCATGGTCCAGAGATCCTACAATACAGAAGAGACCTACCAGTAGATGAATGTCTAAAATCTTTTGTTTGATTGGTTGGCTGATTGGTGTTTTTTCTTTGTTCTTAACCTAAAACAAGATAATTACAGTATTCCTATAGAGCGGTTTCTCAAACTGCAATAGGCACATGGGTCAGCCAGCAAACTTGGTGAAACATAAATTCCGATTCTATTTTTCTGGGATGGGCCTGACTGTCTACCTTTTTGACAAGCTCCAGGGTCCACAGGCAACATTTGAGGTAACTAGGCCAGAAAGGACATTGAGAGAGACCTCAGAGGGATTTAAGACATCAGGTACTTTTTTTATATATATTAATTGTTTTTATTAACATATAATGTATTATTTGTCCCAGGGGTACAAGTTTGTGAATTGTCAAGCTTACTACTTTTAGAGTAGAAAGGACCCAAATTTCAAGCTCTAAATCTGCATGTGGGGAGTGTGAAGCCAAGGATTAGCAAACTTGTCCAGCAACACCAGAAGACAGATCTTTAACTGCCCACAAAATCCACTACCTTCCCTCCCCCATGTTCTTTCCTTCACCAGTCTGGCTATCACACACTTGATGCTTTCACCCCTGGGTTTCTTTTCTCATCACTTTGCTCCTTTTGGAAGCAAGGGATGGAGGGCAGGAGGAACATGACGATGGTATATGAAATACATCCAAGTTTTGCATCATGGAATCTCTTCCTTAAATGAGACAAGGATAGCAACAATGAAGAGTTTTTAGAATGAAGAAAGCTAACCACATTCTAGCTCTCAATGTCCCACAGTGCCATTTAACTCAAAGTGATGAATTCTGTGTCTCCAAGGGTGGTCCCTGGTGTCTGTGCATGCAACTGTAGACAGGGCTAGGCCCCATTTCTGTCTGCATTACATCTACAGGATCCATATCTAGTGAAGCACTAGACACCTAGCCCATTCATCTCATTAGGACCCTCCAGAGAAAAATCTCTAGATCCAAAGAGGGGAAGGAGTTCAAGTAAAAATTTTGAAATGTAAGGTAATCACCAACATACCTTCCATTTGTGAGCTATGTTCCAAAAGAGGAAAGGAAGAGAGTACAATTTGCACTGAATGAACTTCAGCTCTGCTCCCGATCACACAAATTTATAAAAGTCAGGCTTTAAAAAGCTGTACTGAAGCTTCAGTTCTTTTTGATGTCACTCATCCAACCAAAAGCAAGAGACTCAGAATGGTTCCTTTCTCCCATGTGTTCTGTCTCACAGAACTACATGTAGGGCTATGAGCTAAACACGGGAGAGGGACTGAAGAAGTAAAAATAATTGCTCTTTTAAAAAAACCATCGAAACAGCAAATACTCCTACATATACCCAGAATTTGCCCTTTTAGAGAATTGCTGCATTTCCACCTACAACTTGATCACGAATGGAATATCTGCAGAAATTTTGGCTGTAAATGAGTCTTAACACATACAAGGGAATATTTGTTCCCAAGTGCTTCTATTATGCCAGTAAATACTAAACAGCAATGAAGACACTTCACACAGTGAGAACTTTCCCCTTCCGTCAGCATTGTACTCAATGCCTTTCCCAGGACAGGCATTAAAGTTTCACAAGGAAATCAGCCCACAGTGACTATGCTGCTAGAACACCATAGGACTCTCCCTAGGTTATTTGGATTTCATTATTAACATGTATTTTTTAAATCCCTTGTTAAGATCAGAGCCTTTGCAAAATTAAGATTAAAATATCCTGTTTTTCTTTAACTGAAATAACTGAAATGTTAAATATAAAATGAAATAAAATATCCTAGTCTTATATGTATAGTGACCCCTTCCACTAAGGGACTTCTTATAAATGGTAAATAATGGGACAGATTTAAGGGTTCAAAAGTTTTTGCTGAGATCTAAACAGCTTTTTTCAGTTCACTAAAGTGCTATTTATGGTACCTAAGAGCTTATAGCATTAATGTCACCTTAAGGATTTAGCCCCCACTCCTCCGACATTACATTCCTTATTTATTAAATCTCATCATAAATAAGAAATTGCACTGTTATATTTAGTCAGTGGTTTAAGGAACAATGTTAAGTCATTTATATAACATGAAATCAAAGAAATGTGCTTTCATATTGCAAAACAAGTATGTTGTGATTCTTTGTTTCTCCATGGCTTACCTGGCACTCTAGAATGCTAAAGCAGCATGAGGTGAGGAATAGGGAGTAGGATAAGTATGAGCTCCAAGAATAAAAGCCATTCAGACTGTATGCCCAAATGAACCTTCTTGACAGTGGTCACTGACCTAGAGACCATTAACCAAATGGCTTTTGTTACCTTCTCACTCATATGTCCAGCCTTCTCAATATACCTCCCCTTTCCCCTAATCTCTATCCAACTCTTCCTCCCAGATCTGACAAAACCTATTGAAAACCTCCAGTAATTTAGAGAGGTGAGAAGGGGTCCTGGGGTTGATATTCAATAAGCAGGACATTGAAGTGGTCTCGGGGTATTCTCAGCATATAAAAGGGTGTCAATATAGAAAAGTAAGAATAAGAATTTTCCAAGAACTATAGGTTACCATATAACAAAGTGCAAATGAAGCTACACTCCTTTCTAAACAAGAGAACTTAAATGAGCAGAAGATTAAAGCAACAAATAAGATTAAGTGACCACCCCACACACAAAAAGCTAATTTAGCCAATTACTGTTCTGACTGAACTCAAGAAAGCTGTCCAGATCTGTGAAAAGATAGGACAGGTCAATGAAAAAAAAAAAAAATATATATATATAAAGTGAGATATATATGAGATATATGAGAGATATATGTGAGATATAAGATAATATCTCATATTCAAGAATCAAATGTTTGAGGAAAGGAGACCAAATATCTTAAAGACATCAATTCTTCCCAAATTGATCTAAATATTCAGTGCAATTCCAATCAAAGCACCAACAAGGTTCTTCATAGAATATTACAGAATATCCTAAAATGTTTATAGAAGTACAGTGATCCCTGAATAGCTAAGGACTTCATAAAGAAGAGGAATAAAGTTAAGGAATCATTCCAGACACAAAAATTATAAAGCTATCATAACAAAAACAGTGTCATGCTGCTGCTATAGGGATGACAAATAGACCAAAAAAATAGAATAAAGTACTAATAAATTCCCAGCATATATGGAAACCATATCTAGTGATGACAGCCAAAATTAAAGTATAATTTACCTGAGCACGATGCCAAAGAATATGAACTTTGGAGCCAAAATGCCTGCATTCAAATCTCAGTTCTATCACTTACTAGTTGTACCACAGTTTACTCATCTATGAAGTGGGATGATAATTTATATCTCACAGATATAAATAACTCCTGGCATTGATACCCCTGTATAACTCCCTCCCCCACAGAATCATGGCTAGACCCAAGTGACCAATAATAAGCTGAGAAAATGATGATGTGTGACTTTCAATGAGAGGCATAATGAACATTGCAGCTTCTGTCCTGACCTCTTGGATCACTCTCTCTGGTGGTAGCCCACAGACATATTGTAAGACCACTCAAGTAGCCAAATGGAGAGCACCAGCAGAGATTAACAGGGGCCCCTATCCCACAGCCAGCAAAACTTGCCAGACATGTGAGTTAACCACCTTGAAAGTAAAATCTCCAATCTCCAATCTTGGTTTCAGATAACTAAGGCAATAATATCAGCAAAGGTGTGAAAGAGTTGCTAGTGCACTGCAGGCACTGAATAAATTAGAAATTCCATTAGTATTATCCTTGTACAATACTGGAGATCAGCAGAAGGTCGTGGTACAGGGAGCTCTATTCTCTGTCCACAAAGATCGTGTCTGAATTATCTTTACATTCCCAGGGCCCAGTAAAGACTCAATAAAATGGTTTTATGGGATGCCAACTATTTGCCAAGCACCGTTATAGGCAGTGAGTGAATGAATAAATGCCTAGAAACCTCTCCAGTTGTTCCATCATGGCAGTGGATAGCACAGTAAATAATATCTTACATAGAAAAAAATAAAAACTCAAGGACTTGGATAAATGATCTTTTGGTCCAAATTCCCCCTCCTTCACAGAGTCAAGCTCACCTAGTCTAGCTGAGCAATTCATCCATTTTATTTATAACCACTGAAATGCTAATGGGGAAGAAACATCACAGGAAGAAGATTAGAGTAGCACAAAACTTAAATAATAGCACAAAATTTAAATGGTCAAATCTCAGTATAGTCCTTGTATATTCCAACTTTTAAATTATCTCTACAGGTAGAGATAGTATCTACAGTGGATAGCTTTGAACTTATACAAATAGTTTTTATCTCATATGCAAGATCAACTTTTTCTACTTTAGGCAGTCCACACATTGCACAGTTCCAATATGTGCAACAGTTATTACCATGGTTAGTTAAATAACATTACTCTCCCAATAATGTGGTTCAAATTGCAAACACTGTAAGTTACCTGGGAATATAGTAATGGTGTAAAGTACAAATTTCATTGCAAGCTCTTCAGTCCACACATCACCACACGGAAACCAGTGGGCATCATGATCAATGACCACATCATTTCTCTCACGGTCTGTCTGTTACTCATTGAGCCACATCTGTCATTCAGTTCACACACAGACAGTAAAGCATGTCATTGTATTGCCTCCTTTTCAACAAGTCATAAACCCACGTGGCATTTTACAGTAATCAAAAGAACTGGCGAAGATGAAAATGTGTAAAAAAAAAAAAAAAACCCAAAAAAGTAAAATTGTTATTGATTAGAAAATGTTCATGAAGATAGAATGAGTTCTAGGCCTATAAGAAGGTATAGTATAATCCATTCTGAAAAATCCAGTGAATGTAAAAAGTAAGGTAAAGTCAATTCAATATCTTTTAGTTAAACTGAATTAGAAACAGAAAGCCACTTAGGGTTGAAATAAGGCATTTATCATTTTATTTTAGATTGAAGATGGTAATCAAAAACAAATCCCAGTCATTTTTGTTAGCACTCGAGACCAAGCAGTGAAGTTAGTTGCCACATTCAAAGACAACGATAATTACTAGGAGAGTGAAAAAGGGCCTTTCACTGCCAGTACAGGCTGGTTACATTCTTTCATAAGTCAGCACGAATTGATTAATGTTGTAGCTCAGATAGAGATGTTTTTGTAAAATTTACACCCAGATTCCAAAGAGTTATAGAAGAAATAGCTGACCATGGGAATGTTGCCACCACTACCGTACAAGAGACTAGTTATGCAGCCAGAAAACTTAATGAAGGAGAATTTATCAATATAAATGAGGAAAGTGGTTAGGATGAAAAGGATGAAGATGTCCCAGAGGAAGTGACACTAGCAAAAATCTTCACATTAAAAGAACTCTCAGAGATATTTTACAATGTTGAAAGTACAAGAGATAAAATGTTGGAAACTGATCCAAACTTAAAAAGGAGTAGGACAGTTTTCTGAAGCATAAAATAGACGCTAGCTCTGTGTCTTATATTATATGATGAGAAAGCCAAGTGCTGTACAAACAATGCTTGATAAGTTATTTACCAATAAAAAAATTCTGAACTGAATAATTCTCAATACTGCTAATGTTCTAAGTTGCAATATATTAAATGAATATTAGTATTATAGTTGTCCTTTCCCTGTACATTTATGATGACAGTCTTTGATGTTTGGACAAAAAAAAATGCCTCTTTCCCTGTTGATTATTAAAATCACTTTTGATGGTTTCAGCACAGTCACTTTACTGTCCTGAACTGCTGTGCAAAGTGGGCACTGCCTGCATTCGGCAAAGCAGTCTTGACGGAAGTGGAAAGAACAAATGGGTGAGACATAACTCATCTGTTGCATTTCAGTGGTTAACAGTATAGTTCAAAACAAATACTAATCACCTTGGCTAGCCAGGCTTTGGAACTCAGGATTTCAGTATACAACAGAAAAACTACTGCCTTTTCTCAAGTATGAGAACACATTTGCTTTTGATTTGTAGACCCAAGAGTAGAAATGTACTAGACGAATATTTAAGGAGTTCATGTTCAAAACTGGGCTCTACCACAAACTCCCTGTCTGACTCAGGGCAAATCCAGCTATTCATTCTACAAACATTTATTGCCAGACCCCTGCTATGTGTTGAGGATTCAAAAATGAATATGATATAGAATTTGGCCTCAAAGAACTCACAGCCTATTATGAAAGAAAAACCAAAAATGGTTACAGTACAGTTTTCATCTATAAATCAGATCTACTAATGCTGACCTCCCAGGGTTCCTGGAAGGATTGAATGAGACCATATGAGAGAGCATTTGTTCTTGGGTATTATATGAATACTAGCATACTAGTACTGGTGTAATTGTACCACTAAACAAAAACTATACTGGATTATGCTTATCCAGTGGATCTCTCAGTGTGGCATCACCTGGAAAGATATTTTAAATACGTATTCTCTGGCACCACCCCAGTCTTGTGAACCAGAAACTCAGGAGGTTGCAGCCCCAAAATCTTTGTTTTAACACTGCCCTCCAGGTGATTCTGATACAACAGAAGTTTGAGAACCACTACTGAGTGTTATCTATACAAGGTTAAAACACAGGTAATGCTAATCCTAGGAGGTACAAGACACTCATTTCCCAATTACCAATGAGGAAATTAAAACACAATATAACCAAATTTCCTGGTTGGCCAGTATAATTAGCAAAATTCTTAAGATACCATTAATCATCTCAAGTCCTTCTGCTAAGATCAGAATCAGAATAGAGCCCCATCTATAGTAATTCTGCTGACTGGTGTGAGCTATGTTTTGAGTCTCAGTTTTAAATATGCAACACAGATTATAGAAATCCAAATGAACTTTTTTCTCTAAAATGCAAGTAGAAGACTATATTACTTTAATGATGGGGTCATGACTAACCCAATTTGAGAATTCATCTGGAAAACTTCTTCAGAATCCATGGCACATTCAGGTCAAGACCTTCAATATTAATAAAGATCTATTCTTGAGGATGAAGGTCACATTCTACCCCTCCAGGAAGCAGTTGGGATAATGAATTATAGGAGATTCCAAAAATGGTAATATCGGCCATATTTTGAAAAACTTCACCAATTCCAATGGTTCCATAAATCGGTATCTCCATGGACTAAATTCTAGAAATGAATAGCCATCTTCACCTACACATATGTTCATTGATTGTCACCTATAGGATAAGGCACATAGTACAGATGTTTGTGACAAAGCCACCCAGATCCTACAGGGCCTAGTATAGAATAAGTACTCAAAAAATAGTTGTTGAGTGAGTTAAGCCCCAAATTTGGACAATGTGAATAATAATGGCCACAATTTTTACCACCCACCATATATCATACCAGTCCTCACAACAGCTCTGTGAAATAAGCATCACTATTTCCATCATACAGGTGAAGAAGCTGAGATCAGGTAAGTTTAAAAGAAGAGCCAATATCATTCACTAAGTGAGTGACAAATTAAAAATTTGAACAGTGTTTCTTCTGACTCTCAAGATTTTTCCAATGAGACTACTCTAAAGTGAGAAACCACTGTCACCTCTTTTATTCACCAAAGAGAGTACATTATATGTGTCGTATAAGTTCCTTAACGAGCCGAAGTTTTTGGGTTTTAACAAACAAAAATTCTTCAACAATCCAAGTTGATCTTAGAGAAAACCTGCTATTGGTTTACATGATACCCAGAAATCTGGCAGCTTCCTTTCCCTTTCTAGCCATTTATCCTTGTAATTTTGACCGAGGTATTCATTGCTTTGTTAATAGAATTTGCCCTTGTTATTGATTGGTTTATTTAGAATAGCAAGATTCCTGGAGTACATTAAGGCTTTTTGCCACTGAAAATTACCTGGCTGGGGATCATAGATTGGTTCCTTTATTTTATTTTTAACAGAACCACAGGTGGTAATTAGGTGCTCTTTCACGCTGCCAGAGTAAGATTCTGAGGCCCCAAACTGCTGTCAATCTCATCATCATTAGCCTTGAAGTGCTCCTCTATGAGGAACTTTTCACACTTGACATGTCCCTGCTCTTCGCAAATTATTTTAAACGACTTCTTAATTAGAAGTACAACGTTGCCCAGTGTTAATGAAGCAGGCAGGAGCTGCTGAGTGGTCAGGGAACAGAGACAGTTTGGATTCCCCTTTTTCCTCTCTGAAAACCCCTGTTTCTAACTGAAGTAACTGTGTCTTGTCTTTAAATAGTGTTGCCTTCTTGACAATAAAATGTGAATTCTTTATCTCTGGGTTGCAGATTTTTGCAGGCCTTATAAAACTCAGATCTAGTTAACCTTATTTTAATGTTTTTTTCCTTTCTACCATGATCTCTGACGTACATAGAGATTATTTCTTTCAGAAAGAATTATCTACTTAGTCTGTGTTTCTTTTTTTTTTTTTTTAATAAACACATAATGTATTTTTATCCCCAGGGGTCCAGGTCTGTGAATCGCCAGGTTTACACACTTCCCAGCATTCACCATAGCACATACCCAATGTCCATAACCCCACCCCCCTCTCCCAAACCCCCTCCCTCCATCAACCCTCAGTTTGTTTTGTGAGATTAAGAGTTACTTATGGTTTGTCTCCCTCCCAATCCCATGTAGTCTGTGTTTCTGAATTAGGTAGTGATTTCTGTATGTTTTGCAAAGGCATTGAGAAGTCTGTTAAAGGAAGGGTTCTCTCATTAGGAAGACCTGCCAGAAAGAATGCCACAAGAAAGCATTATCAAATTCAAAGAAATCTTTCTCCCCACACCACTGTCCACCTGTGTTAAGAATTTGTTTTGTTTTGTTATTCCCACTGACTGTTCACAATTCTGTTTAGTAAATTACTTAAATAAAAAGAAAGGGAACATTCCTCAATTTTATTTTATTTTAAAAACATTTCCTTCATTATCCAAACAATTGACAGGGAAAAATCATAACAGATTAGGATACACATTACAACAGGAAAACTCTGTTATGAAAGAATCATTGAAAGGTCCCTGCTAATCCCTCCTCAGAAACTTCGAACAGAGATTTTCAGACCTGAGGATGTTCTTAGTTTGGAATTGAATCTAGATGAATCCAGAGTCAAGTTTTGTTGAATTCCTCCCTCCACTTGCCATAGTTTCCATGCCCTTATCTTAGTTGATGTTGCCTCCCAAGCGAGCCTGCACTTCCCTTTGGGAATATCTTCGTATTTACCTCTTCTTTTCATGTAACCCAGCCACACCACATCAGAGTGTGCTGTTCATGACAGTTATTACTAGGTGCTTAAAGAACAAATTAAAAACTGAAAGGCAAATTGTACTAAAAATGTATTATTAAGTCAAAGTGTCTCACCTATTACCTTCAACAATAACAGTAACACATTCAGCATTACTACATTCCAGGCACTCTGGCCATTGTTTGGCATGCATTATCTTATGTATTTATTGTAACAATACCATGGAAAATGTATTATACCACCTCCATTTTAGAGACAAGAAGAAGAGGCTTCCATAGGAAGATAGCTTGCCTCACATCACATAGCAAGAACCAATAGAGCCAGCCTTCTAGAAGGAAATGGCCAGACCACACTCCCTTAACCAGAATTAGATGATACAACAGAGCCCCTCCAGCTGTACCCTCTGCCTGGAGCTAAACTTCATCCAAAAGCATACCCAGCAGAACTTCAACCAATTACTAACTAAGATCAAAATCTTTTGAGCTTCAAATATCTTTGAGAAAACATCTTATTAACTGGTAGCTTCTGGGCACTTATCTGTTTCATTCATACCCATGTAGTCTTCAAGGCAGTGGCTCCCAAAGGGTGGCCCAGGATCATCTGTATCAGACCCATCTGGGTACTTGCTGAATATGCAGATTACTAAACCTCACACCAGAACTCATGTGTCAAAATCTTTGTAATGGGTCTCAGGAGTATGAATTTTTAATAAGTTCCTCAAAGAACAGATTCTTGGGCACACTAAAGTCTTAGAATTATTGTTCCAGGGCCTCAAAACCAAGGTTTCTCTGGTACAGTTATTTGGTGCCTTGGTATTAAGTGCAGGTGGTAAGGCATGGATCACATCTCCATTAGCTTTCCCTACCCACACTTTGAGGAATTTGGCTTGCTGCATCTACACTCAAGCCCTTTTTTTATAAGTGAGGAAACAAGAGTTGAGATCAATTAAATGATTTCCCTAAAATCAGATTTCAAGGCAAGCTCTCTGATTCTCAATCTTGACTTTTACTCAAGCTTAATTAGAGTCATTAGGAGTAAATAGTGCACTACTGTTAGATCACACTTTACAAAGGGAATGGAGAGATTTGTAAAACAGGCTGGCTGATCAGATAGGACAGGTCCTAAGAAATAAAGAGGAAAAATAATCACTGAATTAAATTTAAAAAGATGTGCAATGACTCTGTAATATTTTCCACTCTCTTCCCATAAATTTACTAAAACAATAAAAGGTAGAATTATGTTGCCTTTTATTGCAAAGCCCTTTATTTACGATTTTATGATAGAATATGGAGACAAGTTATTTCAGGGTTTCTTTTGTTTTAATAACAGGACATAAAAATTTTGCTGATATTTTGTTTTGTTTTTGTTTGTAAAAAAGAGCCCTCTACAAGTAACCCTTGACGTGTGCTACTATTTGTCCTGCTTTTTACTCAGATTCACCTTTAATGCTGTCAGGTTTTACCTTTCTAAATTTCTTTAAATTTATATTCACAGTATAGGTAAAAAAAAAAAAAAATCCAAAAAATAGATCACTATGAAGAAAAAAACTTCCAATAATAATTTTTCTCTCATTTCACAAATTATCCACAAATTACTTTCATTGAAGTAATAGAGTTGCTCTTCTCTGTCAAATTCAGAACAAAGCCAGCAAATTGAACACACAGAAGCAATAAGCATGTTTTAAAATATCCATATATACTTAGACATACAAACACTAAACAATATAACTCTATAATACTACTCTCATTCCTAGCTATGACTTGAGTTCACAGTCAGTCTTTAATGAGTGCCTTAAGGAAGGAGGCAAAAGTTCCAGCCACCCTGAGATCTTTCTTCTTTGCTTATACAAGGGCTTTCAGTGTTTTCACAATGAAAGCCTTACCAGAAATGCCAAGTCCAAAAACTTACCTTTTGCCTGGGAAGCCTCCTTATGAGCCAAGCTCAGATCTTCAACTACCTCTTATCAAAAAGCAGAGAGAAGAACAAATTCTATCCCAAAGGTTGATGAGTGAGGTCACCAGCAAATTCACAGGGAATTTCAGGGCACCAGGCACCTGAACTGGTAAAACAACAAAGTGACCAGTTAAGTCCTTAGAAGAGACGAAAGACCCTCCATGAAGGCTCAATTCCAGACAGCAATAACCCCTAGCTAGGATAAAACCTAGAATATTCTGTGCCAGGGAAGTTCTTAGCCTGCAGAAATAGAAAATTGGTTTTGTCCTCAAATCCTTATTTGAAAAGATGGGAGCATGGAGAAAAGGATACACAGAGAATATAGAAGGCTAGTCGTGTGGTCCAAGGCTACTAAAACTCAATAAATAGTTCTTATTTCTTAAATCTTATAGTATGGTAGCAAACCAAACTGAGAGAGTCTTTTTCCCTTAGTTTAATTTTATTTTCTCAGTGTTACAAGATACACTGGGAGAGTCTTGAGATATCACACTACAGAGGATCAAGAAGATCTAAAGGAAAGCCAAAGTCCACTATTCATTCAGCTTATAAAAATGTCAGAAAAAAAATGTTAGTTTCATTAAAAATCATTGAGAAGCCAAAGTATAAGCAAATTATGCCTTAGTGTGTTTGTAATAGAATTTTGTCAGTGCCATTGATCTGGGTAAGTCTGACCTCTTGAGAGGTCAAAATAAATGGACCCAAAGAAAAGAAGACAATTCTTTCTTTTTTACCATATCACAAGGGGAAAATCTTATGCTGACCACACAATCACAGAGACCATGGCCTTTCAGTGAAAAGTAGTAGTCAGTCAGGCACCCAAATGTCTTTCTGTGCCTATATACATGTCTATGTCTCTCTATATCTCGATTTACATCTACATCTCCTGATGGTGGACAGGCTTTTCAAGAGAAAATAGGATGGCAAAATAAGGTTCTTAAACTGAGCAGAAAATGGAGCCATGATATAGAGTGCAGAGACAAACTAATACAATAAAAAATGGCAGGACAGCAGGGGCTCTGGGCATAGTAGAAGACACTGACAGAAAGAAAAGACAGAAAAGTAAAACTTAGCATGAATACTCCAGCCTCCCAGAATTAAAATTCTTTAAAATTCATGTATTACAGAAAGAGAGATATCTCACCTACAGAATCAGAGTGTAGCTATGTAAAGCATTCAACTGATGAACTGGATATTATTTCCATTTCCATAATGGACATAATGATGGGATGACTCCAACTTTGCCACCTGGCCCTCCATCTCAGAAACACACATTTGTATACACCAAACACTTGCCTCCAAAAGACAAACATCAAACTCATAGTCAAACATGAGTCTCCTTTTTTCTACTTTTGCAAAAAATCAGCATATCTCACAACAGCTCCCCTTATGACTGATTTCCTTATCTGCACCAGTGGAATTATTACTTGTCCCTCATCTACCTCACTGGGTTGCTTTTCTGATGAAATTACATCTCATAAGGACTTCATACGGCATAAAGCACAAACACACAGGACATGTTGTTACTGGTATTGATGAACATTTGCACAAGACATTCAGGCAAGACGGAACAAGTGACGCTCCTGTGGATGGAAGCATGTGATAGTGGAGAGCTGATAGTAGTAGCTGGAAGAATTAGTCTCTGTTCCACTTCAGTTTTTATTTTTGCTTACTGCCTGCACAATCTATTGTCTATTCAACCACTCCTTCGGGGGAGCAGCTTTGCACAAAGTTGATGATGTGTCACAGTAAATTTAATTTTTTTCTTAACCAGTGTGCTCGCAAAGCATAGGTCTTTAAAGAATCAGAATTAAATTGTGAATTGGTCCATGGGCTGAACACATAAACATTTTCAATACCCAAGAATGATTTTAATTTTCTATTGCCTTCCAAAAATTGCATGGCAGTGTGAGGCTATAGATTATTAGGCTATGATGCACCATATTTTTTAATTAAAATTAAATTCCAATGATCTGTCAGGCAATCCAAGTGAAATGCACAGAGTAATAAATTCCAGAACTTATTCTCTCTCTGTCCATTAGAAAATTGCACTAAAATCCTACATAATACAGTTCTACAGCTATGCAGAAATGCTTTTTAAAACCCCTTTTCAAAAAATTTTCATCAAAGAAGAACAGGTATACACAAATATTTATGGATTTTTCAAATTAACTCATGGAAGAAGAGCACAAAGCATCTTTGGGATCCTTTGGGAATGTTTTATGTGTAAATGAACATAATTCAGACACTAGTGGTCCAATCTGGTCAGTATTGTTTTTTTCACCAGCAGCAGTGAAGCTGTAGAGCCAATCTACTATGGTAGAAAAGAACAGGCCGAGGTCAGGAGAACTGCTTTCTAGACTTGCTGTGCTACCCACTTCCATATAACCTTGGCTAAATTACATGGCTTCTCTGGAACTTTCACTAAAATGATACAGGTAGGCTCTATTATATGAAAAGTCTCTGTCATGGCCTTAAATTTACTTCTAATAACTGTTCTTCCTTTTTTTCCATAATAATAGAACCTCCTAGTTGTATCTAATCTCTTGGCTATTTACAATAAAACTTCCTTTTCCATCTCCCTTCCCTAGGCATGACTACATGGGCAAGTTCAATTCAGCAGCACATGAGTACAAGTGATGGTGCTCTTAAAAGGAAACAGTATGCCCTCTCTCCCCACCTCTATCCCCCACCCCATTCCATGGGCTGAAGCAGACATGGTCATGAGCCCTCTTGAATCATAGAGGCAATGACCACACCCCCTACTGAAGGCATAGCAACTTGATAGAAAGAGCCGGAGTCCCCAATACCATGGAAATGCCAGGCAGATTCTGGCATTGAAATCTGCACTATGACAAAAGGGTGAAATAAAATTTAAGTCACTATTGTTTGGGATGTCCTGGAATTGCTGAAATTAACTATTATGTTTTTTTCTCAGTTTGGAATGCAATATGTTGTAGCAAAACATCATGAGATTTTGAAAACTGTAGATATGAGTTCAATCTATAGATATGAATTTTACATCATAACTATGGGCAAATTCCAAAAAAAATCTCTGAGCCTCTGTTTTCTCATTTCTAGATAATGTAAAGAAATTGAGTCTATTGGAATGCCTAGTAGTTGGTAACTGATCAGTAAATGGTGGTGTGATAAATTTCTATTAACTGGTATAAAATGATAATTGTTCTGAGAGGAACCTTGGGAGCATTCTATTTTGTTGTTTGGGGATAATTTATAGCTCTCCAAGTACCAAACGATAAACACATAAGCTGAACGTTTAATCAGTTTAACATTCTGAGATCCTTGAGCATGTTTTAATTACAAGTCCCATTACCCATATTTCAGGCTGTAATTTTCCAATCAGACAAAAAGTGTTGTGGTCCAGTATGGAATCACAGATCCAAGTCCTCTTTGAGGCCTAAGGCCCTTGCCAACTCACAACATTTGGAGTGGCCATTGATTTCGCACATCCCCTGTGATTCTGGAAAGAGACTAGGCTTTTTTGCAAAAATGGATATTTGAATAATATAATTTGATGAACAACATCATGACAGATAAATAAATATTTTCTTTCCTTTGTGGGGAGTTTTTTAAAACACACAATCCTGACATCATAATAGTCAATGATTAACAGTTGAAACCATCTCGCTTTTTCGTATGCCATTCTCTATTTTCACAAATTCAGCCAAGTCAGGTGGTAAGAAGGGTAATGGAAACCTTCCCTCAGGGGAAAGTGTCTTTCATCTCCCGCAGGTAAATTTTAAAACCAATTTACTGAACACCAAAGAGATTTTTTTCACCTTCCCTTTCGAAATTCCAAACATTGGCTTCGAATTAAATTAAAGAACAGGTTGCTTTTACCTGGGAAGAAAATTTTATATTTCATCTGAAATGCTTTTCTTCCCTGGTAGGAATAGCGATTTATCATCATTACAAGTCTTCATGGAGAAGAGTCATGGCACAAAAACATTTCCCCAGAAAGTCTCCAACTATACATCTCTTCTATATTATGACTTGTGTGGAAAATCTGTAATCCTTTTTCATTTTAAAATAAATACCTACCTTAACCTTCAGAAGATTGATATTTAGTTTTGAATTATACTTCAAATGGAAAAATAATTTAATGGATAATGTTAAAATCGTTAAATAGATTTTATCTAAGAAATACAAAGAAAACGACTCATCCCAGGCCATTATTATATGATGTATCATTTTTTTTTTGTTTTTTTTTTTTTCTTCAACTAGCACACATAAGTCTTTTCTGTCTACCTGCTTGTCATCTTTATGTCAAAAGATTTCTCACATCATATTTTTTTTGCCACTCAAAACACTTCACTTTTTAAAATTTTATCACAGGATTTTCTAAGTTTTTTTTTAGGTTATGTCACATAGCACAAAATATAAAAAGCTCCTATTTTTAAAAATTCAGCTTTAAAAAGAAGAAAAAAGATTTAACTGACTATCCAGAGTATATTTTCTGAATTGAATGTATAATCATTCTTCTTAAAATTTCTCATATAGTTCTAAAGCTTGATAGACATTTTACCTCATTAAAGTTAATGTGACATAACTATAAAAACAAAGAGAATAAAATGGCATATGAGGGCTTCTTTTTCAGTCCTAAATCCTTTCCCTGAGGCTCTCTTCTTTGGTTAGGAGAATTTCTGCTGGAAGAACCCATTTATACTGGAGTTAAAAGTTCATTTGTATTGACACACCTGTACCCTTGCAGAATTCTTTTTTTTTTTTTTTATGATTTTATTTATTTATTTGACAGACAGAGATCACAAGTAGGCAGAGAAGCAGGCAGAGAGAGAGAGGAGGAAGGAGGCTCCCCGCTGAGCAGAGAGCCCGATGGGGGGCTCAATTCCAGGACCCTGAGATCATGACCTGAGCAGAAGGCAGAGGCTTTAACCCACTGAGCCACCCAGGTGCCCCCCCTTGCAGAATTCTTGCCTTCACAGTCTCATCCTCCTCTCTGAATGCTCCTTACTTACTCCTGCTGCTTTTTTAGTAATTTAAATAAAGAGTTAAATGCATTTTACATATCTCCCAAAATCCTCTACAGATTTTTGCGGTCCTTGTTTAGGTTCTTCTGCCAAAATCCCTCTCTTGGATCCAATAACACTCCATTAGTCAGATGGGAAAAAAAACAAGAAGATCAGGTTACCTGCTTGCAGGTAGCAGCAGGCGGTGGGAGTCAACATAGAGATGGTTTCCCAGAACCCATGCTGTAGTTTGGAGGTAAGGAGAGAGGGGAAAGTAAAGCACCTTATATAGGTTTTGGTCTTATGACCTGCAATAACTAGAAATTAGCTACGCACATGAGATCAGCATCTCTTTTCTGAATTCCTATATGAGTTATGGCAGTTTTGGGGTAGAGTCTTTTGGATTTTCCACATAAGTATATCTGCAAAGAGTGAAAGTTTGACTTCTTTGCCCATTCGGATGCCTTTTATTTCTTTTTATTGTCTGATTACTGAGGTTAGGACTTCTAGTACAATATTGAGTAGCAATGGCGATAGTGGACATCCCTGCTGTATTCCTGACCTTAGGGGAAAAGTTCTCAGGTTTTCCCCCATTGAGAATGATATTCACTGTGGGTTTTGTTTTTTGCTTTTTTTTTTTAAGTTTTTATTTCTTTAATTTTTTTAAATTTTTTTAATTATTTTTATTAACATATGCTATATTATTTGCCCCAGAGGGACAAGTCTGCGAATCATCAGTCTTACACAATTCACAGCACTCACTATTCTCTGTGGGTTTTTCATAGATAACCGATGATATTGAGGTATGTACCTTCTATGTTTACACTGCAGAGTTTTAATCAAGAAAGGATATTGTAATTCGTCAAATGCTTTGTCTGCACCTATTGAGGGTATCATATGGTTCTTGTTCTTTTTTTATTAATGTATTGTATCACATTGATTTATTTGTGAATGTTGAATCAACCTTGCAGAACAGGAGTAAATCCCACTTGGTCCTGGTGAATAATCTTCTTAATATACTGTTGGGTCCTATTGGCTAGTATTTTGGTGAGAATTTTTGCATCCATGTTCATCTGGGCTACTGGTCTGTAATTTTCCTTTTTGATGGGATCTTTGTCTGGGATCAAGTTTTCCTTCTATTTCCATTTTTTGGAACAGTTTCAGGAGAATATGTATTAATTCTTCTTTAAATATTTGGTAGAATTCCCCCTGAGAAGGCTTCTGGCCTTGGGCTCTTGTTTGTTGGGAGATTTTTGATGACTGCTTCAATTTCCTTGCTGGTTAGGGGACTGTTCAGGTTTTCTATTTCTTTCTGGTTCAGTTTTTATAGTTTATAGGTCTCTAGGAATGCATCCATTTCTTCCAGATTGTCTAATTTGTTGGCATATAGCTGCTCATAATATGTTTTTATAATTGTATTTCTTTGGTGTTGGTTGTGATCTCTTTCATTCATGATTTTATTTATTTGGGTTCTTTCTCTTTTCTTTTTGATAAATCTGGCCAGGGTTTATCAATCTTACTAATTCTTTCAAAGAACCAGCTCCTAGTTTCATTGATCTGTTCTACTGTTCTTTTGGTTTCTATTTCATTGATTTCTGCTCTGATCTTTATTATTTCTCTTCCCCTGGTGGGTTTAGGTTTTCTTTGTTGTTCTTTCTCCAGCTCCTTTAGGCATAGGTTTAGGCTGTGTATTTGAGACCTTTCTTGTTTCTTAAGAAAGGCTTCTATTGCTATATACTTTCCTCTAAGGACTGCCTTTGCTGCATCCCAAAGATTTTTTTTTATGATTTTTATTTACTTATTTGACAGAGAGAGATCACAAGTAGGCAGAGAGGCAGGCAGAGAGAGAGAGGAGGAAGCAGGCTCCCTGCCGAGCAGAGAGCCCGATGCAGGACTCCATCCCAGGACCCTAAGATCATGACCTGAGCCGAAGGCAGAGGCTTAACCCACTGAGCCACCCAGGCGCCCATCCCAAAGATTTTAAACAGTTGTGCTTTAATTTTCACTTGTTTCCATGATTTTTTTTAATTCATCTTTAATTTCCTGGTTGACCCGTTCATTCTTTAGTAGGATACTCTTTAGCCTCCATGTATTTGAGTTCTTCCCAACTTTCCTTTTGTGACTAAGTTCAAGTTTCAAAGCATTATGGTCTGAAAATATTCAGGGAATGATCCCAGTCTTTTGGTATGGGTTGAGACCTGATTTGTGACCTAGGATGTGATCTATTCTGGAGAATGTTCCATGTACGCTACAGAAGAATGTGTATTCTGTTGCTTTGGGATGGAATGTTCTGAATATATCTGTGAAGTCCATCTGGCCCAGTGTGTCATTTAAAGCCCTTATTTTGTTGTTGATCTATTGCTTAGATGATCCGTCCATTTCAGTGAGGGAAGTATTAAAGTCCCTTAGATGATCTGTCCATTTCAGTGAGGGAGGTGTTAAAATCCCTTACTATTATCATATTATTGTCAATGTGTTTCTTTGATTTTGTTATTAATTGGCTTATATAATTGGCTGCTCCCATGTTAGGGCCATAGATATTTAAAATTTTTAGATCTTTTTGCTGGACAGACCCTTAAAGTATGATATAGTGTCCTTCCTAATCTCTTTTTATAGTATTTGGTTTAAAATCTAACTTGTTTGATATAAGGATTACCACCCTAGCTTTCTTTTGATGTCCATTAGCATGGCAAATGCTTCTCCACCCCCTCACTTTAAATCTGGAGGTGTCTTTGGGTCTAAAATGAGTTTCTTGTAGACTGCATATTGATGGGTCTTGTTTTTTTTATCCATTCTGATACCCTGTGTCTTTTTATTGGGGCATTTAGCCCATTTACATTCAGGGTAACTACTGAAAAATGTGAATTTAGTGCCATTGTATTGCCTGTAAGGTGACTGTTACCATATATTGTCTCTGTTCCTTTCTGTCTATGTTATTTACAGGCTCTCTCTTTGCTTAGAGGACCCCTTTCAATATTTCTTGTACAGCTGGTTTGATGATCACAAATTCTTTCAGTTTTTGTTTGTCCTGGAGAGATCTGCATCTCCTCCTACAAAAATTGATAGGGAAAGAATTCTTTGCCTCTATCTTCTGTGAGGACTCCTTCCCATATCTTTCATATGGTCATATTTTCTCCTTCAAATCTCACAGACCTTACCATATCCCTGAATGCTTTCTCTAGAGCTCAGTCAGTGTTCAGTAGAAATGGGATGGGTAGCAAAGTTTACATTTAAAAACACTTACCTCAGATTGAAAATAAAATTGTTTTTCTGAATTAAATAACTAAAGTATATATGTGAGCATCTATGTATGAATGTATATGTACATCTTTGCATGTGTGTCTATTAGCAAATTTCTATTAGTGTTGGGTTTAAATCACTCTATCATGTTTCTGCACCTTATAGTTTCATCAGTCAAAGGTGGAGCAGATTAAATATCCAGCTCAGCTGAAATCATCAAGTACTTGAATTTCTTTTTTTTATTTCATTTAACCTCTTTAGCTTAAAGAGGCAAAAACAATGACGTCCATAGCTTGCTTGTCTGAGATGGCTAATAATGAGTTAGTACCTCTGGGTTTCATTTTCAACAACTGACTTTAATCCAACTGCAGCACCCCAGTGGCAAAGCCCAGAATGGTAATTAAGGTAGCAAGACAGTCCAGCTCAGTACAGTCCTACTAATAGGTCTGTAATAATCCTGGACTGTCATGACTTCATTCACAGCCAGTCATTTATTTTATTTACTCCAGTTTATATGACCCAAACATGAGGAAACCAAAAATACTGGAGTGTATGGGAGGAACTCTAATGTGTTTTAAATGCCTGCTACATACACTTTCCTTATACTAATCCATAATACTTACATTAACCCAATTTCACAAATAAGGAAATGGAAGCTCAGTTAGGCTATGTCACCAACTAAGACTGCAAATTAGTACCTGGAAGAGTAGAGACTAGAATTCATATCTGTCTCCTACTAAATCTCATGCTCTTTCATGATACCAAGTTTCTTCCCAGAGGCTGCCTTAATATCTGACTGCTATCTAACTTAAGACATACAACAAAACATCCTAACTGGCTCTGAGCACAAATAAGTGATGACCATTTTCAATGTCTTCCACTAAAACCTTGAAGTGAACTTAACTTTACCACAAGAATCACAGAATTCACTTTATGGTTCTGACAAATGGGTTAAGGTGTAGGGCACAATCTCACTATAACATGACCTAAGAGTGAGAAAAAAGCAAACTGAAAATGCCAACCCATACTATGATGTACTAATGACTAGTTACTATCCAAAAAAATGCAGTCCCAAAGACTTAAATGAGGACCTTAATGGGCCACTGCTCTTTTCCAGTAACATTCAAAACCATATCTCTACTAAAAAGTTCATGTTTGTCATATCAAAACATTTCAAGCCAGCATGACATTTGATAGGTAAGGAAATTCTTAGGTAAATCTCCTAATTATATTTTGTTAACCTCTTAGCAAAATTGTTTTTTCTTTCTTTTTCCCCACCTCTAAAAGATTCTAGGAGTATCTTAATTTTATAATGTTTATTCAGTGTTTGCCAAATAAAGAGGAATTTGTCTGAAGAGATAGATCTTTCTTGATTATTTTCCCCAAACCTGTAGTATCTCAGTTTTTTTTAGCAAGTTCAGAATGGACATATGATTCATGATAGTATGTATGAACTGAAGGAAGACTGTGACCCAGGGGCAGCCCCCCATTTCAAGGAATTACAGACTCCTGATTTGCTGTCTGCACACATTCTTCCCAACTGCTTCCTATCATTAGTATTCACTCAACTTCCCAATTAACATCCTATTTATGTTTCACCTTCAATCAAAAACTAATAAAGTATCATAAAAACCCTTTATCCATTAAGACTACTTCATCAATAGGAGACCAGCAGACAAATATTAAACCATTTGTTTCTGTATCCTTAACCGGCCATTCTGTAATCACTAAAATGTATACAAGCAAACAGGAATTAAATCATTCTTAGGAATTAAATAATTATTAAGTTTACCCTAATAATAAACTGAACTATTTCAGTGTCAGGAAATAGCCATTTTAGTTAGGATGAAAATCATAGCTTGGAATATTTTTTCTGATCATAGTTGATAGCTACCCCAAGCAGGGACAAGTGGGATCAGTGGGTTATTTATGTCATATGGTCAGCTAGCTGATGAACAGTGACATTTTCATTTCATCCCCAACTTGTTTGTTCTTGCTTCTTTATCTCTTAGATGTCTGTTCTTCTTCAAATTTTGATATAAGACATATCAGTGTGAGACAGGAATCCATCAGAATCCTAGAGGAGAACATAGGCAGTAACCTCTTCAATATCAGCCACAGCAAATTCTTTCAAGACACGTCTCCAAAGGCAAAGGAAACAAAAGCAAAAATGAACTTTTGGGACTTCACCAAGATCAAAAGCTTCTACACAGCAAAGGAAACAGTCAACAAAACAAAGAGGCAACCCATGGAATGGGAGAAGATATTTGCAAATGACAGTACAGACAAAAGGTTGATATCCAGAATCTATAAAGAACTTCTCAAACTCAACACACAAAAAACAGACAATCATATAAAAAAAATGGGCAGAAGATATGAACAGACACTTCTCCAATGAAGACATACAAATGGCTATCAGACACATGAAAAAATGTTCATCATCACTAGCCATCAGGGAGATTCAAATTAAAACTACATTGAGATACCACCTTACACCAGTTAGAATGGCCAAAATTAGCAAGACAGGAAACAACATGTGTTGGAGAAGATGTGGAGAAAGGGGAACCCTCTTACACGGTTGGTGGGAATGCAAGTTGGTGCAGCCACTTTGGAAAACAGTGTGGAGATTCCTCAAGAAACTAAAAATAGAGCTTCCCTATGACCCTGCAATTGCACTACTGGGTATTTACCCCAAAGATATAGATGTAGTGAAAAGAAGAGCCATCTGTACCCCAATGTTTATAGCAGCAATGGCCATGGTCGCCAAATTGTGGAAAGAACCAAGATGCCCTTCAACGGACGAATGGATAAGGAAGATGTGGTCCATATACACTATGGAGTATTATGCCTCCATCAGAAAGGATGAATACCCAACTTTTGTAGCAACATGGACGGGACTGGAAGAGATTATGCTGAGCGAAATAAGTCAAGCAGAGAGAGTCAATTATCATATGGTTTCACTTATTTGTGGAGCATAACAAATAACATGGAGGACAAGGGGAGATGGAAAGTAGAAGGGAGTTGAGGGAAATTGGAAGGGGAGGTAAACCATGAGAGACTATGGACTCTGAAAAATAATTTGAGGGTTTTGAAGGGGCGGGGGGTGGGAAGTTGGGGGAACCAGGTGGTGGGTATTAGAGAGGGCAGGGATTGCATGGTGCACTGGGTGTGGTGCAAAAACAATGAATACTGTTATGCTGAAAAGGAATAAAAAATTAAAAAAAATAAGAGTTGCAAATAAAATTAAAAAACCATTAAAAAAAGACATATAAACATCATAAATGTTAGCCTAAGGAAAACATTAAGAAAATAAAAGGGCTACAACAACAAAAACTTTTTATTGTATATTTCAAAGCCAAATTTAATCAACTGTTATAATCTCTAATTTGGGAGTATGATACTCATTTATTGATCTACGCTATTTTTTATCCAGCAAACAAATCTCTCTTCTCTATGCTAGGTATGGGGAAGGAAAGTTGAATCTTACACAATCTCTACTCTCAGAAAACTCACAGTCTAATGGAGGAAACAGAAGGGATATCAGCTATTTATTTCCACAAAATAGCTATCTGACATCTGACCACAAAACCCAGAAGAATTAAGCAATAACCATGCAATTATTAAAGTGACAAGTCTGTGGGTCAGTGATACAGTCTAGACTGTAAATAAGACAGTTATTCTGTACTTGGCTGGGCTTACTCACATGTCTGGAGGTCAGTTGGCTCTTGGCTGTTGGCTGGTTGGTCTAGACTGGCTTTGGCTGGTGGAATTGGAACAAATTGGCACACTGCATATATCTCTTATCCCCCAAGAGGCTAGCCCAGGAATATTTTCAAGGCAGTGGAAGAAGTAGAAAAGTACAACCAGAAGTACTTAAGTACTTTTTCCAGACTCTGTGTCATGACTGCAAACATCCCCTAAGCCAAAGCAAGTCACATGTGCAAATTTATAATCAAATAGCAAGGAAATAAATTCTGCCTCTTGGTGGGAAGACCCTTAAAGTCACATAGTAAAGGGCATATATACAGGCAAAGGTAAAGAATCAGCACCATCATTACAATGTATCACAGAAGAATGAACAAACAAGAAGCTATCCTGTGACTTTAAAACAAGAGGATGAGTGTCATAATGGAAGTAGAAAAGAAAACTATGTAAGGGAGCCAGTAGAAGGTCTAAATATCTCTTTCCAGAAAACCAGCACTGTTTTAGCCAAAGAAGTGATATTTGAACTGGCCTTTAAAGGCTGCCTACATTAGAAGGAAGAGAAAAGGGTCATTTCTGAAAGAAAACACAAATATAAAAGACACATGGATGTGATTAAACATGGTGTGCTGGGATAGAACTGAGAAGAAAAAACTAGAAATGGTATTTGTGATTTAGGTTGAACCAGAGAGAGAGAGAGAAAGAGATCTGGTACACCAACATACTGTTCCGTTTTACCCAGTTTACTTGATTATAAACCTCTGAGGGACAAAAATTACATATTCAGTAATCTCTCTACTATCTATAGTGCCTTGCAATAGAAAATAGTCAATAAATGTTAACTAGATTGATTTCCTCAGTCATGTGGAAATTTCCACATGACTGTGGAAATCATGAGTTGACCATATCATGGAGATGAAGTGGTAATGCACAAACATTCCTATAAACAAGTAAAAATCTAGAAGTCCTTCTTGCCATATCAAGTTCAAAACTTTCAAATCCTATGTACTGAAATCCTTAAGGAGATAGTTGGACTTCAATTACTTTGAATTTTAATAAAAGGACAAGAAAATTTGATTTTGTACTTTATGTCTCCTCAGGAATTTAGTAGTAAGAATTGGGTTATATCCAAACCGGGGGCATCTCCATGATGTCAATTTTCATCCTTCAAGTTTCTTTCAGAACCTTTGATGTTGGACAGTATGAAAGAATACAACTTTAGAAGAGATATAGGGGTGCTTGGGTGGCTTAGTCGGCTAAACGCCCAACCCTTGGTTTCAGATCTGGTCATGATCTCAGGGCTGTGAGATCAAACTTTGTGGCAAGCCCTACACTGGGTACCACACTCAGCACATGGAGTCGCTGGAGATTCTCTCCCTTTTCTTTTCCTTCCTCCTCTACTCCTCCTCCTACCTTGCTCACATTCTCTCTCAAATAAATACATTTTTTTAAAAAGAAGAGATATAAAATAGGAAATACATTTTAGCCTAAAGTACTACTCTGAATCTTTTCAAAGGCCATCTAAAGACCAAAACTAAACTTCCCATCAGTGGTCCCAGGAATATATTCAAAATGAAATAACAGCTAATATTGGGGCACTGTATCACAAACGCTAGAGTAGGGCTTGCCTGCTATACTAATGATCTCTTTTTCTGAGAGACAAATACACTGTCATTTTACTATGAACTTAGGCATTAAGCTCATATGTTAGAAGAAAAAAGATGGAGAATGTTAGGTGGAGACATTTATTCCCCTGACCTCAAAAATTCCATGAGGTTACTTCTACTAATGTAACACTCTAGATCTCCCTTCTCGTTGCTCCTTACTGATTTTTCCCAGTGAAAGGAGAAATAACTATTTACTAGGTGCTACAAATCTTATGAGGTAAAGCTAATCAATTTAAAAGCTACTAGCTTTGGCTTAAAAGGCAAGACAAGTTGGACAATAATGGTTCTAAGTGTGTCCACTCTGCCAACACGAACTCTTCTTAGAGTGTTTAAGCATCTAGACTTAGAAAATGTGCTGTTAGCAAGTCCATTTGTCCATGTTCTCCAATTGGTTTTATCAGTAATAAAGCTCTTATTTTGACTGCCAGATGACCTGTGTCTTATTTTCATTTGGTCCCAGAGATAATAAGGGAAGAAAGGGATATTACTTTTTTTTCAAACTCCAAAACAGATGCTCTCTCTTACCCTCTTTGGGTTCCCCCAAGTGTTAGAATGGTGTCAAGCCCATAGTGGATGCTCAGAAATTTTATTCATTGGATGAGAACAGGATTTATTTAACATCAAAATCCAGTCCACTCTGATCTAGGATCTCTTGGTTTCCTATTGAAAAAATAGTGCCCTTCTGAGTGTCACCAGTCAACATTTTTCTTCTTTACACATTGGTTCAGTTTCTCAAGCATTAATGTCCCATAAAACTCCTTTGTCTTCCCATTGGACACTCTGTAACACGGTGACACTAAGACTTTTGTCAAGGTCTTTGTAATCCTTTGTAATAACAAGGTCTGTATGGATTTAAAATACTAGCATCTGTGCTCAGTATAGGGATTTCACAGGAATAACCAGATCCCATTTCAATGAAACACTAAACCTTTATCACTCTAACTATTGTTTCTGTTAGCTCATTGAAAGCTTCCTGAATGCTACTATTTTCTAAAAAAAAAAAAAAAATAGATATTCCATGCCTGTGATTTTTCCAACTCTCCGTAGAATTTCAGGTAGTTCTCAATTACTGAAGTGATAACCTGAAAATAACCAAAGAGTTCCCAGGTCTTTACCACTGTTTTCTTACTATATGTACAAGAGAAAATGCAGTATGTTGCAAAGAGCTCTTTGCAATAAAGACTAAGGCCAATTTCATACAAAATAGAGATTTACCAAAGCAGGTGGCAGTTAGATTTGATAAAAGTAAAAAGGAAGCTATTGAAGGAATTTGAGCAAGAAGAGGATAGGCAAAAGGCCAGGTGGACATATAAGTATAATACCCATGTTTTACCTGCAAAGTATAGACTCAAGCTTGACCCTTGCTGAAAAATGCTCAATGAGAAGGGTGTGTTCTATGTGGCCCATTCACTGCTACTAGCCCAGTGTAATGCTTAATAAATCAAGGCAAAACACATCCAATGAAGTTAGTAGAAGTATAAACATTATAGGAAAATGCCCAAAGTGCTTCTTTTTATTAATCCAAGCAAGTCTATAAGTCTAATAATGATACATGTAAAGAACTTTAAAAGACAGGTAATACATATTGGGTAACTGGTAGATATTATGAATCTTGTTTTACATCACAAAGATAAGTAAGACACAGATACCTGCCCTCAAGTTACACATAATACAGTCAAGTGGTAAGACCGATGCATGTTGTTGAGCAAGTTCATAGCCATGTGCAAACTTCTCTGAAATATCCAGACAATAGACTGAAGATATCCTTTCATGTCTGACCTGCATAGGATCCATATTTATCAGTCTAGCATTCTTGGGAAAATGTTGGTCATTTCACAGTATTCCCTTTGAAGTATCTCAAGTAGGAAACACCAAAATTTGTGTGGTTATATGGGTAAAAGTAGTCAGTTATAGATACATAGAATGTTTGAGCTGGAAGGAACTTCAGAAAAATACTCATCCAAGTTCTTTCTACTTTCCAATTAAGAGTCAAAGAGCTTGAGAAATGAAGTGACTTGCCCAAGTTCACACACCAATTTGTAAAACTAAAGCTAGAATCATCTGTCCACAGGTGTAGAGAAATTGGCAGCAATCAATTGATAAGCTAACAGAGTTTATTTTTCTTTGCATTCTTATTACACCCTTCAGGGTATAGATATGCCACTTATGCTCTGTGTGACCTGGGAAAAATGAACCTTTCCTCACCTATAAATAGAGATTACAAGGTCTATTACAAGGTCCAGACATTGTCGTCTCTATTTTGAGGAACAGATTCAGGGAAGTTAGTTCACTTTTCCAAGGTCACACAGCTTGTGAGTGGCACAGCCAGGATAGGAGCCCAAGTCTTTCCAACTTTCACATCACCAGGCAGCCCACTATCCACAGTGCAATAAGTTAACTCGGCAGTATGCAGTTTTACCTCCAAGCAGGATTCCATCTATTTCCTCTCCCTGGAGTCTTAAGAGGCAAACAATTCTCAAAATTTGAATCGGACGGAACATAAAAGCTTCTTTTCCTACCCATGGGACGAAGAAGCCAGATTTCCTTTTAGGTGTCTCATTTGATCTTAAAAGTTTCTTTTGTTCAGGCCATTAAAACAAGCTCTGTCTGCAGGGCCAGAGCCCTCAAGGGCCACAACAACAGTGATCAAGTGGAGAGTCTTAGTAAATACTGCACTTCAGTCTACTTCACAGGGGGTACAAAAGGGAGGTTTTCAACACCCCGGTTCTGGGATAAAACAATGGAAAACGACAGGCACGATCTGCAGTGATGAATCAAATGTCCAGAGCACGAAGCTCACTGGGCCTCAGCTTCCACTCATGTGCCCATATTCCTGTTGGAGAAGAAGGCCACAGGCCTCACCATGGCAGACAGGACCCCCAGCTTCTTCTAAGAGGTGAGATGGAGGCTACTCCAGATCAGGGATCTAGGAGTCGGAATAAAGTGGATTCAAATCTCAACTCTTTTTCTTACCAGGGGGCTTTGTGGCCAATTGCATAACCTGATCCTCAAATTCTGTCCATAAAATTGACCTTGTGATACCTACTTCATAGGGTTGTTGTAAGAATTATACACAATCTGTGTGTATAAAGCACCTCAGCACAGAATCTTGAACTTGGAAAAGAAACTGGGTAGTATGAAATCTTTGCTAGCCAGTTTGTTTCTTTTCTAGTCACCCTAATAAACAATATTATGGAATTTCTGAATCATCATCTATTAATAATCATAACAATCTATTAAAACTAGAGTTGGCAAAGTCCCTTCCCGTGAATTAGAATATGTAACCCAGTGAACACTCGTTTTACGACGACTGTGTCAGGGGGGTAAGACAGCTCTGGCATCATGCCATTTGCCAAGTAAAGGGTGTCTTCAGATAGAAAACAGCCTGCTTAAAGTCACAGAACAGTAAGAGACACATAACAGGACTTGACCCCAAGTCTTTCCTCTCCTAGCTTGGTGCTCTTTTCTCTGAAGTGTCCCAGTTTGCCATGTGTCAGGATAGAGTCCAAATCAATACTACATTTTACTACATAAATAAATCAAGTGTTATTCCTCCTAGCCTGCTGATCTGAAAAGACCACACTTAGTCTTCAGGATGTCCTTCTGTCACAGCCATTATAAGCAAAGCAAGTAGCTGTGTACTTGTCTCTGTTTTAGAAATAATTATCAGCCTCTAGAATGAAATATCTTACTATAAAAACATTCTGGCTGCTGAAGAGTACCACAGACTTTCTCACAGACCCACTCATCTGATGTTACCGTATGGATCGTTGTGAGTAACAAACTTGATTTTGTCACGTATGTGGTGCCACCTCATTGATGGCGGGAGACTCCCTTATGACAGGGGAGGCTCCTGAGGCAGGAGAAAAGGTGTTTGGGCTTCACAGCTGGTTCTGTCTTGAAGCAGCCTTCTGACCTTCACCAAATCACTTCATCCTCATGGCCTCCACTTCCTTCACCTCTCCTCTGAGAACTTGAAGTTGATTTCAAGTTGCCTTCAAACTGAATATCTTCAGATCACAACAATGTCTTAGAGATCATGTGACATGTCCACTGAAGAGTGAGGATTCTGATAAAGTACAGGAGCTATGAACACAGACTATTTGTTTTCTCACCTTTAAAAGCACTGTATTTTATTGCAACATGCAATATTAGCATCAGCCCTATGCAGTAGGAAAAAACATGGACTTAGAGTCAGACATCCTGGGTCCCAGGCCTTGATTTCTATTTATTAGCTGTGTGACCCTGGAAAAGTCACTTGACTCCTCTTTGCTCAATCTTAAGATAGGGCTAATGCCTTCCTGGCTATTTATGAATATGGTTGTATCAAACAGGTGAATGTTCTTAATACATTGCTCTATGCTACATTTATATTGGCAGTATGTATGGATTCCACAAATCCAAATATAATAAATATCTCATTCCTCCAGGTTCCTAAACCAGATATAATCTCTAGTGTCTGACCTGCAAAGCAGAGAGGATTTGATGATTCTAGTCATTGCTAATGCTCTAACATTTTCATACTACCTTCCAGAACCCTACAAAGATATCAAGTTCACAAACAGTTTGGAATGTTCAAAGAGAGGCTATCTGGACAACACCAGTTACTTCTTAAATGACCATCTCCCAAGCCTGCATGGCCTCCAGAAGGCAGGCAGCTGCTCCCCTCTTCACCAGTTCAGGTAGAAGGTGCTCCTGTGGCACCTCCCCACCACCTTCATTTGGAAGCAAGCAAGCCCCCATTGCATGTGTTTTTACATACAGAGTGGCTTTTGTCCACAGACATGCAACTGATAACATCCCTGGGAATATACCTGCCCTCAAAATATACCTCCCAACTCCAGCCTCTTTCTTACTTCAGTTCCTTACTCCTGAAGATTACCCAGCAATGATGCCTCCCTAACACACCGAGGTTTCTTAAGCAATAGCCATGAGGGAACTGGAAGCTCTGCTATTCCACAGAAAGGCTCTGGTACCCAGGAAGACAACTGGCAAGGGATGAGTTTTGAGATGGGGAAGGGAAATACCCATAACACCAGAACAAAGCACAAATTTATTATATAAATAGAAATGTGAAATACAGGATATATGTATGAATAAATGATTCCTACACTTATTTTCTTATTTATTTACTTTTCTTTTACTGTTACCTTCCAAAAAGCATTTGGAAGTTTATTTCTTCAGGATTTTTTTAAATATTTATTTATTTGGGGGCACCTGGGTGGCTCAGTGGGTTAAGCCTCTGCCTTCGGCTCAGGTCATGATCTCAGGGTTCTGGGATCAGGCCCCACATCACATGGGGCTCTCTGCTCAGCAGGGAGCCTGCTTCCTCCTCTCTCTCTCTCCGCCTGCCTCTCTGCCTACTTGTGATCTCTATCTGTCAATTAAATAAATAAAATCTTTAAAAAAAAGATTTATTTATTTGACAGAGAGAGGGAACACAAACAGGAAGAGTGGGAGAGGGAGAAGCAGACCTCCCACTGAGCAAGGACCACCCCCCTCCCCAATGAGGGGCTCGATCTAGGATCCTGTGGGGTTCATTCTCAGGACCCTGGATCATGACCTGAGCCAAGGCAGCTGCTTAATGACACCCAGATGCCCCCATTTGGAGGTTTAAACCCTAAAAAGCCACTCCCGACATAAATAGCTTTGCAAATATGAGGAAACTATGAAAAGTTTGGGCATATCATTGCAAATTTATAGACCCCAAATGCTTAGTATTTTGCTTTCAGATTGATGTATTTCCACCTCCAGGAACTGCAAACTAAGGCTTTTTTCCTAAGAGTGATCTGACAGAAGTGCTGCTAGGTCACACCCAGAGCCCAACTTCCCACCTTCACAGAGGCCTACTGGTTGGCCTGCCTTTCTCATGGCCCCATCAGGGACCATAATGAGAGACAAAATGTTTACAATTACAGTCAAAGCTTGATTATCCATGTCAATTACCCTGGCACACTTAAACACACCTCCCCTTCACCACCTCTAGCAAGCTCTCAGCAGACCCTCCCAGTTTTCTTTGGAGTGTGCTTAAGAGATGTGTCTCTTTGTGTCTCCCAGAGCCAAACTTCATTAGAAAGTAAGGGTTTCTGTAACTGGCACACAGAGAGACTCGCAGTGTTTCAGGCCAATCAAGTTACCCACTTTACTTCAGTAAACAGGCATTGCATGGCCAGGCCAAAAGGTAGAGGTAGCCAGTTTCTCAAGAAAAAGTCTAAGAGCTGGCCATCAACTGTTCTGTGTGAAAATTAATGGACACTTATTTTGTTGTGTTTCTGTTTTTGTTTTTGTTTTTGTTTTTGTTTTTTCTTTCCTGGGGGGTGGGAATAAGACAGGGAATGAAATTTTTTAAGAATCTGTAAGTGAACCAAGGCTTACGCTGAAGACTCAATTCTTCAGATGAGACCCCGATGGGCTTAGAGTTCCCACATTACTTGTTCAGCCCCAGCACAGACTTAAGAGTTCTGCAAATTACTGTTGCTTTTTCAGTTGTGCAGAGATTAAGCCTCACGTGGTTGCTCTGTGGAAAGACGCATAGCCGGCCTCGCTGCATCAGCTCCAGGATGGAAACCCTGGTACTCAGAGTTATTGTCCCTCCACCCCAAGGCAGAACCACCCCTCGGCAGACTAGAAGTACAATACAAACCCTCCCTGCCAAAGATAAGAGACATGCCCCAGAGAGGAGTGTGAGGACCAGGGTAAAGGTGCTGTGGTAACAGTTTCAGACATTCAGATAACAAGGGAGGCCATTAAGGCACATTTTCAATGACCTCCAAGAGGAAGATGACATGCCGTCCACAGAGGAATGAAGTGTATAGGACGTTTCAAGGAATCTATCTTCCCTACCTCAAAGCTACACACAGTTGAAGTCCCCAGACCCCAGAGTACCCGTGTAGCATGTGCTCCCTCCCATCCAACACAGTGGAGGGTGACAGGCTCACAGAACCACACTGGGATGCCAAGTAGGTCCTTCCGCCAACTGGCAGGCCAGTTTTTTCTGCCCACCATCTCTACCTGAAGTCTGACTACTGAAAATTACCTCATCAAATTTATAAATGAATACAACTCATACATATTCAGGGTGTGCTGTAAGTAGTTAAAACTGCAATCATTATATAAACATTACAAAGAGGATCCACCACATGTTTACAGGCAGCAACCAAAGTAACAACTGACAAACATAAGAAAGACAGAGAACTTCGATTATCTTTAAAATGCTTTATAAAAACCTGTATGTACATTTGTAGGAGAAAGAAAAAGCAATCAGTTAACAATCATGTTAAGTAGCTACTGTTGGGAAGGCATGGTGGTAGCTTTGGAAACTTCTTGCCTCTTCACATGTGTGATATATTATATACTTTGCTCACCTACTTAGAAAATTTCAGTGTCTCCTCATTACCTGAGAAAAAAAGCTGATGCATTATTGAAGTCCCTCTGTGATTTGGCACCAAACACTCTTTTAGTTTCATCTCACAACTCACTTTGCCCTTGCATCAGCAATCTTCAGCTGCCTTTACTAAGCTCAGAAACCTGATTAGAAGGCAAATTCTGGATTCCACGCAAAGTGATTGTAACTCAGTAGATCTGGGGTGGAGTCAGGAGACTGTATATAGAAGCACAGCGGCTGATGAAGAGAGAGGAAGTTCAGGAATCTCATTATGAGGAGCCCTGCCTTGAACAATTCACATAGGATATTTCTTCTCTCTGAAATGCCATTCTCTCTCTCTCCTTGACTATGAGATTCCTATTTATTCCCTAAGGCCGCAGTCAAACATAATCTCCTTTCCCTCCTAGTCAGAATAAATAACTTCTTGCTTTGTGCTCCCAGTATACTCGGCACATACCACTTTCACCGAGTTTATCCCTCGCACTGTGTTTGTTAGGTAAGTGTCTCTCTTCTCAGACAGAATGAGAGTTACTCGTACACCACAACTCTGTACTGCAGGTGCTTAATCAATATTCGATGAACCAAGGAAAAAAGATATTTGGTGGCAAGTTTTACCCTGCCTCCATTTACCTCCGCTTTCATTTCTAACTAAAGAAACCCAAAAGTGTCTCAATTTAAGGTCAGTATTTCTTCTGTCATAATCTTTCTCTGATAAGCCCAAGAATATATCTCCTCTTCTCTGAATGACAGGTCTTGTTCTGTCCCTCTCTCAAAGCCTTCATTACACTGTCTTATATTATGGGTATCTGTATACGTCTTATTTCCTCTATTTGACTATGCTTCCCGTCTTGTTCCTTTTTGTATCTCCAGACAGTATAGCAGAGCACCTTGCCCATAAGAGATTCTCAAAAAATAACTTGAGAGTAGGATTGTACATTGTCGACACACCTGATAAACATGTGAACCTCTTGGCAACTGAAAACACCATTTCCCCTTTCTAGTTAACCTAGAACAAAATCAGAATATAGAAATCGTAAAGACATCAAGAACAATGCTTTGCTCTTTGGATATATCTTAGGTAAGAATTTGAAATCTGCAGGAGATAGGTAATTAACTACTTCAATTTTCTAAATTTAGAGTCTGAAACTCTGAAAAATGTGTTTCCTTATGAAGGTCTCTGTCTTGCAAAACTGTTTCTACCATTTATTATTGCTGTTGGTGGTGGCGGTGGTATCATCATCATCATCATCATCATCATCATTCTAACTCTGTGGATAGACAAATTCAGATCGAGATATAACGTAGAAGTTGATACCACCCTATGAAGAGCTGTGATCTGCCTATCCTAAAGGAATAGCCAATATTTCTCCTCTCCCAATATTCAAAATACCAATTACCAGAAAGAACAAGAGGAAAAAGTCATTCATTCATTCATCCATCCATCCACTTATTCCATGAACAATGAAATAATGTTAAATGCAAATACCATGTCTTCATCTTCTGCATAGGCTGAAATTAGCAGAATTCCCACCCAATACATTTCCATTTAGAACATATTGATTGGTCAATGGATGAATGGAATGAATGAATGAATTAATGAATGAATAATAAAGAAGGTTTTATCCCTTCTTTAACGAAAAGGATATACTGGCAGAAGCCTTCAAAGCTGTTAGGATGAATTCTAATTGAGTTCTTACTACTTGTGAACAAGGGAAGCCATTTCTTTAAATTCCTAAATAGTCTTCCTTTCTGTCATGTGCTTAACTTGTAGAAAGAAGGGATGGAGCTTTGCCTAGGAACCCCTTTTATGCAAAGGATGCATTTAATATATTATTTTTTACTTTATTACAAAAGAACCATTTACTTTACTTCTATGTATTTAAGATTGAATGCATTGAAAATTATAAAAATTGAAAAACTTTTCATTGAAAAATTGAAAAAATTTGAAATTGTTGAATTGAAAATATTGAAAAAAAATGATTCATATGTTTCATGTGCCTTCAAACAACTGTGAAATTTTCATATAAAGTGGCAGCAATTAAATTGATAGAAATGTATCTGAAATTAACAGTCATCTTCAGTCATCAGCATTCAATTGGTTGGCAATGAAGTGTAGTCAAACTTGTAGCAGAAAAAAAGGTGAATGACCAAAAGTCACTTATTGTCAAAATAGTGCTGGGGTTCCTCAACAGAAGGTACAGCAGGCAGATGCCGATCAGCATGGCAGCTCCTGGAAACAGCTTCGGAGGCTGCCACACCATCGAGCAGTGTTCAGTGATGACGGCAGATTGCTTGGATTAAAGGCTTCACGCAGCTCTCTAAATGCCTGAGCTCCAAAGAGTGAAACTGTGTTAACTACAGGCACCATGGCTACTGCAGCTAAGCAGAGGTCTGTGTCACCTCAGGGAGTCTGGGTACACTGTTTGAAAGGACTTCCTGTTCCACCATAGCCTGTTAGCGATTCTCACCCACAGGAAAGGGGACTCCCCCAGTTACAGGTCTAGACTCCCATCCCCTGACAAAGCACACTCCATGAACTAGCCAAACCAGGACTAGGAGGCCATTGTCTCTGCAGCTATTATTTTCATGCTACAACCACAGGAAATTAAGCTTGCAGGTGAACATTTATAAGAACTGTCCAGAACCTTTTTATATGCCATTAAAAAAGTATGCATTATTGCCCCATTATTGAAAGCACAGGAAAATAGAGAACAGCTAAATCACGAATTGTCAGGCCCACGCAACTGTCAGGAATTAAATCGTGGTGCAGAATACAAGTCATAATTGAAATGCACAAAACCCTCTGAAGCAATGTCAAAAACTTCATGACATTGCCAGGTTTCCCTGAGTCCCCTGTATGGCAGCAGGACTGAAGAAAATGCACTAGTAAAAATGTCTACTATAGAGTTTGTCTTATACCTCATTATCTGAATATACCATTGGGGTTTTTACACTCTTCTGAAAGAATGCTTATTTATGGCTCACACCCTGACCTTGAGCATTACTGTTGCATTAGCACAAACCTTCAGGGAAATAAGAATAACAAAATATGATACTAGAATAAGCATAAACTGCATTGGAGTATCAAGGAAGAAAGATACATGGAAAACTGCTGGTACGTTTAAAACTGAAAAGGAGCTATGGATCCACATTAAACCAGGAAATCTACTTCCAGAGACAGCAGTAATGGTTTTGCCTGGCAGAGCATCGTTCCACGATTACCTAATCTTCCCTAAGACCTCTAGGACCTCAAGAAAACATTTCATACCTTGTCAAGTTCTAGCAAGCAAAGTGTATTTGTAAAAACATCTTAAGTGGTGCAACAAAATACCAAAAATGCGATGTCACTACTGAGTAATATTGGAATTAAGTGGAAAACAAAGCTCTGCAGAGCTAACTAATAAAGAAAGATGAGGTGGTCAGACCAAGAAAAGACTATGAACAAAGCAAGGACAAAAAACTAAGTTAAGTAATGTTCTTGAAATGTCTAGGACTAGCTAAGTGACAAGAGAGTGTTTTCTTGAAACTAAGCCACTTGACAGAAGAAACACAGACTTTGGGCTCCGATGTTTTGCAGTTTACGTCCCGACTTCAGCCCTTATAACTTTTGCAGGTTTTTTAGCCAGCCTGAGTATCATTCTCCTCATCTGCATATAGGAGTATAGAGAAAATATTTTGATTTTTCTGCAGAATTTGAGATATCTAAGCGAATATCATTGAACCTGGAACCTGGGCTGAAAGCAAGCATGAAGGTAATTTGTGGCTAATTAGCTATAGAAAACTCCAGAGAGATTTACCTTTCAGAGGTATGTGTTTACATTTCAAGAGAGGCTGAGACCTGGGACCAGGGAGACATCCTTGGTTGTAAAGAGGAAAACAATAGTTATCTTTTGCTTAGAAAGATTTATTTACAATCCAGAAGTTTTAGAGTAAGAACCCAGAATCCTTCTGGAAGAACAAAGATTTTTCTGCCTCCTTTAAAGAAGAAAAGGCAACAGCATGTGTATAAGCACCCGGATTCATTTCAGGGGGATTCCTCACCTATAAAACAGACTCGTGTGCAGCTCTGTCCTCCCCCCAGCTCTCTCTGTGTTGCTCCAGGGGTGATGACTGGAACACAGGGAACCACATGGTTGTTACTTGCTGTAAAGTAAATAACCAATCTTCTCTGCTCCAGAAACCTCGCTTGTGCATTTAGGATCCATATTAACAATATGTGTAGATATGCATAGATACACTGGTTGCTATAACCATGAATAGTTCTATCCTCTGTCCTCTGAGAGGGCCTAAAAGAAATAAAACTCTACTAGTAATAAACACATCTAACCCCCAGATCTTGGTTTTTAATGCCACTTTCCATTAAACAGGACCAGGGCTCCTTGGAGAATTGGCTAATTTTAGGACTGGTGCTGGAGTTATACAGGATGAGCTTGTAGCATCTTGGAAAGCCATACAGTAGGTAAGGAAATGTTTGAACACACACACACACACACACACACACACACACACACACAGATGAAATTATATCAAAGGGGCCCAGAGCTCCCAAGAGCTGAAAGAGCTCCCAACAGCCAAAGCTTGAAAAATCTAAACATCAAAATAAATAAAGTAATATTGAATTATAACCCAATGTACAAAATAAATATTCATGAGCCCATTATAAATAAATGATTTGATAAATAAATGATAGAGAAGAGACAAATCTCCCATGCAGAGAAATTCCAAATGAAAAATGTAAATACTCCACCTTAAAGGAGGAGGATCACAGCTCCTGTCTCCTCAACTATAGGCTATGGACAGTGACTTTCTTCCAAAAAGTACAGACTAGAAAGACAGAAAAAAGAAGTGATCAAGGTCAACATCAATAGTGACAAATCTTGAGAGTATGTGTGTACTCTTGATACAGCGTGGTTGAAAGCATGCTTTACCTCAGTGATCTCTTTCCCAGAAACCTATAACTTTGTCCTTATCATGAAAAACTAGCAGATTCCAATAGAGGGACATCCTAGAATATACCCAACCAGCGTGACTCAGAAGCTAAAACTCTTAAACTTATTATTGTGGTAGGCTAAATAAATAAATAGAGCTGGAACATAAAAATTGTAAACTATAAGAGAAAATATTCATAAACTGAACTCAATGAAAAAGAGAAGTTATGTTCTTCAAAAAAAAAGTAAGCTATGAATTTAGAGAAATCACACATGATACACATATCCGACAAGGGACTTGTTTACAGAATGCACAGATCTCTCACAATTCAATAATCACAAGACAAACTGCCCATTTTAAGAAATGTCAGAATTGAGTGCACAATTTACAAATTATTGATTATAAGGGAAATAGAAATTAAGGCCAAAATGAAATACCAATACACACAAAAACTGGGATGGTTAAAATAATAAGACTACCAATATCTAGTTTTGGCAAAGATATGGAGCAACTAGAACTCTCAAACTTCACTGACAGGAATGTGAAATAGTATTCCACTTTGAAAATCAATGTGGCTACATCTTGTAAAGTTTAAACATAAACTTACAAGGCAATACAGAAAATGTACTCCTGGATAGTCACTCTAGAAAAATGGAAGCATTTGAATCACTATATTGTACACCTAAAACTAATACTGTATGTCAATTATACAAGAATTAAATTTAAAAATATATATATTTTTAAGAGAAACATGAAAACATATGTCTCCACAAATGAATGTACACAAATGTTCAAAGAAGCTTTATGCATAATGGTCAAAAACTGGAAACAACCAAAAGATGAAGTTAACAAATTATGGTATAGTTATTAAGTGGAATACTACTCAGCAATAGAAAGTGATAAATTACTTAAACATGCAAAAAGTAATGAAACTCAAAAACATTATGTGTAGCAAAAGAAGCAGACACAAAAGATGATTCCAAACTTGGAAACTCCAGAAAAGAGAAATCTTCGTGGAATAAGATTTTAAAAGAGAGATGAAGAAAAGAAAAATATTTTCTGTACAAGGGCCTGATTAGGGAGTAATCTCAATTTAGAAGTGCAAGCACCAGGATAGCATGGAGACATTGAGAACACGGGATAAAAAAGAGACAGAGAGAAGTTGATTGGATAAACATCATTGGAACACTCCAGAGTAAAACACCTCTACTACCAATAGTGAGTACACTGGGTACTTCTAAATGTTAAAGAATTATTGCTTTCAAACTTAAAAATGTAGAGGGTGACTATCACCCTCTAGTATCCAACTCCCACACACTTCAGTTGGGTTTTTCTCCAAATATCTGAATATCAAAATACTGTTAATGATCATGAGTTCTAGACAAAAAAGGTTGATTTCATGTTTTCAATTTGCTCAGCAACTTTTATACTCAGATACACACTCACATACACAGACACAAGCATGCATGTATTCTGAATCATCGGAAGGTTCATTTTACCACTGTGAGCTTTCTGCTTTGTGATTTCCCTATCCACATTTACATTTGTGCTGACAATCACATCAATGAGAAGCAATGCTGCTTTAATTGCCTTAGGCAAATACAAAACAAATCAATAGTGCAATTTGCCAAGTGAAAGTCAAATGACTTCACAATTCACCACATAAACAAAGGCTTCACTATTTAGAATGGAAATTTGAAATAACTGAGTCACTAAATAATATAAACCTGCCAAATTCAAAAGAACCTTTGCTTGAATGGTCAGTACCATATGCTAATTAGGAGAGAAGAATAAGTTTCAGCAAAACTTTGTCGTATTAAACTAGTCATACTTCGAACTTAGTTTTGTAATTTGTATTTATTGTGTCAATATATTACGGTTTTTTAGTTGCATGGGAGTTATCAATCTAAAAAAGTACAATCTAGTTTTAGGTTATAATGTATTTAAGTTAACATGAAACTTTAATCTGTAGTAATAGAGAGAAACAAGTATTAATTTTTACATTATTTCAAATTTTATTTTTTAATTAACATATATTACATTGGCTTGTTTTGTGTGCATTTCCATAAAATTTAACCCACGTATATAGCTTTGTCCAACCATGACCACCACCAAGACACAACTCTTCCATCATCCCAGAGAACTCCCTGTGCTCTCGTTCTGTGGTCTCACTCTCCCCAACTTTTAACCCCCAGCAACACTGGAGCTCTTTTCCATCACTACAGTTTTGTCTTTTTGAGAATGTCATGTTAATGGAATCATACAGTACACTCTGAGACTGGCTTCTTTCCCCTAGAGAAATGTCAAGTCGTTCCCTGTCAATAGTTCATTGCCTTTTATTGTTAAGTAGTTTTCCATTGCATAGTCCTACTACACTTGGCTTATTCAGTCATTGAGTTCTCTTGCTCCTGTTTCACTTCAGAGACTATAAGTAAAGAAGATAGAATCACTGATGTGCAAGTTTTTGTGTGAACATAAATTATCATAAGGTAAATAAGTAGGAGTGGCTTGATTGAGTCATCTGATAAATACATATTTCATTGGGTTTTTTTTAACCTGGCTAAATAGCTTCCCAGAATGTCCAGTTTTGCATTCTTACCAGAAATGGATGGAATTTCCAGTTGCTCTGCATCATCAGCATCATTTGATATTTTTAATTTAGCCATTCTAAAGACTGTATAATGGTATCTTGTGGTTTTAATTTGCCTATCCCTGAAGGCTAATGATCACATACATCTTTCTATATGATTATTTGTCTCCCACACAGTCTCTTCAGTTAAACATTTGTTCAAGTCTTATGATTACTTTTTGATGGGGTTATTTGTTTTCTTACTGCTGAGTTTTGGGAGTTCTTCTCTATTCCAAATATAAATCCTTTATGGGATATGTGGTTTCTAAGTACTCTTCCAAGCTATTTATAGTCTATAGCTCACCTCTTCATTCTCTTCAAAATGTCTTCTATAAATTAAAAGCTTTAATTTTGATGAAGTCCAATTTGTCATTTTGTAATTTATGTTTC
Source organism: Lontra canadensis (assembly GCF_010015895.1). Classification (NCBI taxonomy): domain Eukaryota; kingdom Metazoa; phylum Chordata; class Mammalia; order Carnivora; family Mustelidae; genus Lontra; species Lontra canadensis. Next base: position 4,144,170 of record NW_022631123.1, read on the forward strand.
GTGCTTTTGATGTCATATCTGAGAACTCTTGCCTAATCTCAGATTATGAAGACTTTCTTCTATAATTTCCTCTAAAACTTTTACAGTCTTATATTTAACTTTTACATCTATGACATATTTTGAATTAATTTCTACATAAGGTGTGAGGCTTGGATCAAGATTTAATTTTTGCATGTGGATGTCAGGTTGTATCAACATTTTTGTTGTGTGTTTTCTAGCTTTATTCAGATACAATTGGTAAGAATTGTATTTATTTAAGGTACACAATGTGATGATTTGATATATGTATATATTGTCAGTTGATTACCATAATCAAGCTATTTAACACATCTATCACCTCGCATAGGTCTCTTTTGTGGTGAGAACACTTAAGATATATTCTCTTAGAAAATTTAAATATACAGTGTTCTTAACTATAGTCTCCATGACGCACATGTTATCACCAGAATATATTTATCTGAGTCTGTTTCCTTTCATTTCATTCGGCCCACCCTCCTAGCTTCTGGTAATGTCATTCTATTCTGCTTCTCTAAGTTTGACTTTTTAGATTCCACACACAAGTAAGATGATGGAGTATTTTTCTTTGTCTGACTTATTTCACTTAACATAATACCCTCAATGTCAATCCATCTTGTTGCAAAGGCACGATTTCAATCTTTCTCATGGCTGAATAATACTCCATTTTATATTTATACCCATTCTCTTTATCCAGTCATCTTCAATGGACAACAGTTGGTTTCTGTATCTTGGCTATTGTGAATAGAGTGGTGATGCATGTGGCAGTGCAGTTATCTCTTCAAAATCCTGATTTCCTTTCCTTTGGATATATACCCAGAAGTGGGATTAATAGATCATAGGGTAGTTCAATTTTTAATTTTTTGAGAACTCCCATACTGTTTTTTGTACTGGCTGCAGCAGTTTACATTCCCACCAACAGAGCCCAAGGGTTCCCTTTTTTTCCCTATCTTTGCCAACACTTGTTATCTCTTATCTTTATGATAATAGTCATTCTATTAGGCGTGGAATAGTATCGCATTGTGGTTTTGATTTGCATTTCCCTCATGTGACACTAAGCACCTTTTCAGTACTTGTTGGCTATTTATAGTCTTCTTTGGAGAAACATTCATTCAGGTGATTTATCCATTTTTTTAATCAGGTTACCTGTTCTTTCACTATAGAGTTATATACATTCCTTATATATTTTAAATATTAACTCCTTATCAGATATATGGTTTGCAAATGTTTTCTCATGCTCCAAAATTGCCTTCCCATTTCCTTGATTGTTTTCTTTGCCATGCAAAATCTTTTTGTTTGACAGTCACATTTGTTTATTTTTGCTTTTGTTGCCTTTGGTTTTGGTGTCAAAGCCAAAAATACCATTGCCAAGACCAGTGTCAGGGAGCTTACCTTGATGATTTCTTCTAATAGCAATAGTTTCAGGTCTTGCATTCAAGTCTTTAATCCATTTTGAGGTGATTTTTGTGGACAGTAAAAGATACAAGTCCAATTGTATTCTTTTGCATGTGGTTATCTTGTTCTTCAACAGCATTTACTGAAGAGAGTGTCCTTTCTCCATTGCATATTCTTTGCTCCTTTGCCATAAATTAATTGACCACATATGTGTGGGTTTATCTCTGGATGCTTTATTCTGTTCCACTGATCTGTGTCTGTCTGTATGCCAGCAAGATACCATTATGATCACTATAGCTTTAGAATACAGTTAAAAGTCAGGAAATATGATGCTTCCTGCTTTGTTCTCCATTCTCAGGATTGCTTTGGTTATTTGGCTTCTTTTGTTGTTCTGTATGAATTTTAGGATTGTTTTTTCTATTTCTGTGAAAAATGCCTCTGGAATTTTGATAGTGACTGCATTGAATCTATAGAAGGCTTAGTGTAGGATGGACTTATTAACTATATCAACTTTTACAATCTAGGTACATGAGCTATCTTTCGATTTATTTGTGTCTTCAATTTCTTTCATCAGTGTATAGATCTCTTATGTCTTTGTTTAAATTTACTCCCAAGTATTTTATTTCTTTTGATATTACTATAAAAAGGATTTTTTTCTATATTTCTCTTTAAGTTGGTTCATTTTTTTCCATTTTATTTTATTTCTTTTCAGTGTTCCAAAATTCATTATTTATGCAAATGGTTCATTTTTAATGTTCAATGCAACTGGTTTTGTATGTTGATTTTACATTCTACAACTTTACTGAATTCATTTATTCTAACAATTTTTTAGTGGAGTCTCAGAGTTTTCTCTGTATAATACATGTCACCTGCAAAAAGAGAGAATGCTACTTCTTTTTAATTTAAATATCTTTTATTTGAGATTTTTGTCTTTTTTTTTTATTGCTAATTGTTCTAGCTAAAAATTCTAGTACTATGTTGAATGGAAATGGTGAGAGTGGGCACCTTTGTCTTATTCCTGATCTTAGAGGATAGCTAAATGCTTTTCACTATTGAGAATGGTGTTAACTGTTGGCTTCTCATATATGACCTTTAATATGTTGATACATTCTTTTTATACCTAATTTGTTGAGCATTTTTAATCATGAAAAAAAATGTTGGATTTTGTCAAATGTTTTCTCAGCATCTACCAAAATGACCATGTAATGTTTATCCTTTATTCTACTAAGGATCCTTCATTCTTGATTTGTATATGTCGAATCAGCCTTGTATCCCAAAGATAAATCCCACTTGCCTCATGATGTATGATTCTTCTAATATTCTGTTAAATTTGGCTTGCTAATATTTTGTTGAAGATCTTTGCATATATGTTCATCAGGAATATTAGTTTGTAATTTTCTTTTCTTGTAGTAGCCTTATGTGGCTTTGGTATGAGGGTAATGCTTTCCTCATAAAATGTATGGAAGTTTGCAAGTGCTCCATCCTTCTCAATTTGTTAGAAGAGTTTGAGAAGCATTGGTGTTAATTCTTCTCCAAATATTTGATAGCATAGGGGCACCTGGGTGGCTCAGTGGGTTAAGCCTCTGCCTTCGGCTCAGGTCATGATCCCAGGGTCCTGGGGTTGAGCCCTGCATGGGCTCTCTGCTCAGCAGGGAGCCTGCTTCCCTCTCTCCTCTGCCTGCCTCTCTGCCTACTTGTGATTTCTCTCTATCAAATAAGTAAATAAAATCTTAAAAAGAAAATATTTGATAGCATTAATTCATAAAGGCATCTGACTTGAGTCTTTTCCTTGTTAGAAGTGTTTTCTTTTTCTAAAATTTTATTTATTTATGAGAGAAAGAGAGTGGTGGGAGGAGCAGAGGGAAACTACACTGAGCGCCAATCCCAGTGCTCAGGACTCAATCTCAGGATGCTGAGATCACGACCTGAGCCAAAACCAAGAGTGGAATGCACAACTGACTGAGCTACCCAGGAACCGCTTTGTTGGAAGTTTTTTGATTACTCTTTCAATTTCCTTAGTTGTTGTTGTTCCATTCAGATTCTACTCCTTCATGATTCATCCTCTGTAATTTATATCTTTATTTCTCCTATGTTATCCAGTTTGTTGGTGTATAATTTTGGTAGTAGTCTCTTTTTATTCTTTGCATTTCTGTGGTATTAGTTCAACACTGTTTTTGAAAATACTATACTTTTCAAAAATGGTTTTGAAATATCTTGGCATAATTTTCAAAAATCAATGGGTCACATTTGTGTGGTTCTAATTCTGGACTCTTGTTCATTTCTATTCTTTTATGTGCCCATCTTTTGCCAATGCCACACTTCCTTGGTTACTATAGTTATATAATGTGTCTTAAAATATGTCTTGGTATTCTAACTCCTTCTTTCAGGTTATTTTTAACATTTCTTTAGTATTCTCTTTAAAATTGCTTTGTTTTTAACTATATCTCTTAATAAAAATTTTAGGGATTTCTCTCATGATTAAATAATACATAATTCTTCACATTCTACTTAGAATCAATACTCTACCACTTTCATGTAGAAATTTTACTACAGTAAATATCCCTTTACCTCCCTCTTTGTGTTGCAATTCTCTCACATGCTGTATCTGCATACATTGAAAATCCTATCAGAAATGTAATTTTTGCTTTAAACCATGTAACACTTTATAGTACTCAATAAGTGAACAGTTTTATTATATTCACCCAGATATTTGCCATTTCCAATACTTTTTTTTTTTTTCATTCTGGATCTTCTAAGTTTTCTTCTTGTATCATTTCCCCTTTTTCTGAAGAACTCCTTTCAGTAATTCTTTCAGAGCTTTGAATTGCTCCTCAGGTGTGTTGTGAATGTAAGACATCCAATAGTCAGTTTGCATCTTGGGCACTGGCACATCCCATAGTTCAGTTCTCAAAGCCTATGTATTTTTTTAGTTTTAGATAAACAACTGTGCAGTTCACAGGTAGGCCCAGGAGTTCACGAGAACTTTAAGTGGTCACTTTCTCAAGTCCTCCCTTACCAGGATATCCTTTGTACCTCCTGGTTCCCTCTTGTTCCCGTTTTTATTATCTGGCCATATCACTGAGGCTTTAGCTGTCCCACTCTGCCTCATACTCTCCAGAACAGCATTCACATGTAGTGTCAGGCTATAGAACAGCAGAAAAAGAATAGAAAAGAAAAGAGAAAAGAAAAAAAACATGAGGAGAGGAGAGAAGAGGGAGAAAGGAGGAAAAGGGGAGGGGAGGGGAGGGAGGAGATAGTGAGTAAAGTGGAGTGGGAGTGGGGGAGGAGAGGAGGAAAGAAAAAGCCATGGGAATTCATCTCTCTCTCTCTTAAGATCATAGCTTCTCTGACTGGAAAAGAAGTTTTCCCACCTGTTATGGACTGAATGCTTGCATCCCCCTGGCACCAGCTTCACATGAGGAAATTCTAACACCCAATAGGATGCTATTGGGAGGTGGGACCTATAGGAGGTAATCAAATTTAGGTAAATTCATGAGAGCAGAATCACCATGAAGGGATTAGTATCCTTATTAGAAGAGGCGGATACAGCAAGAAGGCAACAATCTGCAAACTAATATGCCTTCACCAGACACCAAATCTGCCAATACCTTGATAGAATTATCAAACTCCAGAATTATGAGAAATAAGTGTTCATTGTTTAAGCCACCCAGTCCATAAAAATTTGTTAATGGTAGTGTGAACTGACTAAGACACTCACCACATTTAGTATTTTGGCTCCTGCAGGTTCCTGTTGGCTTTGCTATTGCCCCTCCCCCAGGATTGCTTGAGGGTTGGGGAGAAAGAAATGGAAAAGTAAATTAATAAGGGAGAGGGGTTCCTGCACTCTTTATTAGCTTTAGAAAGCCCTTTACTACTTTTTAAGACAGAAGTAGAGAACTCCTTGAGCCTTCTCTGCCCACACTAATACCTATTCTTGGGGTTTTGGCTACATTAAGGTCAGCTCAAGAGATACTGAAGTAAACTAAATGGTAAACTCACTGTGAATTTGGTGGTATTTTGAATTCTGGTTTTCTTTCCAATCCTCATCTTTTTCAGCATTATTTACTTCTTAAAGACTTCAAATAGCCACCCCATGAATCCTGCCCATGTTTTATAGCTGTATTCATTGGGAGAGATAGAATGGCATTTATTTACTCCATCTTGCCCGGAACCAGAATATACCATACAGTTATTCTTAATTTATGGGCTTATCATCCCTCACACTTGAGAAATATACTTGTTCCATATGCCTAAATAACGAGGGACTCCAAAAGTTGACATTTATTCCCACAAAATTAAGCCTCTTGAGAATTGCTTCTATGCCACATTACAGTTATTAATATTCCCTTGGCTTCTATCAAAGGTCATTGCCAGAAGCATACATATGATATTTGTAATTATAATCAGTATAAAATTGTTAAGGCCATCACACATACATTATTCAATGACCCCTTACAAAGTCCCATATGAGGTTTCCTTTTTTTATTTAATTAGTACAGTGTTAGGAAGAAAAAATTTATTTCCATTAAGAGACTAAAATGCTTAGAGCTTTCCAATAGTAAGAGCTCTATTAGGAATTATATAACTCATTTTTTCCTGGCTACTAGGAAACTCCAAGACAAATCAGAAGCTTTATTATAGTTGCTATAATTATTATTTCTCCCTGTTCTGAATTTTCTATTTTCCCTTCCACTTATTATTTTATTGCATGTGTATTTGTTACATAGATCCTTAAATTCTTTGCCAAATGAGGCAAAAAATGAATGAGTGAATGAATGAATGAATGAATGAAATATAATGAATAAGTAAAGCTTTAATTAATACTTTTTTAAGATTTTATGATCATCCAATGAAACATAATTTGTTCTTCTGATTTATTTTTTCAAGCAGCAAGATATCTAGGGTCTTGCCTGATTATTTCCTGTCCTAAAGCATTTTCCTCCTACATTTACTTTGACATCTGCAAATGTTAATGGAGTTTCTCTCTGGGATGGGGACCATTAAGTCAAAGAACTGAAGCAAAATGGGCAATGAAAGATTGAATTTGTTCATGCCCATAACAATAGACAGTGATGCTAATGTGCATGGCAATTTTTATTGAATTTATGCAGCATACTGCAGCATCTGGAAACCCTTTGCTTGATTTTGGGATGCAATCAGTTCAAAACCTTAAACATACTCCTCAGGGCTTATTCTCCTATTGATTAGAATTAAAACAAGTTGTCCATATGAAAGCCTGGAGCACTGAGAGGAAGTTAGGGACACAAAATTATTTTACTAGGTGATGAAAATAAAAAGCAATTACAGTGAAGAAACCCACTTCCCAAGAGAAGGTAAGAGCAAAACTTCCATTCACCCACTTGCAGCCCAATTTCATAAAACAGGAAGATGTGACTTTTCTAAAAAATTAACGTCAGCACCAGATTAGAATTGATGAAGTTCTATTTATTGCATCTACTATGACCCTCAGTCCAGACAGTCTCCCACTCACCAGGGCTGAAGCCCTGATGCAGTATGTCTGCAACCTTGCCAGCACTCTGTGCCTCCTTGTAGTATCTCTTAGTAAATAAGCCAGCCCTTCTGCATGTCAAACATTGTTGTGCTACCTCCAAATCAATCCTGTTCCTGCCCTCCAGTCAATTCACTCTGCCCTCCATTTTCTCTTCCCAGACAGCCACCAGGAAAAAAACAAAAAACAAACAAACAAACAAACAAAACCTGCCCTAAAATGCATTTATGTTCTCCTTGTCTTCCCATCCCTTTATTTCCTTTTCAAAGCACATTCTCATTCTCGTTAGCTGTGATGGTTCTCCTTATTTTGAGGCCTCAATATACTGGCTGAATATACAACTCAACCAGCAATGACCTGACAGCTCCCTGCACCCACTCTCAATATTGCCAAGTTGGACAGTTATCCCCCTAATTATGTGGCACATTGGAGATCAATGACAGAATCAAGAAAAAAACCACACAGGTCAATAAGTCTACTGATGAAGAAAGAGTCTCAGAGAATAGAATAATCAGTACAAGATTGAGTCTCATCGTAGGCAAGATACTCTATCCTTTTCTGTCGTGATCAGAAATGGCCATCCATTGCCATTGTCTATACTTAATTTAGGAGTCATCTTAAATTATGCTATCTGCCTGCCTTCCTGCACCCAAATAATAAAGCAGCCAAAGAAATGGGGCTAGACTTCACAGTGATGAGCTGGAAGGGGCATTAAAGTTCATGTGCTTTAAAAGCCATATTTTTTTTCTAACAATTGTAGAAACTGAGACACTGAAGGTGATTTTACCAAAGTCAAAGCAGGAATGCAAACCTAGGATGTTTAATTCACAGCCACCATTTTTCTGTGAGACCATTCTGCTTCTTATGCATACCAAGAAAACTTCCTTTCCTAAACATTCTTACCACTGACTTCTCAATAGCTACTTGATCTCACCATTCCCCATGACATTTTAAATATGTGTCTTTCTCTTGTTTCTCCTTTAAGATAATTTTTAATTCTATAGATAAAGCTTAAATTTCTAGCTTCCTTTACATTCTTCACTTCTATCCTAGTTCAGGCCATTTCACCACTACCATGACCCCATTTTAGCTTCCAAGTTGCTGGCACATTAATATTTCTAAATTTCACATTCTTGTATCATCAATTCCTTGTGCAAAATGCTTTTGTAACCCCTCTTTCCCTAAAACTAAGTGCAAGTTTAATGTCCTCCTCAGCAGAGCCCCAGGTTCTCTCGATGGCCTTATTTCACACTACCCACCCTCATATCATCAGGCAGAAAGTTGATTTCTTGAATAATTAAAATAACAAATCACATAACAAAGATTTAATAGTTAATATACCATGAATCAAAGAACTTAGCATCTTGAGTGTTCTCTGGAAGATTAGAGTTCTGAGGCAGAAATGGCCCATCAGCAAAAATCATCATTATTCTCCTAATGCCAACCATGAATACATAAAACACTGTCAGGTACTCTATCAAGTACTGGAAATAAAAGGTGATTGTACCTGACCTCAAGAAACTCATCATTCTATAAAGAACATGGCACTATTATAGCAAATCCTAATTCAAGCAGATGCATGCTATCTCAAGGCAGTAATAAAGTGTTGTGGAAGCTTTTTAACAAATTAAACACCAATTAAAAACTTGTTTCATATTGTTTCATATTACTGATTCCTCTGTATATTATCTATTTGTATATATATACATATATCTGCTCCCCAACTGCTCTTTTGAACTTCTGTTTCTGTTACCTGTTGTCATGAGTTCACCTTAGGGCATTCAGAAACATGAAGGCCAGGCTAGAGCTCAGCAGCCAAGGCTATCGACTAGTATGTGGAGCAGAATGAGGAATCAAGTTGCAGACCTATAGCCTGATGCACACCTGTAGTCTGATGACCATTAACACATAGAGGGTACTAGCTGTTCAACAAAGGGTTAGACTTGGCCTTAGATGTAGGGTCAAGACGAACAAAGAAAGGGTGGTGTCCTCAATATTAATCAAAACAATGCCTGATTTTGTTTAGGATTTAAAGTGTAAACATTATTTTACATATATAATGTCCTCATAGTCCTATTAAGATAAGGAGAGAAGAAACACATCATACCTGGTTTATAAATGACCCACATGAGAGATGTCCTATCTGCTGGATAGTTGATTTTGATTGAGTGAATAACTATCTCAGTGATTGATCAATGATCCATAGTAAAAGTGACAGTTCTTATTTCTCAACAAGACAAGATAGGGGGAAGGTGTAAACCATTTTATCAATGAAGAACTAAAGCTTAAAGAGAATGTGGCTAGTCCCCTAACAACCAACTCATAAGTAGGCCCAGAGTTTGAATTTGAGCTCTCTGAGAACAAGTTAAGAATTATTTTCATTATAGTGTGTTTATGTACAGATCAGCCTTTCTGGCACCCTTGGTGGTACCATGTGAACAGTTTCCTGAATATCAAGCTAAATCTACAACTGCTAACATAGAAAGGATTTAAAAATCTACCTTAGCTGTAGGGTGTATCTAACTAGAATTACCCTAGGATCAAGGTAAAGAAAAAACAATGTCTTCTGCCTCATTCCTTTCTGAACCTCCAAATTCTGGCTCTCACAAATACACACACACACACACACACACACACACACACACACACACATACACACGTATGAACTGCAAAGGGTGAAAAGGGTAATAGTTAAATAATTAGGTAGAAAAAAAATGCTTTAAATTCCTCTCTAGAAACATGACACAAAAATTAAATTTTTTCCTTCTTCCCTTGGTAGTTTATTCCAGTATAGTTTATTTATTCTTTTTTAATATCAAGCTTTCATAATCTACATGCATATTAATAGTAATTTTACTTCTTCTTTTATGTTCTTTTCTTGTCATTGAATGGTACAGCTGGGTGAAAAACAAGTCTGAGAATAGATGAAAGGAAAGCAGGAGCCTTTTCACCCACGCTAGACCTTAAAAGTTAAAATGAGCACTTTGTATAATATAGGCTTTGAATAGGAGCCAAAAATGGGGTGGAGAGAGAAGTCTCTCATTTGCAGATGGGTGTCTGGATTTTGGAAGTATAAGAGAATATCTAATTGCTGTGTACACAGGCGCCAATTGCTACAATGATCTGCTGGATAAGTACAAATAAAGTCGGTAGAAAAAAACTAAAAAAATAACAGTGGGGGTGGATCTGTAGGTGGTCCTAAAATTCATAAAAAGGAGTTCGAATCTGATGAGGGAAAAAATAAAACAATGAAAATAAGAAAAAATGATGTTTGAATGAATCATCCTTAACTATTCCATAAGAAAATACTTGGAAACAAAATTTTAAAATCAGTTAATGCACCACTTAAAATAATAACTCAAAATACTCTAAGTCAATGGAAGTTGAAATATGGAATTAAATGTCATCTAACTGTCATCACCCTCAAAAATGTATTTGCTGAGGTTTCACACATGCATAGACCAACATCTAGCAAATCATCAGAATTTTTTGAGCTTATAATTTTTTTTAAAGAACTGATATGGAAAAATAATTTTTAAATGCTTTTTCTAAAATAACAAGTAAATCTATGATATACATGTATGATTACATCATATACTATATGTGTATCTATAATCATGTAATATATATTCTATACATATAGATAATATACAGAGGAATCAGTAATATGAAACAAATTTTTAATTGGTGTTCTAGGAGTAAAGAAAAATGCTGTCAACCTGCTCAGCTAGTTTCCAATCACACATCTGCAAAAGGAAAAAAAAAAAAAAGCTACAAAATACATTGTGTGATTATGGTGAGTTTTCCACTGTGCTAAACTAATTGGTTCAAATCAATCTTCCACCATGAAAAAGAGGAAGGGAAGGAGATGGGAAGGAAGGAAGGGAGGGAGGAAAGAAGGGAAGGATGGAGGGGACATCTTAAAGGGAGGTAGACAGACAAGAAAGAAGTAGAGAGTAGTGAAAGAATAGGAAGGAGTAAGAGAAGATTGACAAGGCAACAAATAGTATCTACTAGGACCTTTCATATCACAAACTCATTTCGTTGACACAACAGCCATGCCTTGTGACTATAATTTTTTTTTTAAAGATTTATTTACTTATTTGACAGAGAGAGATAGGGAGGGGACAAGCAGAGGCAGAGGGAGAGAGTAGCTTAAACAGACTCTGTGCAGAGCCTAGAGCCTGGAGCCTGAGGCAGGGCTGCATTTCACCACCCTGAGATCACAACCTGAGCTGGAATCAATGGTCAGTGGCTCAACCAACTGAGCTACCCAGCTGCCCCTGTAACTATTATTAATAGCATTTTCTAGATGAGCAAATCCATGCTCAATAAGTATAGGTACTTGTTCACAACCAATAAATGACAGATCTAGATTTTCAACCTAGAAGAGTAGTCCCACAATAAGGTACCTCCTTAACTCCAGGCTCTACCTTGGGCTCTCCAAGGTGTTTGTTGCAATGCTGTGGGTCCATGGAGGTGCTTGCTCTCCCATCAGAAGAACCTGCTGCAGGGAGCACAGATGATTGGCAACCTCCTTCTGCCACGCTTTTGAACCCACTGAGGATTCACACCATACCTCTTGCAAGTGCTCTCACCCAGTAAATGAACACAGCAGTATATGAACCAGGCAATTCCTGCCAACATGAGATCCTTCTAACAGGTATCTTTAGCACAGGGATGTCCCACTAATAGGGCTGAATGAAACTTTCTTAGAACCATGCTGGCATATGAAGTTCTTATCCAATCCTTCCTTCCTTCTTTCTCTTCTTTCACAGATGGCAGACCTACATTTCAATCTGAGGATTCTTGCCATCTCCTGACCCCCTTGTAGGTCTAATCCCAGCTCAGTGTTTATTCCTCAAAGATCATGAATGGACATAAATGCCATGGGTAGATCCAGACTCTTACAGTCTGGCTGTAACCTAGGTAAGACAAGCTATGAATTTATATACAATTCCCACTTACCTTAACCTCCAGAGAAAATCATGGTAGACCATAAAATTCTTTGCCAATACACCACTACTAATGATTAATCAAAACCACCAGAAGAGGACATGCTGCCCATTGAAAAATCATGATTCCAGCTAGAATTGAAGGCACACAGGACTCTCCTTAGTGTGAGTTACAATCTAGAAGAGAGAGAGAGCATGGAGTCCATTCAAGCTAGTCTAGATCTGAGGGTCAGAATGATGATAAGATACTTAAGGGGTGATTCAAAAAAAAAACTATACCCCCCTGTAGATCATCACTGTCATTCCTAAGTTCCTTTAAAAGATTCTGGGATTTTTCCACACCTCTGAGAAGGAAGAGGCATTGTCACAGACATATAAACCTATACCAGTCCACTTCAGACCACACCCTCATTCTCATACCTTCCCTTCAGTTACTGCAAATTTCTTCTGTCCACATCAATCTCTAATTCAAATAGGTTCACATTTTACAGGAGAAAATGTTTCATAAGTTAGAGAATGGAAGGATAGCAATCCTTGTGATACACTGATATTCACGGTTTCACAACATTTTTCTTATAATTTATATAAGATTGATGTAAGTAACATCCCAGCCATGAAAATAAAACAAACACAACACAGTGGAATGTCCATAATTATATATAAAAATGTTGACAAATCAAATTTTGTATACAGTAAACACAGAAAGGTCACTGATTAGAAATTTAAAACTTTTCCTTTTCCTTTTTTAGACAAATCCAATATACTAACCACATTTTTATGCAGGCATATCAGATTACCATATGCCTCTGTTATTACTATATCTTAACATAAAGCCTCTATCTCAATGTCAATTTCTCTCTACCTTTTCCACCCTCAATACACACACAAAAATCTATCTCTTCCACAAAAGGCTGTCATGCAGCACCTTCAACTTTCTTCTTTATATGTCCACGGGCCCCTTGGTTGCATTTCCCCCAGCAAGTTCTTGGTGCCCACTACTGTGCCTCATTCTTCCCATTGTGAACCTTACTAAGCAAAGCTGTCTTCTTCTTTTTTTTTTTAAGATTTTATTTATTCATTTGACAGACAGAGATCACAAGTAGGCAGAGAGGCAGGCAGAGAGAGAGAGAGGAGGAAGCAGACTTCCTATTGAGCAGAGAGCCCAATGGGAGGCTCCATCCCAGGATCTTGAGATCATGACCTGAGCCAAAGGCAGAGGCTTTAACCCACTGAGCCACCAGGTGCCCCAGCACAGCTGTCTTCTACCTTCACCTAGGGTCATTACAAGCAACATAGGTTTGGTGTCAGGTAACAATAAAGGTGGTAGAATAGGAGTGGGTAAAGGGTAATTCTCCTTCTTTTAAAAATAGACTTCAACATTTTAAGAACCTAAGGGTGCCTGAGTGGCTCAGTCTGTTGAGCATCCATCTCTTGGTTTTGGCTTAGGTCGTGATCTCACAGGTCCTGGAACTGAGCACCCAACAGGCTCCAGGCTTAGCAGGGAGTCTGAAAGTCTGCTTAAAGATTCTCTCCCTTGGCCCCTACCCACAAGTGCTTTCTCTCTCTCAAATAAATAAATCTGTTAAAAAAGAAAAAAAAATCACTTTGGAAGCTGGGGACAAGGAAATGCTGTACTTGAAGCCACAGAAAAGAAGATAGGGAAACAACTTAAAAAAAAAAAAAAAAAAAAACAACTGTATATACCCAGAAGTTCTTTATGAACTAGGCAGAGGATAGCAACCCAATATTAGAAATAAGGAATGTGGGGCTCTGGGTGCCTCAGTCGGTTAAGCATCTGCCTTCAGCTCAGGTCATGATCCTGGTGTCCTGGGATCGAGTTCCACATCATCAGGCTTCCTGCTCAGTAGGGAGTCTGCTTCTCCCTCTCCCTCTGTGTGCTAGCTTGCTTTCTTGGTCTCAAATAAACAAATAAATCAAAAGAAAGGAAGAGAGGAAGGAAGGAATGAAGGAGAAAAGAAAAGAAAAGAAAAGAAAAGAAAAGAAAAGAAAAGAAAAAAAAAAAGGAGGAATTTTACACACTGCCCACCAGATGCCCTCTTCCAAATTACAAAGGAGAAGATTTCAAAGGAAGCAGGCTCTTAATTCTGAATTCTGCTATTCTTATTCAGTGATAATGTCTTTAAATCCTATATGTCAAAGACAAGACAATTAAATAATTGGCTCAAATCTGAAATATAAAGAGTTTTATTCAGCATCTCATGCTAAAATTAGCATCTTTAGAATTAAAATGTAAATATTACAGCATAGCAAAATAATCCCATCCTTTAAATGAAAAATGTGATATCATAACATCTAGAATGTAACTACTGCCCTCCTTATATCTTAAACTGGATTTAGACCAAAATCCTAAATCTCAACAATCACTAGTATGAATTTTCTCTTAAAATAGTAATTTTTTTAAAATAAAAATAAATGATTTTTGTATGGCTGGCTGAAATTGCTTCACTCTAATTCTTCTAATGCTTCACTCCTGAAATGAATTCCCAAGGACTAAAGTAAAAGCAACTCTTACATTTGACTTGGCATTTTCCATTTATTGCTTTCAGCTTTAAATGGCAAAGCATTATTCTTATCATCAAAAATAGCACTGAACTACAGAAACCTTAAGTAATATATGGTATTGGTTACAACAGTTGTAACCCACTGTAAGAAAAGCTAATATATACAAAAAACACTTATTTCTAAAAATTGAGACTGTTTGTTAATATTACCAGAGGTTTCCTTGCTTTCAAAAATTATTTGCTAAAGAATTTTTCAGTTGTATTGTATAATCTATTTAATATTAAGCAATAAATGATTAAATAGTGACCTCTGGGAGACTGTCACCTGGAGAATATTTAATAGAGTTGGTTAAGAAGTGCCACAGGGCAGTACAAGTGGGAGATTCTTTTTTAGTAAGACCACCAGACAGAAAATCCTTTACCAATCAAATGGCCACAAAAATCTTCCTATAAACATAATATACAAAGTGAATGAATTCACAAGGAAAAAAGAGTGACATACAGCTACATAGCCATTTAAAAAGGCAAGTTGTAAAAGAATGTTAAATGACACCGAAATCTTTCACTACTAGTGAGGGGAAAAAAAAAAGTCACAAAAGAGTATTTCAAGGATAAGCCCTGTTTTTTAAAGTTATGCAAAAAAGTATTTACATAAATTTATAAACTTACAGAGGATATACCAAGATATTAGGATAATAGTTGACATTTTTTCTATTTTTACATAATTCTGTATTTTCCATTTTTTTTAAGTGACCACAACTTTCTTTATAACCCGTTATATCAATCAGCGCAGACTACATTTTACTATGGTAACAAATAACCTCTTGTCTTTACTCAAGAAAAGTTTATTCTTGTTTATTTATCAGTATAGGCAGGGAGGTTCCACTCATAGAATCAAGCAGGAACCCAGATTGATGGAGTCTTCATCTCCACACACTCTTTCATGATCACTGAGACCAAAAAGAGCACTGTGGTGAATTGTGCACAGCTCTGAAAACTTCTATTTGGAAGTGACACATGTTGCTAACACTCACAATTCTTCAGAAAAGCAAATCATATGGCCAAAGTTAACTTTGCTGTAGGTAGGCAGGATAATGGGGACCCAGGAGAAGTGGTTAAAAATCCTAGATGGATATAAAATCACAAGAATAATAGCTAATTTTTAAAAATATATTCTAGATTTTTCAAACTTTCCAAAATACCATGTATTTTTTGTAATATCTTTGAAAGAAAGCACTCTCAACAAATATTATTCTTAAAAAGTAAAAAAAAAAATATTATCACAATACACAGGGGGAAAAAAGTTATCTTCCAAATAAAGAAAATAACATCACCAGAGAATATTCACCTTACCACTTACAAAGTAAAGTAAGCTTACATACTGGAGAGAAAATAAGACTCAGCATATCTCAATGATCCTACTGTTCAAAGTAAAGCCCATAAGTGAAAGTATGAACGGTAAAAATTACAAAAGTAATAAAGATAAGTATTTCTACAAAAATTGGTCAGGGAATTAAAAAAATAAAAAGATATAAAATATGACACTATCTACATAAAACATGGGAGGGGAAGGAGTAAAGAATGGGTTTAAACTTAAGCAACCATCAACTTAATATAGACTGCTATATGCAGAAGATGTTATGAAAAAACCAAATGGTAACCACAAATCAAATACCAGTAGCAGATATGCAAGGAATAAAGAGAAAGGGATGCAAATATATCATGAAAGAAAGCCAATAAATCATGAAAGACATCAAGAAAAGAAAGGATCAGAGAAAAATCTATAGAAACAACGATAAAACAAGTAATAAAATGACCATAGAGACAAATCTACCAGTAATTACTTTGAATATACATTGACTAAACTCTCCAATCAAAAGATATTGGGTAATAGAGGGGATAAAAAAACAAGACCCATTATATGCTGCCTACAAGAGACTCATTTCAGACTGAAAGAAAGTGAGGATGGGTGCCGAGGTGGCTCAGTCAGTTGCGTCTGCCTTCAGCTCAGGTCATGATCCCACGGTCCTGGGATCGAGCCCCACAAAGGACACTCTGCTCAGTGAGGTGTCTGCTTCTCCCTCTACTTCTCCCCCCATTCATGCTTGCCCCTGCTCTCCCTCTCTATCTCTCTCTGAAATAAATACATAAAATCTTTAAAAAAATAAAAAAGTGAGGGGACAGAGAAACATTTATCATGCAAATGGTTGCCAAAAGAAAGCTGGAATAGCAATACTTAATATAAGACAAAAAAGACTCTAAAACAAAGACTATACAAAATAATAGGAAAAAACACTATATAATAATTAAGGGACCAATCCAATATGAAGTTATAGCAATTATATTTATGTGCCCAACATGGGAGCACCCAAATACATAAAGCAGTTAATAACAAGCATAAACTAATCAAAAAGTAATACAATGATAGCAAGGGAGTTTAGCACCCCACTTACATCAATGGACAGATCATCCAGACAGAAAATCAACGAGGAAACAGTGGCTTTTAAAGACACATTGGACAAGACAGATTTAACAGACATATTCAGTGCATTCCATCTTAAACCAGCAGAATGTGCATAGTTTTAAAGTGCATATGAAACAATCTCCAGGTATATAGTTCATATATTAGGCCACAAAACAGGTCTTAACAAATTCAAAAACAATCAGTCATACCATGCATCTTTTCTAACCACAATGCTATGAAACTAGAAGTCAACAAGAAAAAATCTGGAAAGACCACAAATACATGGAGGTTAAATAACATGCTATAAAGCAACAACTGGGTCAACTAAGAAATCAAAGAAATCAAAATTTACATGGGGACACCTGATAATGAAAACCAATGATCCACAACCTTTGGGATGCCACAAAAGTGGTTCTAAGAGGGAAGTATATAGCAATACAGACCTACCTCAAGAAGCAAGAAAAAATCTCAAATAAACAACCTAACCTTACATCTAAAAGAGCTAGAAAAAGAACAAAATCCAAATCCAGAAAAAGAAAGATATAATAAAAAGAGCAGAAATAAAGGATATAGAAACTGAAAAACAAAAGAACAGATCAATGAAACCAGGAGATGGTTCTTTGAAAAGATCAACAAAATTGCTAAGCCTCTAGCAAGATTCATAAAATATAGAGAGAGAGAGGACACAAATAAACAAAATTACTAATGAAAAATGAGAAATAGCAACCAACACCACAAAAATAAAAAAAGAAACTATAACAAAATATTATGAAAACCAAATGCCAACAAACTGGACAACTTAGAAAAAGTGGATAAATTCCTGGAAACATATAACCTACCAAAACTAAAGCACGAAGAAATAGAAAATTTGAACAGACCAACCACCAGCAATGAAATTGAATCAATAAACACGCACCCCCCCAAAAAAAAAGTTCAGGACCAGATACCTTCACAGGCAAATTCTACCAAACTTTTAAAGAGTTAACACCCATTCTTTTCAAACTATTCCAATAAATACAAGAGGAAGGGAAACTTCCAAATTCATTCTATGAAGCCAGTTATCACCCTGATACCAAAACCAGACACATTGATACCAAAACCAGATAACTCCAGGCCAATAACTCTCATCAATATAGCTGTAAAGATCCTCGACAAAATATTAGCAAAACAAATCCAACAATATATTTAAAACATCATTCACCTTGATCAAGTGGAACTTATTCCCCCATGCAAGGGTAGTTTAACATTTGCAAAACAATCAATGTGATACATCACATCAATAAGAGAAAGGCTAAAGGGGTGCCTGGGTGGCTCAGTCAGTGAAGTGTCTACCTTAGGCTCAGGTAATAATCCCAGGGTTCTGGGATCATGCCCCACAGAGGGCTACCTGCTCAGCAGGGTGTATGCTTCTCCCTCTGCCCCTCCCCCCATTCATGTTTGCATTCACTCATGCTCTCTTTCTCTCTGAAATAAATAAATAAAATCTTAAGAAAAAGAGAATGGATAAAAACCATATAATCATTTCAATAGATACAGAAAAACCATTTGATAAGGTATAACATTCATTTGTGATAAAAAATCCTCTGCAAAGTAGGTCTAGAGGGAACATATCTCAACATAGAAATGTCCTTATATGAAAAACCCACAGCCAATTATCATACTCAATAGTAAAACACTGAGCACTTTTCCTCTGAAGATAGGAACAAGACAAAGATGTCCACTCTCACTACTTTTATTTAACATAGTATGGGAAGTCTTAGCCACTGCAATTGGGCAGCATAAAAAAATAAATTGTATCCAAATCAGTAAGGAAAAAGTAAAATTTTCACTCTTTGCAAATGACATAATAATATAGGTAGAAAACCCTAAAGAATCCATAAAAAAACTACTAAAATAAATGAATTCAGTAGAGTCACAGGATACAAAATCAATGTACATAAATCTGTGACATTCTTACATGCTAATAATGAAGCAGCAGAAAGTGAAACTAAGAAAACAATCCCATTTATAATTATACCAGAAACAGTACAATATCTAGGAATAAACTTAAATAAAAAGGTGAAAGGCCTATATTCTGAAAACTATTAAGCACTGATAAAAGAAATTCAAGATGACACAAAGAAATGGAAAGACATCCCAGGCTCATGGGTTGAAAGAACAAATACTGTAAAAATGTCCATATCACCCAAAGCAATCTACACATTTAATGCAATCGCTATCAAAATATCAATAACATTTCTCACAAAACTAAAACAAATAATCCTAAAATTTATGTGGAACTAGAAAAGACTCCAAATAGCTAAGGCAATCTTGGAAAATAAAAACAAAACTGGAAGTATCACAATTCCAGATTTCAAGTTATATTACAAAGCAGTATTAAATAAAACAATATGGTACCAGCATAAAAATAGATAAATAGATCAAGAGAATAGAACAGAAAACCCAGAAAAAAACACATAATTATATGGTCAGTTACTCTTCAACAAAGCAGGGAAGAATACCCAATGGGAAGAAGACAGTCTCTTCAACAGATTGTGTTGGGAAAACTGATCAGCAACATGCAACGGAATGAAACTGGACCACTTTCTATACTAGCTACAAAAACAAATTCAAAATGGATGAAAAACCTAAAGATGAGATCTGAAACCATAAAGATCCTTGAAGACAGCACAGGAAAGTAATCTTTCTGACATTGGTGGTAACATTTTTCTAGATAGATCTCTAGATTGATTCGAAACAAAAGCAAAAATAAACTATGGGACTATGCCAAAATAAAGTTTCTGCACAGCAAAGGAAAAAAATCAACAAAATGGGAGTATATATTTGCAAATGATATATCCAATAAAGGTTTAGTATCCAAAATATGCAAAGAACTGATACAACTGGATACCCAAAAAATGAATGATCCAATTAAGAAATGGGCAGAAGGGCGCCTGGGTGGCTCAGTGGGTTAAGCCTCTGCCTTCGGCTCAGGTCATGATCCCAGGGGCCTGGGATCGAGTCCCGCATCAGGCTCTCTGCTCAGCAGGGAGCCTGCTTCTCCTCATCTCTCTCTGTCTCTCTGCCTACTTGTGATCTGTCTCTCTGTCAAATAAATAAATAAAATCTTTAAAAAAAAAAAAAAAAGAAATGGGCAGAAGACATAAACATATTTCTCCACAAAAGGCAGACAGATGGCCAACAGACACATGAAAAGATGCTCAATATCCTTATCATCAGGAAAATGCAAATCAAAACTACAATAAAATATCATCACCTCAAACCTGTCAGAATGGCTAACATCAAAAGCAAAAGAAACAAGTATTGGCAAGGATGTGGAGAAAAAGGAGCCTTCATCTGCTGTTGGTGAGAATGCAAACTGGTGTAGCCACTGTGGAAAACAGTAAGGAGGTTCCTCAAAAAATTAAAAATAGAACTACCCTACTATCCAGTAATCGCCTGCTGGGTACTTACCCAAAAAAAAAAAAAAAAAAAAAAAAAAAGCCCAGAGAGCTAGAGAGTACTATGCTAAGCAAAATAAATCAGTCAGAGAAAGACAAATACCATATGATTTCACTCATAGGTGGAATTTAAGAAACACAACAGAGTAAAGGAAAAAAAAAAAGAGAGAGAGACAAACCAAGAAACAGACCCTTAATTATAGAGAACAAACATGGTTACCAGAGGGGAGGTGGGTGGGAGGTTGACAGAAATGGGGGATGGGGGTTAAAATACACTTACCATGATGAAAAACAACAACAAAAATAAAATAAAATAAAATAAAAATTTATTTATTGTGCTCTTAGCTATAGCCTCACACCATTATAGGGCTTGGGACAAAGCAATGAACAAAGCAGAGGTACTCCCTGCTCTGGCCGGCTTACGTTCTAACGTGGGGAAGGGGGATGGACAACGGAGCATGTCTAGATGGCGACTGGTAAGCACATACTTCTCTGCAGAATGCGGGGACACAGAAGAATAGGGGGAGGTGCCTGAGACAGAGGGGCCAGGTAAGACCTCTATGATGAAGTAACACTGAAGCACAAACCTGACGGAACTGGGAGAACAAGCCAGGAGGCTGTCTAGGAGAAGCGTTCCAAGCAGAATAGCAACTGCAAGACCCATAAGGTGGAGCCCGACGTTGGCACTGGAGTAGCCAGGAGGCTGGTGGAGCTGGGAGCAGAGCTGACAGGAGCGGAGCTGTAAGAAAGAGGATCAGGGAGGTAGCCAGGTGTGCAATCAGGGACCTTGTGGGTGATGATAAGAAAGGGCTTTGAATTGTATTCTTTGTACAAAGGAAAGCCACTGCAAGTTTTGAGCAGAGAAGTGACATAATCTTACTTTCAGTTGAAAAGGATTTCTCTGGTTGCTATGGAAAATAGAGAGTCTGGGGCAGAAGGAGGCCAATCTCTTGGAGGCGACCGCAACAGTCAAAATGAGACCGCCTGAAATACAGTGAGAATGGAAGAGGTGATGAAAAGAGTGAGGGTATCATTTCAAGGAGAGCCAGCAGTACTTGTGGATGGATTGGGTGTGGTATGTGAGAGAGAGGAGTCAAATAATATTCTCATATCACTTTATGGTGAAGTACGGACTGGAGGAACCCCTCTATGGATGAACCCTATGTAACAACTACTAATGCCCAAAGCAGGAAAAATAAAATTCAAAGCATCCCCATACCTCATATAGAATTCTTTTTTTAACAAATCCTATTTCTTTCTTTTAAGATTTATTTATTTAGAGAGCATGAATGAGCAGGGGAAAGGCAGAGTGCAATGGAGAGAGACTCTCCAACACAGAGCCCAGAGTGATAATCGATCTCACAACCCCAAGATCATGACCTGAGTGGAAACCAGGAGTCAATAGCTTAGCTGACTGAAGCAGCCAGGTGCCCAAGAGACTGTATTTCTCCGTCTGTGTGGTTTCCTGTTACAATTTCAAAATGGGTTCTAATATAAAAACAAAACCAAAAAAACACCTAATGTGCATAGGACTTTTCATACCCACCAAGGTCAAGCACTGTACCTTTGGTAAGTGATAATTACATGTGGTCTGAAAATAGTCCTTTCTGATTCATCTGTGGATTTAGGGGTAGGTCTTGAGAACCTAAAGTGCAGTTATTGAGAAGCAGTATAAATAAGACAAGGACAGAACTGGATATACCACAGTCATAGAGATTACTTTCAAAAGAAGCCTTGATTGCTAACAGTCTCTTCCCAACACTTTTATTTAATACAAAGAATAGGATCAATCTTTTCCTCAGCAATTCTTTATATTTATATCCTGGTGTTCTCCCATGGTATAATTTGACAAACTGTCCAATACTAATGTGACTTAAGACTGAGGGAAATATTAAGGTAACTATTAAAGTTTTTAAAATTTAAATATCCTAGGGAGAAAAGTCAAAAGCGATTATCTATAAATTTTGTGAAACACAAATTTAGACATGAATCTTGGGAAGACTAAACATCAAAAGCAAAATAACAAAGAACTGTGAAAGCCTTTGACAGCCAAGACGACCTGGAGAAAAAAGCAATTATCGTAATGGAACCACAAAAGAGAAGGCAGAAATTATACTAGGTTGAAAAATCATCAGCAAAAAATTTCAGTGAGAGAAGAGAAGGTGTGTTGACTTGTTATGCATAGAGTCACTCAGAAAGAAATACCCCTGACACACAGTTACAGATTTTCCCTACCTTCTTTCCTTCATCATTCTTCTCCAACTAAGGAATCTCTCTTTCAGTCATCCCTCCCTTGTTAACCACTTGTTAAAACTACAATCTTACCTTCTTCATAAAGTCTTCCTAGACTTATCTATGAGGATGATACGTTTTTATATCAAGTATGAAAAATAAGGCTTCCTCAATAGGCAGGAAAAAATGATTTTGAACAAAGTTTAGTGAGAACTGATTCCCATGTTTAAAAACAAAACAAAAAAAAAATCTTCACACCAAAGCTTTATGAAAAACATTCCCAAAATAACCAAGGAATGATTTGTACAAATCCTGTCTTACTCTTTAGTTTCTCTGGCATAGTTGTGTGCCCTTCTGGGGCTAGAGCCAAATATGCTTTGATCCCTCTGTATAAAAATAAGTCTCTATCATATGATCTCCCTGATATGAGGAAGTGGAGATGCAACAGGGGGGTTAAGGGGGTAGGAGAAGAATAAATGAAACAAGATGGGATTGGGAGAGAGACAAACCATAAGTGACTCTTAATCTCACAAAACAAACTGAGGGTTGCTGGGGGGAGGGGGATTGGGAGAAGGGGGGTGAGGTTATGGACATTGGGGAGGGTATGTGCTATGGTGAGTGCTGTGAAGTGTGTAAACCTGGCGATTCACAGACCTGTACCCCTGGGGATAAAAATATATTATATGTTTATAAAAAAAATAAAAATAAATATTTAAAAAAATTCGGGCAAAAACAAAAAGTCTCTAGAAGGTCAAGAAAAGGGGCTATTAAAAAAAAAGAAGTATTGAATAAATTAAGTGGGAAAAGAAGGCAAAGAATGGATAACATACCCAACATGACATCTTTGCCTTAATTATCTGTATGTTGATAGACTAATATTTACTCATTACTTAATAGATAAATAGCTTCCATTCTGCCATTCACTTTTTTAGGTTGCACAAGTACCCAGACTAGTGGTTCTCACTTGTGATTTGGGAGGGAGGGAATTTGACTGATTATTACAGTCTTCATGGAATGTACTTTGAAACTTCCCACAGGTGGGTCGAGTGCCCAGATGCCCTCCCTTATCCCTTCAACCCAATGGAGAACTACTAGCCTGGGTGTGAATTGTTGTGAATAAAATCAATTCTACCCTCTTTTTCTAAGCCTCTTATACCGGCGGAGGAAATATCCCTATTTTTAGTCAAATATAACAACATAAGACCTGACTTAATGTTCAATATCAATATGGCTAAGCTGGATCATATTAGGTATTTACCTAATGACTCCCCAAAAAGACTACCAGAAAATCTGTTGAGCAAAGAACATTATGTTTGTTAGACCTACTTCAGTAACACCACCTTAACAGCAAGAGTAGTGTCTCGGAAAAAAAGTGGTATGGAGAGGATATTTATAGATCTTGGGATCTGGGTTCAAATGATTTAAGGAATTTTTTCTGATTGGTGGAATAATAATAATTATAATAATTATATTATGTAATTATTATATAATAATTATTCCATAATAATTGGTGAAATAATCATTTCTGATTGGTGGAAGCAAGTGTCTTATAAAGAGCCTTAAGAAGTAAGCTATTGCTTGAGAAATAAGCTGCTTGCTCAGGTGTGTAGTCTATTGCTGAGAGAGGAGGGCTGTTTGCCCAGATGAGCAAATTATTTGCCTGAACAAATTAGTTTTCAAAAATGTTCTGAAGTAAACACGGAGGTTATTTACTGGTTTACAGTCCTCTTTCTTATCTTCCTGAATAAGAATTTCCTGGAACAGTTAGGTCTTGCTGGTTCAGGTGGCCTTGGTTATTAGTCCCAAGGTTCAAGTTATGTAGATTCAGGTGGTTTCCTTCATACTACAAAGGCCAGCAGATGATTAAAAGTTCAATTCATAATACATAAGGGGGACAAAAGGTCAATAAGGTTAGAAACAAACAAAAAGGACATATGGAGCTGTGAGTAGAAAAATGAGTCACTAGATCTGTACTTGGGAAGACACGGACTAGGCAGGAATGAGAAGTCAGTCATGTTAAGTAAGACATCACAGAGACGAAGAAAATTGAGAAGGGCCCATTTGTTTATTTGCACTAGCTAAAGAAAGCAAAAGGTATAGACCCGATTTAAGGTGCCAGATAGAGTGGAGAGGTCAACGACACCCTTGCTTCTCAGATCATTTCCTATTTAGAGAAAGAGTAGGACCTTCTACTCTACTCGAGTAGAGTGGTCGAAAGGGAGCAGTAGGAGGAGGGCACTTGTGATGAGCACCACTCCTGGTAAGGATGTGCTGAATCACCACATTGTATAACTGAAACTAATATTACACTGTGTGGACTAACTGGAATTTAAATAAAACCTTTAAAAAGGGGGAGCGTTTGGGGTGCCTGGGTGACTCAGTGGGTTAAAGCCTCTGGGTTGTGATCCCAGCGTCCTGGGATCGAGCCCTACATCGGGCTCTCTGCTCAGCGGGGAGCCTGCTTCCCTCTCTCTCTGCCTGCCTCTCTGCCTATCTCTTTCTGTGAAATAAATAAATAAAATCTTTTAAAAGTAAATAAATAAATAATAAAAATTAAAAAATAAAAAAGGGGAGCATTAGGGGAAAATTGATGAGATTTGATTAGATCTTAGGTAATACTATTATACCAAGGTTAGGTTCCTGATTGTGATCACTGCACTAGATTATGTAAAATATTAACATTAGGGAAAGCTTAGTGAAGGATCTACAAGATCACCTAATACTTTACATAATCACTAGATTATGTAAAATCACATGGGATTTCACTCATATGTGGAATTTAAGAAGCAAAACAAAGGGGGAAAAGTGAAAAAAAAGTAGTTAAGAAAGAAGTAAGCCAAGAAACAGACCCATAACTATAGAGTACAATCTGATGGTTACCAGAGGGGATGGAGGTGGGTGGGATGGGGGAAATAGGTGATGGGGAGTAAGGAGCCTACTTGTGATGAGCACCAGGTGTCATATGGAGGTGTTGAGTCACTATTTTGTACACCTGAAACTAATATTACATGTATGATAACAAACTGGAATTTGACTAAAAACTTTAAAAAGTAAAAAAATAAAGGTATTCAAATCAGCATATATACTTTTTTTTAACAGTGAAATCACCTGGAATTAGTCTATAGGCCATAAGTTTTCGATGCAGGTAAATTCTAGAATTTAAGGGAAAAGACTCAATAAGATATTGTGGTGCTTATCTAGCCCAACAATGGAAAAGTAGACCAGAGGTCAAGACAGAAGAGTAGTTCAGTACTGAAAGAGCTGATGTTTGATGCACTTTGGAAGTAAGACCGCAGGCCTAAAATATTTTCAAAAAATGACTTACCCATTTAATGAAAAGTCTGCATCCAGAAAGAAATGAGGGCAGCAACCACCAGACTTCTGATGAATGTCTCACCTCAAACCATAACACATCGCTGTGTGTGTTTTGTTTTGTATAAGCCCATCCCACAATTCCCTCCTTTCCACAGCTCTGCAGGAATTGTTTTTGGATCCACAGGGGAGGGAACCTGTTACACTTGAAAGTAAATAAATGTCAAAAAACGAAAACATTTATTTGAGAAGTGATTTGGGTATCTAGTTTGAAAATAGTAAGAGTAACAATAAAGGAGGTCAAATCTATCTATCGATTGACAGATATTCTTAAGGATTTTATTCATTTATTTGAGAGATAGAGAGCTCACAAAAACAGGGTGGGGGGAAGAAAAGGGAGAGAGAGAAAGGAGCAGACTCCCCTCTGAGCAGGGAGCCCAGCTCTCAGGGGCTTGATCCCTGGGCCCTAAGATCAGGACCAGAGCTGAAGTCAGATGCTTAACCAATGGAGCCACCTGGACCCCCCAAGGTCAGATATACTTTTGACAAGCTATTTGAATATGTACATTGAAAATAAAGGCATTAGTGTAAATAAGACAAAATATACATCTAAAGAGAGAGTTAGGTAAACATTATAATGAAGGACAGTCACAGTATTCTAATAGACAAATAAAATTTGATAGTCAGTATCTACAAAAGATTCCAGGGCTGTTCCAAAACATAAAGCATTAAAGATTCTTCTGTTATTTAGAGTTTTAACCTAATTTGTGATGTAGGAACTCCTTTTTCTTCAGTCAGTCACTGTGATCTCTCTCTCAGGATTCTCCTATAGTGAGAAACCCCAAACACTCATAATTTTTCATAATAAAAGTATTTTGCAGAGACAAACAAAATTATTCTTTTTATATTAAAATACCACAAAAGGTTTCATAAACTCAAACACCAAAGGGTATAAGAGTTTGGAAATGGAACCATTATGTCAATGTGATTTCAGCAGCTTACTTAAACCATTCAAGTCTAACAGCATCCCCCCCCCCCAAAAAGGAAATAAAGGAAAAAGGTCAGTTTCTAAACAGTGTAAATATGTTGAAAATAATGACCCGTTCTTTTGCAGGTCTTCCATTTTCCCCCCCAACTTGTAAGAATTTGTATATTATATTTTCATCATCTCTAACGTAAGATAATGAAAACAAGAGTCCGTATCTGTGAAAAACCATTTCTTGACCACCTCACTCTGCTCTAACTTTTCTTTGTTTGCTGCCCATGAAATATCATTTGAGCAAAACTAAACATCTCCACAGAGGAAAACGTCAGGCTGCGCAGCCTATTATAAGGCATGCTTGTGTGTTATAAGAACTGGCATAATGACATCCTGCTTCATAATGACTACTCCCAGGTAGAGAAATTATAGGCATCTTTTAAAAACCAGGCAGAATTCTGACCATCTTGGCTCCATCTATTTTCCATCTTTCAAGCTTGATAGTTATTCCTTTCATAAGGATAATGAGTGTCACGCTGGATTATACAACCCAGCTGCATCTGTTCTCCCTTGTTTTCTAGATATTACATTCATTGTATTTCACAGCATGAGCCTCCAATCAAAATCCCGAATATTGCTGCATGATAAATGTCACAGATGAACAAATGGTCCAGTGCCAAAGTCATTATCACAGTTCGGGCCCATCCTGAACAAAGCTCCTCACTGCTCACATTTTCCCTTGGACAATGGTACCATAGTTTTGCCTCTTCAAAACTTAGAAACTTCCTGACCAATATTTGTATAAATACACCAGTTGTGAATTGGCTAGCACATCTTTCCTGCATACTTCGCGATGTGGATTCATTCTGTATCCTACTTCCCCTTCATAGTGCTCACTATCCACAGCCCTTCATCCTTTGGGATAAGAAATCACATGATAGGCCCATCACATGGGGTGGCACTGTACTGCCCACAGCTTTCTGATAAAGCAAGATCTAGGAGATTCAACACCAGCCAGAAAAGAGATTTTGGGGGTAATCCAAAACCCCAACTCATCAGAATGCTCAGGTGTATTCTAGAATCAGACCTTAAAGAAGCATCAGGGACCTCAGAGTACATCTAATTGAGCCCCTTGTAGTATGAATAAGAATACTGAGGCTCAAACAGGTTAAATAAGTTATACAGCCACATAGCTGCTGACTACAGAACAAAGAACAAAGACTTGGAACCAGAACACTAGTTTTGGTATGCTCTCCAGGAGCCACACCTGCCTGTCTTAGAGCGAATGAAAGTTTCCATTAAATCTGGTAATCAGAACTTCTTCCTGTCTATTACATATTTTTGAATCTTATTTCTAAGATCATTCTCCAAAAAGGAACCCAGTTTTCTGTCCTTATACATGAAATACTTTAGCGATGACTGAACTGCCTTTGATGATTGACCTGCCGAGAGGCTAACATTTTGCAAATGAGTGATCATAGTAGAGTAAGATAGATGGAAATGTAAAAGTTGTAGATGACAAGATGAAACCTATACTAACTTGAATTGAATTGCCACTTTAAATACATAGTGTTTTAGAGTTTTATTCTGTCCCCTAAGGTTAAGGAAAAAAATAATTTGGGCTAGTTAATGGTTTCATACAATGGAGGCTTTTTGGCATTTATCTTGGGATTTAAATTACAGGACAGTCCTGATATAATATAGAAGGTAGCCCAACTTTCCAACTCTAGAAAATTTTACTCCATTTATTTCCTCAGAAACCGTATTTGATTTAATGTCAGTTCTTGTGGTATGTTTTGGGAGAAGGAGAAGAAAGAAATCAAAATAATACAAGGAATAGTTCTGTACTCTTTCCTTTTTCCCTCTACTGATATCAAAGCTCTGAGTTGTACTTCTGGTTTTTAATCATTGCCCTTAAGTTTTAAAATAGTGCCATCTTCCCAACCAAAACCTTACCATGCTTCTGTACTCTGACCCTTTTCTCCTTTTTTTAAACATTAGGTTAAATGTTTTCTGTTTAATTTCGTTTTCTGTGTTTTTTTCAACAATGGTCCGTGGGTAGCAAATAGTCTTTATAAATCTGCAAATATCTGCCTTTCTCCCTTTCTCTTGCATGAGAGTGTAGTTAGATACTGAATCCCAGAATGCATATTCCTTTCCCTCAGGTGTGTGAAAATATTACTCCATGGGCCTCTGCCATCTACTGTTGTAGCTGATTAAGCTGATTTTTTTTTTTTTTAGGTAATCTGTTTTTCTCACTAGCAACTCTTAAGATATTCAATTTACCCATATCTACTGCTGTTTCATTACCAGGCACCTAGATATAGCTTTATTTTTATGTATTCTGCTTTGTTCTCAAGGTACACCTTT
Organism: Lontra canadensis; assembly: GCF_010015895.1. NCBI lineage: Eukaryota > Metazoa > Chordata > Mammalia > Carnivora > Mustelidae > Lontra > Lontra canadensis. Next base: position 4,173,363 of record NW_022631123.1, read on the forward strand.
AGTGGAGGATGTAGACTTTTTTATAACCCTGGTAAATTTTCAGCTCTTTTCTTGACATATTTTTCCTGCCCTTCCTTCTGGTCTCTTTTTCTAGAAAGCCTATTAAACATGTACTGAACCTCTCATACATACTTCTTTTCATATCCCTTAACTGCTCTGTCTTATTTTTTTAATTTTTCTATATCACTGGGCTATGTTATGGGAACACTCAGTACCAACTTCTAACTAGCTGATGGTATTTTTCAACTTCATCCAATCTTGAGTTTCTAGCAAATGTTAATTTTTTTATTTTAATGATTCATTTCTTTCATTTCTGCAATTGCACAGTGGTTCTTCTCCATATCTACATGGTCTTCTTTCTTTTATGCCAAGATATGTTTCTCTTTCTTACTCTCTTTTGATGTTATTCTTTTTCTCTTTGGAGCTCTAAAAGTTTTTTCCAACAACACCATTCTTTTTAAACAAGTGGAATGAGTTTGTCCACTAATTGCTCATTTTTTTGGATATCTTAGTACCAGTTTTCTTTAGTGATTTAAACTTCTGGTTTGGAAACTCATCTTGAATTTGGGGTACTTTTCCTGACACTTTATACAGATTCACATATGTCTGATTATATGTTTTGCTACTGCTTCTACCAGTTTTTCAAGGAAACTTTAGTTAGATCTCACAGAGCTCTTGACCTATGAAGATAAGAGAGATATCAGTAACAGAGACGCTGTACTAGTAGGTGGCTTTTCTAAAATCCCAGTTACTAGGCAGGTTCAGAAGTCTTTCACTTCTCTATGTACACAAATTTAGAGCCTTTTATGGACATTTTTATCCCAGAATTGAATACCTGACTAGTTCTCCTTGACTCTGCCTCTGAAGTCTGAAACTATTCTCTGTGCACAATTCTTCATTTCTGTTCTGCTCTGGGGCCAAGGTAGTATTGACTTCAATATGACTATTGTAATAAAAATTAGTTCCATTTATCAAGTATTTCTACTCTTCCTTCTAGACAGTAGGACTTTATCTTTCTTCCTTGGATATGACCTTGGGATTTGATTTGGTGAATGAAAGATAAGTGGATGTGGCACATGTATTCTCTAGAAGGACACTATAAAAAGCTAGTGTATGACTCATCATGCTATTTTTCAATCTGCCATAGCAACTAGCAAAGCCCTAAACCCATCCACCTGGAGTCAAGGTGAGGACATCATGGACTAAAGCCCCAAGTCATCTCACAATGAAAATGTAACATGAGGGGCGCCTGGGTGGCTCAGTGGGTTAAAGCTTCTGCCTTCGGCTCAGGTCATGATCCCAGGGTCCTGGGATCGAGCCCCACATCGGGCTCTCTGCTCTGCAGGGAGCCTGCTTCCTCCTCTCTCTCTCTCTCTGCCTGCCTCTCTGCCTACTTGTGATCTCTGTCTGTCAAATAAATAAATAAAATCTTTAAAAAAAAAAAAAGAAAAGAAAATGTAACATGAACAGGGGTGGCTGGGGTGGCTCAATCCATTGAGCATCCACCTCTTGACTTAGGCTCAGGTCATGATCTTAGGGTTGTGATATCCGGCTCCTTACTGTACATAGAGCCTGCTTAAGAGTCTCTCTTTACCCCTACCCTCTTCCCGTGCCTGCATGCCTGCCCACATGTGCATGCCCTCTCCCCCCCCCAAATAAAATAAAATTTTAAAAAAATAGAACATGAACAAGAAGTAAACTTTTCTGTTTTAAGCCACTAAGATTCCGGTGTTGCTTTCTGCTACAGCCAAACCTGGACCATCTTTACAGATGTAATTATGTTAGTTCATTTTAATTTTCATTTTAATTTTTACCTGCTATTGTGTTTGGAGCAGAGAGAAGCTTCAAAGCATAAATTTACAATGCAATCTTGCTAGAAGTCCAATCTCTAAGGAACCTTAAATACTGTGATATAAATAAAATAGGCATGAAATATTAAGTGAACTATACATGTATATGTTTTAGTGTCAAAGTATGTGGCTTCACTAATAAGTATTATGAAGAGATAAATGATCATCCTCAAGTTCTTCCTCAATTCTTTCAATTCTGAATGTATTGTTATACATGGAGAGAGACTTTCAATCCTTTTTTTTTTTCTCTGTAAAATACATTAGTAATAAATTCCTTTCTTTGTTACTACTCAGTCAATTTCACTGTATGTTTTCAAAACATCCCTGGCCAGGAACTTCAGTGAATAAAGCTGGGAATTGGCAGATTTCCCTGTATTCCTTTCTTTGTGTCTTTGTTTCCTGTCTCTGTCCTTTATCTGTAAAGAACCTGTCTTCTTCCTTCAAAATCTCTACCCTATGACTCCCCAGTTAATCAGTCCATCCACCTAAAAAACTTTCTCTCAGTTCAAAATCATATGTCAATCATGTGTGTCATATAAGAATTAGCAAATGTTGATGAGGATGTGCAGAAAAGGGAACAACTGTATATTATTGGTAGGAATATAAACTGGTACAACTACTGTGAAAAACAGTAAAGAGGTTCCTCAAAAAATTAAAAATAGAATTACCATACAATCCAGTAATTCCACTGTTGGGTATTTCCCCAAAGAAAATGAAAACAATAATTTGAAAAAAATATGTGTACCCCTATAATTATTTCCACATTATTTAAACTAGTCAAGGTATGGAATCAACTTAAGTATTCATTGATAGATAAGTAGATAAAAAGAGTAATATACCTATACAATAGAATACCACTCAGCCACAAAAAAAGAATGAGATTTTGCCATTTGTGACAACATGAATGGATCTAGAAGGTATTACGCTAAGTGAAATAAACCAGAAAGAGAAATACCATATGATTTCCCTTATGTGTGGAAACTAAAAAACAAAACAAATAAACAAAACAGAAATAGAACCATAAATACAGAGAACAAACTGGTGGTTGCCAAAAGGGAGGAAATTGGGAGGATGAGTGAAATAGTTAAGGGGACTAAAAGATACATACTTCCAGTTATAAAATAAATTTAAGGCACAAGGGTGAAAAATATGTTGCAGTCAATAATATTGTAATAATATTGTATGTTGACAGATTATAACTAAATTTATCAAGGTAGCATAATGTACAGAATTATCAAATTGTTATGTTGCATACCTGAAACAAATATAACACTGTATGTCAATAATACTTCAATTTTTAAAAATCATGGGTGTCATAATCTAATTAAGCATATGTCAACCATTCTATCTACAGGGGTTAACTGTATTTTTAATCATTCATTTATTCATTCAATAAATATTTATTAAACATCTGCTATAACAAACATTACTACATTAGAAACAAAACATGAAAGCTACATAGTTTTCTGATCTTAAAGAGTTAAAAATCTAGAAAGGGCAAGAATAAATAATGACACAAGTAATATAAACAGTAAAAAGGAATATTCTCTGCAAGTACAAAGATGAAGCTATTCATCTTGATTTAATCGCAGAATGAAAGGTTTTGTTCTGTTTGAGAACTATTGTATTCTAGGAGCCAAGAAGAGATTTTCTGAACCAGAAAACCTTCTAGTGATACAGAAACCATGGTGAATGGGTGACCACATACTTTATTTCTTTGTAACATGAGTCCTGCCTATAATCTTTCAACCCAAATTCATAATTGGACAAAATTGTTCCTCCATCCCTGGAAGTGAAATTGGGTAGAATGTCTCAGTATTTAACTGTCTATTAAATATTAAATGTTTTCCTATCAATTATTCCAGAAGTTAGTTTCATTTACAAAATGAGCAGACTGAAGTTTGCTTTAATCTTACTGTTGATTTCTCAAGGAAATCTTTTCTAATAAGTATATAAATCACATGCTTAGTGATAACCATGTAAGAGATTTAGAAAACTCTTTCCTTCCACCTTGACTCTGGATTTATGAAACTGACATGCATATAGTGTATTACAGTTTTCAGAGTTCTGCATATATTATTATCCATTTTTTTCCTCAGAGCAACATTGTGAGGGATTCAGCTCAGACCTGAATCGAAGGTCCATGCTGTATCATCTATAATCTGGAATGTACCAGTAAGGTCCATTCTACAAGTCTTATTGAGTAGCAGCAAATTCCTACCAGAATTTGTTTCACATTTGTTGTTGAGATATTTAGGAACTTTGTAAGGCCTGAAACAATGTATCAAGATTGTGATTAAAAAATCAATTGATTATAATGGGGAAAAAAATCTCTTTCCTTTTTTTTTTTTTTTAACACAGCATGTATCAACTAAATTTCTGTGTTCAAAGGGTTGGAATAGGAAAGGGTCATTGGGCTGTTAACGGAGGATAGAAGAGAAGGAAAGAGAAAATTCCCCATTTGGCCCTGAAGAAAACTTTCTGTTTTTTCCTTTATCAAAAGTTTTTTCATTTCCAGTGGTGAATACTAACAGATTTTACTCAGTTGTCTCTCTCTCTCTCTTTCTCTCTCTCCATTTTATAAACATTATTAGAGTAATAGCCGAAAGCTCAGGACCTAATCAAAGTACTAACTGTTGTGCAATTTTACTTACAACCAAATTGACAAGGGGAAGAAATGACAAAGAAATAGTTCCAAAGTCACCCAGCAGTTTTTCCTGAAGTTCTAGTTTTCCACTTCCAATAAGAAATCTGATTTCCCTTTCTTTACCAACTCTCTTTACCCCTTTTTATTATGCAACATTTATCTTTCTTTTTTAAGACAAATTTTTTGTAAAAACTAAAAAACAAAGGTAGCATGTTCAATAGCATAGAATTGTGAGAGAACTTGCTATGTTTAGAGAATAACTAGCATTTCAGTACAGTAGAAATATCACTGGCATAGAACAAGAGAGAGGTCAAGATCAGAGCCTGGGTGCATCTGCAGACCACACGAATACGTCTGGATCATTTTGATCAGAGGATTTCACCCCCTATTACATTATTTCATATACCAGCCCCACTTCATTAAAATTCTTCACAAGTACTACTTTAATGACAATACATTCCATCAAATTAACAACTGTGATTTGTTTAAGGATAACTTGAATGTTGTGTATTCATGTGTTCTTTTCTGCCATTACAAATATCACAACAGTAAACATCTTTATAAATCTTTGCTTGTTAGGGTTCATCTCTATTTCCTAGAAGAGGTACTTCTGAGGCACCTAGGAGAGGTAAGACTAGAAACATATTTAGTTCAAAGAAGCCAGACATAATTATGGCCCTATTCCAGGTTCTCATCTTTTCTTAGATTACAAAAATGTTAGCATATAAATCTTTCTTAGACCATGCATAAAAGTATGTTCTCTGTATAGGCATAGCTACATGACTTGATATACAGAAGTGAGGTAGACAGAGACATGAACAATTTCAAAAGTATACCCTAAATGATATGCTACATTATTGTTTTAATTAGAGTTACATTAAATTTCATGAATTTAATGTTCCCAAGGGGGAGAAATGGGCTTTTTCTACTTAATCTCTCACTTAGACATTCCCATGAGTCTCCATGTTTTCATTCGTTTTCTGGAGAACAAGAGAGCAAGTCACATCTCACCCTCTGACTCGGAGTATCCCATTTTTTTTTAATAGGAATGAGTTAGAAGGATTTCTGAGACAGATGGCTCTCCTGAAATGTATACCAGAAAAGCCTTCTCTTAAATAACTTAATCCTGGACTTTTTAGAACAGGAAAAGACCCCACAAATCACCTAGCCCAATGTGAAGTGTGATCCACGTTCTGTTAGTGGTACCAATCACAGACTGCTTAAATGATGCAAACTGTCATTATGGAAACATTGTTCCTGGTATGATTTTCACTGGGGTCCAGAAGTATACTTCCTTTAAGCTAGTATTTATTTATTTGGTTTTTTTTTTAGGATTATGTTTATTGCAAGTAAGAGTACTTTTGTGTTTGTTGTTTACTTTAAATTTCTTTTTCAAATATATATTTTTTACAAGTGAGGTGAGGCAACAAAATATGGTAGGTACAAAAGCAGACAGTTGGATTTGTCAATGTGTAAACCCTTGAAGGGGGCATATAAATGAGTTTGTGAAACAACTCTCCTAGGCTGACCTTCTCATTTCTTGTATAAGAACCAGGGAAGTGAAGTAATTTAACCCAAATCATCCAATCTAAGAGCAGCACTCAGACCTCCTGCTCCCAGTCCTATTCTTTGTTTGTACCTATGCAACTGCCTCTGTAATGATATCTTGCAACAGGAATATTTATCCCTATGTTCAAAGTAGGATGAAGTCAAATCTGGTGAATGAGAATTGTGGCAAAATTAAGCAAACATATTCTAAGTTTCTTCTTTTTAAGAAGTAGATGTTGGGTGTCCGGGTGACTCGGTTGAGCGACTGCCTTTGGCTTGGGTCATGACTGCGGAGTCCTGGGATCAAGTCCCGCATCAGGGTCCCAGCTCCGTGGGGAGTCTGCTTCTCCCTTTGACCTTCTCCCCTCTCAAGCTCACTCTTTCTCTCTCTCTCTCTCAAATAAATAAATAAAATCTTTTAAAAATATATTTTTAAAAAGAAGTAGCTGTCATTTTCACCAGAGGCAGGAAAATTAAGTTGCTGTCCTTCACACTCCCAAAGAAAATCATTATGCCATTTCTTATGGGTGAACTTGTCTAGAACTGCAGAAATAATAGGTTATTATAGGAAAATTTGGCATTGATGTTTGTAAGATAAATTTAAAGTCAATTAGATGAAAAATTATCCATTAGATAAAGTAAGTATACCAATTACTGTGAAGATGGCCAACTGTTAATAATATAATTGAAATTCAGAAAAAGGAAGACTTAGCCCTCCAGAAACTCACTACATCAAAGACAGTAATACAATCGTGTAAACATTTGTGCTCTCAGCCATTTTCTGTTGTTCTAAGAATTTTCCTAATCAGATGTCATTTTTGTGAATATATTAAAATCCCACCCTGTAATTAGCTCCAAGATATTTCAGCTCTTTGCCACAACATGTAAAAATAACAAAACAGCTACACATTGATCCATTTTAATACATGTAGACATGTAGCACTGATAACCCAAGGATGCTATTTTGGGGATGAAAATACCAAGCCTATATCACTAGGTAAGTGACGATTGCTTTTCAGTTCATCTTGGAAGGGGGTGATTTTAGCCCCGCCAATGGGGGAGAAAGCACCTCATCCCACGGAGAGTGCTCTCTGCAGCTGTGAAGTAGCTGTCAGCGGCTGGCTGCTGAGATGCCTCCATCTCAATTGAATAAAACAGGAACAAGTAAGAGACAATCCTGCAAAGGGATGGCCTAGTATTGAATTCTTTTTCATCTTCAATGATTTGGGGGCCCATATGAATTTAAAATGTAAAATGAAATATTTATCAACAATCAAAAACAGACATGTCAGATTGCGTTATCTGAATTCAATGTCTCTTCCATCTCCCAGAATAGAAGGCTGCTTCAGAGGAGCGTGGGTTCACCCTGCCACAGCAAACCCGCCTTTCAGGGGAGACACTGTGAAATGTTAACCCTGTTGGTTCAAAGGAGCTTTTCTAGTGAATGGAACTTCAAATTCAACTAACCATTAAATGCAAAGTGCCTTCCATCTTTATTCCAGAATTTTTAATTATTTTCCATTAGTAAAATGTAATAAGAATGGTTACCACTTTGAGCCTTATTGGGTGTCATAAAGAATAAAGTTTTTAATCTTTACAAAAACCTTGCAAAGCAGATGTTAATATCTGTCATTTTGTAAATGAGGAAAATAAGCCTTATTTATGATAAATACATTATTGGCTACCAGTGGGAAGAAACTGCATTTGGACCAAGATATATTTGTCTCTTTAAATACTAATGTCTTCTCATTACCATGAGGCCTTTCTTTTACAAAATTTCTTTTCCTAATTCCCTAACTCTACAATTAAAAGGCTTCTCCTCCGGTCGCCTGAGTGACTCAGTGGGTTAAGGCTTCTGCCTCTGGCTCAGGTCATGGTCCCGGGGTCCTGGGATCAAGCCCCACATCGGGCTCTCTGCTCCTTGGAGAGCCTGCTTTCTCCTCTCTCTCTGCCTGCCTCCCTGCCTACTCATGATCTCTGTCTGTCAAATAAATAATAAATAAAATCTTTAAATAAAAAAATAATAATAATAAAATAAAATAAAAGGCTTCTCCTCATTACTCTCTATACTATTGGCAGGGTTCCACTTACATCGTATTGGTCTTACATCTTTTTTTTTTTTTTAATTAACATATAAGGTAATTTGCCCCAGGGGTACAGGTCTGTGAATCATCAGGCTTACATAATTCACAGAACTTACCATAGCACACACCCTCCCCCATGTCCATAACCCAGCCACCCTATCCCTACCCCTCCTCCCCCCCAGCAACCCTCAGTTTGTTTCCTGAGATTAAAAGTCTCTTACAGTTTATCTCCCTCCTGATCCCATCTTGCTTCATTTTTTCCTCCTACTCCCCACAACCCCCACCCTGCCTCTCAAACTCCTCATATCAGAGAGATCATTTGATAATTGTCTTTCTCTGATTGACTTATTTCACTTAGCATGATACACTCTAGTTCCATCCATGTCGTTGCAAATGGCAAGATTTTGTTTCTTTTGATGGCTGCATAGTATCCCATTGTATATATATACCACATTTTCTTTATCCATTCATCTCTTGATGGACATCTAGGTTCTTTCCATAGTTTGGCTATTGTGAACATTGCTGCTATAAACATTTGGGTGCATATGCCCCTTCGGATTACTACATTTGTATCTTTAGGATAAATACCCAATAGTGCAATTGCTGGGTCGTAGGGTAGCTCTATTTTCAGCTTTTTGAGGAACCTCCATACTATTTTCCAGAGTCATTGCCCCAGCTTGCATTCCCACCAACAATGTAGAAGGATTCCCCTTTCTCCGCATCCTTACCAACAGCTGTCATTTCATGACTTGTTAATTTTAGCCATTCTGACTGGTGTGAGGTGGTATCTCACTGTGGTTTTGATTTGTATTTCCCTGATGCCGAGTGAGGTTGAGCACTTTTTCATGTGTCTGTTGGCCATTTGGATGTCTTCTTTGCAGAAATGTCTGTTCATGTCTTCTGCCCATTTCTTGATTGGATTATTTGTTTTTTGGGTGTTGAGTTTGAATAAGTTCCTTATAGATCTTGGATACTAGCCCTTTATCTCATAGGTCATTTGCAAATATGTTCTCCCATTCTGTCAGTTGTCTTTTGGCTTTGTTGACTGTTTCCTTTGCTATGCAAAACCTTTTGATTTTGATGAAGCCCCAATAGTTCATTTTTACCCTTGCTTCCCTTGCCTTTGGCGATGTTTCTAGGAAGAAGTTGCTGCAGCTGAGGTCGCAGAGGTTGCTGCCTGTGTTCTCCTCAAGGATTTTGATGGATTCCTTTCTCACATTGAGGTCTTTCATTCATTTTGAGTCTATTTTTGTGTGTAGTGTAAGGAAATGGTCCAGTTTCATTCTTCTGCATGTGGCTGTCCAATTTTCTCAACACCATTTGTTGAAGAAACTGTCTTCTTTCCATTGGACATTCTTTCCTGCTTTGTCAAATATTAGTTGACCATAGAGTTGAGGGTCTATTTCTGGGCTCTCTATTCTGCTCCATTGTTCTATGTGTCTGTCTTTGTGCCAGTACCATACTGTCTTGATGATTACAGCTTTGTATGGTCTTACCCTCTTTTAATGGTCATAAGGTATCTTAATGTCCCTTGTCTCCTTTCAGATTCCTTTCCCATGCTGTCCCTTGCCATTTCTAGATTCCAAAGTTTTTCTACAGTACTTTAATACCATCTGTGGCCTGGATCTCCCAACCATATCCAGGTCATTTCTAGAATGCCCAGGAGTAGTCTCACAGATACCTGATCCCCAGGTAAAGTATCTAGAAGCATCCTATTGATCTTTCTCCTTAACACTGAGTTTAGACTTACATACTCAACTAATCTGGTTAGGTTTTTCTTTTTCCCAATTAAACTGACTAGTAATTTAAATCAAATTAATGAAGTCAATTCGGCCAAAAATTTAAAAGTCAACTGAAAATTATAGCTCTCCTCAAAGCTATCTACCCATGCTGAGGTTTTCTTTGTGACTGTCAGATTCTGTCTTACTCCATTTCTTTCAAAAGCTTCCCTAAAATCTGAAGGAAAAGGCCAGATACACAAGTAATAGAGAAACTAGCTAATTTCCTAACATTCTGTGGTTGGCAGAGTCTCCAAACTTTCAACCATCATCCCCCATTTCCCTCCAGTAGAATCTTTCTGGATAGAGATGCGCAACACACTCATACAGACACACACACACACACACACAGTGTCTGAGGTGAGGACAGCCTGGGTAAAAAAAACTTTAGGCTGCCATGGCTGCAGTTTGCCAAATTGTTTTCCTACTTGGAAGGCACAGGTAAGGAAAATACCCATTTTCAATTCACCACTTCTTTCATAGGGCATGTGTGAATGGGTGTATGGGTCACACTCCTTATTTCCACCAAAACAAAGAGGCTTGTCTTAAGTCTGTAATTGTTTTTAACAGCTTCACTCAATATTCCTATAAGGACCCTATTTAACAAAACCACAGTAAGTGTTAAGAAATGTCCCCTGTCTTGCCAGAGATATATATTCTTTGCTGGGCATATTTTCCAGTTTAATCATCATGACCCCATGGAAAAAGTTGTATTGTCTGCATTATAAAGTAAGAAAGACAGAACACAGAATATAACAATCTAAGACTATACTGTCTATACTCCCTAAAGCCCATACTCTATTTTATCTCAATCTCCTGCTTCCCAACCCATTTATTCCTATTGTGACACTGCCCTTTGGCCAGTATATTGTCTTGCCTAGTTGGTGGTTGAGGAGATTTTTTTTTTCCTTAGTCACATCATTAATGAGTTAGGGTAACTTGCCTTACATGTGTCACAGGCAGCTGCCACATAGAATTTCAATTTTTCCAGCCAGGCAGAGCTGTGTTCTTAAAACCCAAAGCAAATGCCATAGTGTGCACTGCCAGTGGGATCCTCTTTGTTAGCAATATAAAAAGAAGTCCATTTCACTCCAGAAATAGCAGCTTCTTCCCCTTTTTTCAACACAGCACACAAGACAGTAAAGTCTCTGTCACACTATTTATGGAAATCATTTATGATTGCACTTGGACCTTCAGGCATTTCTGCCCAGGCTCCGTTCACCACCTCCAGGAATCCTGCCAATCTGATGCACTCACATCAGATGCATTAAGACTTCGTTTTTTATTGTCCTACTGGTACCTTATCACTATTGCTATAATAAAGAGTTTTATTTCAGAACCAAACAATTATTTGCTAGGATATGTTGAAGCTAGAAAATTGGTTTGTACCTCAAGGAGCAGTGAGAACATAAGAAAATCTGCTCTCTTGCTACTGCATTGATTCCTGGAGGTAGACAGGAATGGATAAGAATTAAAATGCCCTCCATCCAGTGAATTGTTCAAAAAGAGTTTGATTAAGTATGCAATCTTTTTAGAAGGGCTGACAAAATTGTAGGCCTAGTTTTAAGTCAAAGAGGCAGTCAGATAAATTGACACTTAAGGCCAAATATTCAAATGCACAGACCTATATTTTTATCTGCTATAAATTCAGAAGTAAAAGGAAAAACATCCTCCATACTGCCACATTTTTTACACTGTGGATATTTTGCTGGATATTTCTACTGGAGTCCCATCATTTGCTATTCAATAAGTAATTTATTAATTGCCTTCTCTGAGCCATGTACTTTACTTGATACCAGGCAGCTCCAGGTCCCCGAAGGAAAAAGGTCACTGGTAATTCTAATATAAGGTAATGAGTTTTCCCAGAGAGGATTAATTAGGACTCTACCAGATCCCACAGGAGACACATCTAATCCTGGCTGGGAAGGAGAAGCATTAAAGATTTTCTGTGGCTCTCAAACTGAGCCTTGAATGACACACGGAAATCAGCTAGCCAAGAGGGATAGAAAGGGCTCTAGGAAATGGCACAGAGGAAAAAGAGGGTATGGTGTGTGCAAAACTACAGATATTTACAGATAGCCAGCAAAGCTACATGGTACATGGAACCAACGAGCTGCCCTGCCATCACGTTGTTCACGTATTTAAAATTAAATGTGGTGTCTGTCCCTCCTGAACCCTATAGCTTCTGTTCTTTTTGAATTTACATTTAGGCTCAATGCCTTTTCTTTTAATTCTGCTTTTGTCTCACCCTCATATTCAATCCCTAATTCTATCTCTTCTTCCACCTTCCATGCAGTTCTTTGACTTGAATTTCCTCCTCTCTGATTCCATTGCCATCATATTAGTCCAAACACTCGGTAACATTTTCTTAGGCTATGGCAATAACTACCTTTTCTTTCTGTTCCCCAACACATTCCATAACTGCCATTAGATTGATTTTCTTGAATTTGATCATGTTACTCTCTTCTCAAAAAATGTGAATGCATTTACATTATAAAGCCCATCCTCTTAGCCAAATAGGCAAGTGATCCTTTATCTGGCCTCATGCTGCTTTTCAAATCATAGTTCCCATTATGTGTACAAAACTCCTCCCTTCAATCAAATAATTATGCTCATTCATTGTATATTCTACTCTTTCTTTTACTATAACCCATGCTTAAATCCCACCCCCCCAAATGAATCCTGCATATTCTTAAACAGCCTCACTCTGGCCTTCCATGTAGCCATACAGGACAAAATCACAGTTCTCTCTCCCAAGAATCAGCATGATTTGATGTTTTAAGCACAATTTTAGTAAAGAAAGGAAAATAAATGTTTGTTGAGATCTACTAAATGCCAGGTTATTTAAAACTCTAGGAGTTAAGTGTTATTTTACAAATAAGGAAACAGTAGTTAAAAGAGGCCAAATAACATAGTCAACATTACAAAACAAATATATTTGAACCTAGGTCAATTTAAGCCCAATATTCTTGGTCTTTTACCTACGCCATATAGCCACTTCTAAATTAAACACCATTGCTGTCATCACCATCATTGCTACCAACAATCTAACACTTACCATGTACAAACTATATACTAATATCTTGAGATATTAGTATAATATATTATATTATATTAGTATAATATCTGATAGGAGTTCCAGAAGAGAACATAGGGAATTGGAGAAGAGTAATATTTAAAGAGACAATAACTCAGAGTTTCCCAGAATTATTGAAATACATGAACCTTCAAATACAGGAAACACCACAAATGTAAGCAAACTAAATTAAAAAGAATTCACCCCAGATAAATTGTAGTGAAAACAAAAGACAAAAAGTTTAATTGTTCTTTTTTTTTATAAAAATTTTTTTAAGACTTTATTTATTTACTTGACAGAAAGAGATCACAGTAGGCAGAGAGGCAGGCACAGAAGCAGGCAGAGAGAGGAAGAAGCAGGCTCCCCACTGAGCAGAGAGCCCGATGCAGGGCTCGATCCCAGAACCCCGAGACCATGACCCGAGGCAAAGGCAGAAGCTTAACCCACTGAGCCACCCAGGCGCCCCAAAAGTTTAATTGCTCTTAATGGTACTTTTAGCTTCCAAGCATTCTCTTTTCAAATGCACATACCACTGAGAGGGACAGTATTCAGTCATTTAAGAATAACTTGGAATTAATCTGTTTGTTTCTTCATTGGTCACTTGGATGAGAGTGCTCTGAGTTTTGCTGGAAGGAGGATCATTTTGGAATAGGAGCATTCACTTAGAAAACCAACCCTGAATGAGTTTTGCAATGTCTTTGGATAAAAGAGGAGAGAGTATGGGAGCACTTGACACTAAGAAAAAAAGATACCAAAAAGACAAAGAAAAACATGACAAGGTGTATGATGACATATTATCCACCTGAAATTTGACTTCAAGTCAAGTCTATCAAATGCCAAACAGGAATTCTCAGAAAATTATCATATGCCACAAATAATTCTGAAGGCCCCAAGAACAAATTGAGTTAATCCAATAAAGATCATAACCTGGCAAAATTATACAACAATATCATTACATTATAGGGAAGGTATCAAATTGCTGAATTTTGGCCTAGTTCCGTATTCTGACTGTGTGATCTCAAAACTGTTCCAGCATCAGCAACTCTACATAGGCATAATGCTATCTGCTTTATTTATCTCATTGATGATAATAAAATGAGTTAATAAATGTAAACATCTAATTAGTCTATAGCATGTGAAAACATGTAAAGGATTGCAGTTATTATGTCAAATGAGTCACAGTATAGCAATGAACTTCCACTTGCATTCTGTATAACTAAGAGCCATCATGAGCTTCCTAAGAAAGGTCTTCAGTGATGACCCTTCCAAAATATTTAAACAGACATTTTCTGTCCTCTAGCAGTGAATCATTCTCAAGCTTATAAGATGGAACTCAAAGTAGATTCAAAGGTCACCCAATCACCCATAAGTTGTGTGAGGGTGACATTTTCAGTTCATTCTGAATGATCAGAGTCAAGTTGTGTTATTATCTACAGGTGGCCCACACTTGTGTTTTTCTTTTCTCTGCATCCTTTCTTTCAGAAGGCATTGGAGCATATAATTACTTGATTTTCACACAAATGGCCAATTGTCTCAAATAACAGGGAGATGAGGCAAGTTTAATTCCGAGAGCACAATTTCTATGCCTGTCATTGGAAATGTATCCATTTGACCTATTTTTGTTTGATTCAAATAAACACATTTAAAAAGTTAAAATGGTTTGATTGCTTATTTAAGAAATTCTCTTTACTGGCAAGCCTATATTTGCAACATGTCTTAGACTTGTCATGAGATGCTGGGTTGGAAGAGAATCACGCTATATACAACGAGAACAAGCAAATTAAAAGGACTGCCTTGTAAATGTTTCTTCAGGATTGAAACATGCTGTTGTTAATTCTAAGGGCCAAATAAAGTAGACAAGAGCAATATTTAGGAAATACTTTCATTACAATCATGTTGAAGGTTTCTATGCTATGGATATTTAATAAATCCTCTGAGCTGACATGGGCATAAGGTAAGCTGCTAAAAGATGAATCAGCTTCTCTACAGTTCAGATCCTCTAGCTACAGAAATATTCTAATGCCAAAACTTACGCTATTAGAAATAGTGAAATAAATCTTTACTCTAAAAGGAATCCTGGTGACAATATGTATAATTTGTTGATGCTAAATGGCAGTAGGCCTTCCCTAGGCATTTCTTTTTCATTATCCTGTGTCTCATATTACCCTGGAAGAAAATATTAACAACTCAAAACCTCATTAGTCCTTCACCTTGAAAAATTCTAGTTATATGATTTTATCTTAAATTTAGAGATTTTAAAAGCATTGAATCTGGAGATAGGCATCCCTGGGTTCAAGTCTGCTTCTTTTATAGCTTATAACATGGTACTACTTCCTTGATTTCACTAACTCTGATATCTGATGTATAAAATGGGGATAATTACACCTGCTTCACAGGAGGTATAATAAGGCCAGTGCACCTGAATTTTTTTTTTTAAGATTTTATTTATTTATTTGACAGAGAGAGATCACAAGTAGACAGAGAGGCAGGCAGAGAGAGAGAGAGAGGGAAGCAGGCTCCCTGCTGAGCAGAGAGCCCGATGCGGGACTCGATCCCAGGACCCTGAGATCATGACCTGAGCCGAAAGCAGCCGCTTAACCCACTGAGCCACCCAGGCGCCCCAGTGCACCTGAATTTAAATCCTCGTTCGTTCTTACTAGCCATGTGACCTTGGACACTGTTACATAGCCATTCATGCTTAATGCTGCCATTTCAAAATGAGAGTCTTAGGTTTGTGGCATTATTAAGATAACTTCTATGGAGTGAATGTTTACACCCCCCTCATTTACATGTTGAAAACCTAACCCCCAATGTGATGCTATTAGAAAGGGGGGCTGTGGGAAAATGATCAAGTCATGAGCTCATTAATGGAAAAGGGATCCCAGAGACCCTGGAGAGCTCTTCATCCCTTCCATCACATCAGGACACAGCAAGAACCAGGAAGCAGACCCTCACCAGACAACACATATGCTGGTGCCTTGATCTTGAGCTTCCTACCCTCCAAAACTATGAGACATAAATTTCTATTATTTATAAGCCATCCTGTCAATGGTATTTTATTATAGCAGCACAAACAGACTAAGTCTATAATGCATATAACTAGGGTTGTCAAGCTTAGAAAGTAAAATTACAAGATGTTCAATTAAATTTGAATTCCAGGGAAAAAAATTAATAATGGTTAGTCTTATACAAAAAATTACTCATTTTTCATCTGAATTTCAAATTTATTAGGATGTCCTATATTTTATCTGTCTACCTTACACATAACACACTTAGAAAAATGTTAGTACCTGCTGTGTAATCAACATGTAATATGAGATAGTATTTGAATTCATGAATTTCACAGGGCTTAGCACACACTAACTACTCAATAAATGAGAGGCATTGATCAAATTTTATCACCTCAGTCCCTGTCTTACAGTTTTGGCTGCCAGAAGGCCCAAAACTTAGGCTAAATAGAAATTTCAAGTAAAATTTGTCTCACTCACATTGCAATAATCAAGTCTCATTCTTTCATTTATTTACCAAATAAACACTAAACATTCATCAAATTGTTACAAGTTCAGAAAGCATGGAAAAGCTAACAGAGAAAGGTAGGGAGTATTCCAATGAGAAACAGATTACTATAATCTTTTCCCACACCTCCAAAATTCATTGTTAGGATTAAATAAGAAATTACGTTGCACTCTGCCAGGTACTTGGTACATGTTCAGAAGTGGAGTTGTCATTCTTATTATTATTTACAATATTTTTGTGAATCTTAGCAAATAAAAGTAAACCAGCTTAAATATATTACATATATCTATTCTCTATCTGCTTGTTCTATTTAAGAAAACCAGTCTCTCAGGAGCACCTGGGTGGCTCAGTGGGTTAAAGCCTCTGCCTTCGGCTCGGGTTGTGATCTCAGGGTCCTGGGACCGAGCCCCACATTGGACTCTCTGCTCAGTGGGAAGCCTGCTTCCTCCACTCTCTCTGCCTGCTTCTCTGCCTACTTGTGATCTTTAAAAATAAATAAAAAAGAAAAATAAAAAAAGAAAAAAGAAAGAAAACCAATCTCTCATCCAACTTTACATCTTACTGAACAAGGAATATCTTCTTTGTGACATGGTAATTTTACAACAGATGCTAGTTAAATGCTAACTCATAATGCATATTAGGCAGTAATGTGCATTCTAGTGAGGTAGTCCGAGATACTTTTCAGACAATAATCAAAATTCTTTTTACAATAGTCAAAATGATTCTGGATGTCGAAATATACATTCGCAATTATGATATCTCTCACAGCATTTCATTGATAGACGCCATTAGAATACATTTAACTTCATTGGGAAGCCAGAAATTAATCACCTCCATCAGCTTCTGACGCATCTCATGAATTCTGCAAGTTTCCCTGATAATAAAATTACTTAAGACAGCAGAACACAAGAACCCCTACTGCACATAACCCATGGTCTTCACCTGTGTAGAAATTGCCAAATGAATGGTTAAATGAAGTACTGTATAAAAATATCATCATAAAGTGTAGAGAATTAGAAAAGTCTTGAGGAAACCTAACATCCAAAGACCTTTTCGTAGTCACATAGCTATCACAGCATGGTCACACAAGGAACATTCTAAGAACTAGTCATAGTCACATAGCTCATAAATGGCAGAGTACTGCTTCAGAACTATAAGAGTTAGTGCCTTTGAGTTCCATAGCTTTGGAGGTCTGTGGCAATGGAATGTGATGGAAATAGGGCTTGCCTGTTGGGTAGTGTTCTAAGTCCTCATGACCATTACCACGTAACCACAATCCTAGAGAACAGAACTTTTAAAACTGTAGTTTGAATAAACTAGCTTTTAAAATACAACCATTCCTTCTATCTCAAGGAAATAGTATCTGGATCTCAACAATGTTGGAGCTGGAAATGTCAGAATGAGCGAAAAGAAATTTTTTGCTTTCTAGGGTGGATGCTGAAATATATATTGTTCTAAAAAATGTGACAATACCAATGGGCCTTTGTAATCAATCAACAAAAGGCAACAGTCTACCTATAGTTTCATGGAGTGCTTAAACTGGTGAATTTAGGGTACCTGAGTGGCTCAGTGGGTTAAGACTCTGCCTTAGACTCGGGTCATGATCTCAGGGTCCTGGGATCGAGCCCCGCATCGGGCTCTCTGCTCAGGAAGCCCGGTTCCCCCTGTCTTTCTGCCTGCCTCTCTGCCTACTTGTGATCTTTCTCTGTCAAATAAATAAAGTCTTTAAAAAAAAAAAACTGGTGAATTTATCCCAAATGTAAGCAATTCATCATGAGACACTAAATCTTCTATTTAATACAGAAACTATTTGGCTTTTCTGTGGGCAAAGTACATTGCTCAAAAGATATTATAATTGAGTTTTGCTCTGTCCAGATGGGCTAGAGAAGAGAAACCAGCTTATATCAGGGACATGGGAACATGGAAAGTGAGGAGGCAGGATGCTGTTGAGTTCCTGTCCAAGAAGTCTGAATCCCAACAGGTGCCCTCCTGTTAATGAAAACAGCTAAATGGATAAGAAAAGTGATCGCTAACATTGTGGCACTGTAATCCTCAAGTCTTCATTATTAAACACAAGGTAAAGTGTGGCTCTTCTGGCATACAAAATGGAAGGAGAGAACCATCACAACAGAGAGTAGGCCAGAGTGGTCAGTGGAGAAGCCCAGAACAGGCACTTGGGAGAGAGAAAAAACATCTAAGTAGGTTGAACGTGCCAGTACTCTGTAATGATTTTCAGCAATTTCCAAAGCCAGACCAGACCTCCCGTGATCATGCAGAAAATGGTTCTGTGATACTAGTTGATACTTAAGGGAACTTCAACCTGATCCTTCACCTTCCCCTCCTCCCCACCTCACAAAGGCAGGGGATGTTGGGAATGCCTGGGCTACCTCTGATGTACCTCCCAAAATCACTCCCCAAGAAAATACTGAAATGGAAATAAGCTCTGTGTATTCGCCTTATGAATTCCACTTTCTCTTTATTCTACTCACAAACTCAATCATTCCTGCTGTTTCCAAATTACCACTTTTGTTCGGTTACGTGTTTATAGATGACTTCATTCTGCCATTCCTTCATTTATTCTGATCTGATGGTTGGAATTGTCTCCAATCAATGTGTTCCATGTTTTGTTTGGGGCTTTTCTTCCCCCAGTGGGGAGGGAAGTAGGAAAGGCAGGAAGGAGCAGGTGCTTGGGGAAAAGTCCCAAATGTATTCAAACTGAAGCTACAGTGTAGGAAAATGTGCACTCCCAGCTTTTTGCATTTTTAATACTTCCATTCAAGAGAAGAGCAATGTTTTTGTTATGCAATTTGCTTCCACTCTTTTCACTATTTGTCTTGCACAGCAAGCTATCTGACTTCCTTCTTCTCTCATGGAAGTGGTACGGCCTCCATTTAGTGGTCCTCCAGGACCCTGTACAATACACGGTGTTGCCTTCCAGCCAGCCTCTGTGTAATCATCGCTAGATGAATTGCCCAGGCTACAGATGTTTCACTAATTATCTTTTCATCATAACGATATGAAATCACACTTGTATCCCTCCACACCCTCACTCATTACAATAATAATGTCCTATTCCCTTTCTACAGCCTCTCCATTCTTCAGGACTCCAGAGTGCTCAAGAAAAACAGGAATTGTTTTTCTCCTTCCTGAAATTCATTAAACATTCCTGATGCTAAGTAATCATTTGCAAAGTTAAACAACTGAAGAGCCAGAAGTGAGAATTTCTTTGACCAAATCCTTAGGACCCAGACAGTAAAAGTAGCTTCTCCCATGGACTTTACCAAACCCAAGCTCAGATTTTGTTTCAAGGACTTCACAGGGACAGTTTTCTTCATGTAAAACCTGTCCTGTATGACATAACTTCTAAGTAAACTCCAAAACTTACAGATGGATTGTATTTGATTAATTCTGTACAGTGACATGTATAGAGCGAAGGATACATTATGCACATGGGGGTCATTGTGCTATTCAGTAGAGAGCTTCCTATTTCACTCATTCTTAATTTCTGCCATTTATAAAATAATCATTTCACCTTTTTTTTTTCCCCCTCCATCACAGGAGCATCACGATGTTTTTGAAGTAGAGTTCAGCTTTCACTAAACTTCTTGCCATCTCTCAAGTGCTTCCCACTCTTTTCTTCCCACCCTTTCACATCCTAGTCCACTTGTGCTACCTGCACCTTTATGCCCACTCATCCTTCAAGAGCCATTGTAAATAGCACCAATCTCCTACTTAGCATCCATTGTGAAGGGTTCCAGAAATAGAAAAACTGTGTTTGCCATGAAGGAGCTTATAATAGAGTTAGGGGGGAAAGACATGAGTAAACAAGTAAGCATTAAATGTGTAACCTGAATATAAGTGGAGCACCACCATGTTCATTCTCCATGCCCAGTTGATTCCAAAAAATGTGCCATCTAACAGAAACTAGATGTTTGAAAGTCATTCCAAAATAGGTGTGGGGGAGGGGGAGTTAGAGACTTCTGGTTATGGAATGAATGAGTCACAGGAATAAGAACTACAGCAAAGGAAATATTTTAAAAAGAAAGAAAGAAATCCCAATTACTACGTGGTTCCATGGGAAATTATATAATCCCAAAGAAGTATAGAATGAGTAACTCCTTGAGGAACACCTTCCAACATACTTCCTTATATACTTATTTATTATATCCATTATTCACTATCTTCTCCCCATAAGGATGAGTCCTGTGGAGGCAGATATTTTTGTTTTGTTCACTGAGGTATCTCAAGAATGGAATGATACCTAGATCCCAATAGTCACACAGTAAATATTTCTTCATTTCTGATCCTTAAGACACTTTGTTCAGGGGTACCTGGGTGGCTCAGTTGGTTAAGCAACTGACTCATGATTTTAGCTCAGGTCATGATCTCAGGATCGTGACATTGAGCTCTGCATCAGACTCTGCGTTCAGTGAAGAGTCTGCTTCTCCTTTGCCCTCTGTCCCTCCCCACCCTCCCACCCCCAAGGAAATCAATAAAATATTTTTTTAAATATATATATATATATATATAGAGAGAGAGAGAGAGAGAGAGAGAATTCAATTTTGTAACCCCAATGCATATCTTTGTTTGGAAAAAAAGACAGGAGGTGGTCAAGAAGTACATGTTGCAAAACTTCAGGGAATAAATATGCTATATGCATTTGGGATGGAATTTTCAAGACCTGTAGGATTTCCCCTTCTTCCAGTGGACTCTGGACCTAAACACGGGGTGGTCTTTGAACAGTTTTGAAGATAAGTATGATACCTTTAAAACTGGGAATTATGACACTATTTCTAACATAATTAGGCTTGATTTCCTTGCATGTCATTTTTCTGGATGGAGACAAAGAGAAAGCTGATGATACTACTGCTAAAAAAAAATTTGCTTTCTCGATCTACCTTTTAAAATATAGAAAAATTCATTTTACACAACTCAAGACATAGATTTCCTGTTATTTACCTGTGTTATATAAAATATGTGAATGTATGTATATATGTATGTATGTGCATATATGTATATATATGTATGTATATATGTTTTTTATATGCTGTGTCAAACGCAAATAAATAAAAGACATCTCATAGTATGTGGGCTCTCAGGGACTTACTGGTTTTATAAGCAAAACAAAATGTTATTTGCTATGAAGAGCAGTGTTCAATAACAGAATTATTCCTCACTCTCTTGGGCCACAAATCAAACAAGAAAATAAAACAGAATCTCTACTCAGCCTGATTGGCTATTGCACGGGTTCAGTGTTTTCCCTAAGCAAACAAAGAAGTGGACAGGAAGTTTTAGTTTTTAAAAAATGATATAAATTTCTATAACAGAAGGAAAAGCAAGGCAAGTAGCAATTGAGAACCAACCAATGGGGACCATTTAAGCAAGACAAAACAAATGAGGCTTTAGATAACCAAGGGTGAGTTTTTAAAACACATCCACTAGTTTCCAAATATCACCTGATTATCATAATTTGAATTTGAAGTAGAAAACCAGAACTTAGTAATATAAGGTAGATATCAGTAGGGACATCATACAGAGCAAATGCAAAAAAAAAAAAAAAAAAAGGATATGAATTTTAATTAGAGCCCTTTTTAAAGGCCTTTGCTTTAGACTTAGTCTGGTTAATTCCTCTCAGTAGATTGCACTGTTTTGTTTCTGGTTTTTTGTATGTTTGTTTCTTTTTTTCAAAAATCCCATTCTTCTTTCTATCAACTCTTTTCATGAGATGACTTTGCAATTTCTCCACTAGAGACAGTATATTTTCCTGGTCTACTGGTGTTGGGTTTGACCAAATGATGTTTGTTGAGTGGAATGTGGACAGACGTGCCAGAATGCCTATTCTGAAACTGGGTTTAAAAGCTACCCCATGGGCGCCTGGCGCCTCTGCCTTCAGCTCAGGTCATGGTCTCAGGGTCCTGGGATCAAGCCCCACATCGGGCTCTCCGCTCAGCAGGGAACCTGCTTCTTCCCTCTCTCTCTGCCTGCCTCTCTGCCTCCTTGTGATCTCTCTGTCAAATAAATAAATAAAATCTTAAAAAAAAAAAAAAAAAAAAAACCACCCAATGTTTCCATTTGCCCCTCTTGCACTTCTGCCATCGACATAAGAAGAACCTCCCTTGTCCTGCCTGTTGAACCAAGGAAAATGAAAAAACACATGGAGCTGACCTTGCTCACATCAGCAGTATGGAGCCAAACCCTATTGGTCCTGCCTATCTGCAGATGTGGGAAGAGGAAGCAAATGATGTCAACCATGAATTTTATCCAAGATCTTGACCTCAAAATTCTTCAATAAACTTCCCAAAATAGCATTTTGTCTAATGAAGCTGGATTCTTTGTCAAAGGGGGGAAAAGAACTGGGACTATGAACAGGCTAGGGTAGGGTTGAACAAGATGCAGCCCCCTCGGATGAAAGCAATAGCCAAAATGGGTGACAAATGAAAATATAAATCTACTTGTGATTTTTAATAAATATACTTTAAGGTAAAAAGTATAATTTGGTGTCTTAATTTAGTGTCTCCATGAATTCTGGGTGTAATTTATGATCTGACATTGCTGAATGACTTGAGAATTCTTATTTCTTTCCAAAAAATACATTCATTGATTTTCATCATTGTACTGCTGGGAAAAATATTAGACAATTAGATTTGGTGACAATACGGCAGAATTACTACATAGTAATTTAGCATGCTCCCTCTCTACTTCTGCAGAATACTCACCAGATGTAAGATTTCGGTATTTCAAGGGCTAGGGTCTCTTACAGTGTTTTAGGGTAAATATGAGCAGAGGCACAGGGAGGACAGAAGTGACTCAGAAAGGAAGCTGAGACAAATATCTGCCAGCTCTGACTACTTGTCCCAACTTGTCACTGCTGACTGACATTTTAGGATAAGGGAAGAACAGCTAAAGGAGAGAAAAAGAAGATGGTGGTAAGAATGAGAGAGAGGTTGTTAAGTCATGAAGGATGCTCTGGGCAATTGAAACGAGGCTGGCAGAGCATAGGAAGAAGTCTTTGCTATTACTGTTTGAAACTGATCAAAATAAAAAGAAGCCGAGCCACCCAAAAGAGGAGAGTGGGAACTCTCACTCTTGGTCTCCCTAACATTCAGGGAGTACCCACCTATTTCTCCTCTCTGGACTCACTGAAGAGAAGAGAGACATGCAGACAGCTCCCAAGCTCCTGTCCTCCACAGACACCGCCTTGCTCCCTCTCACTTGGCTTGAGATCTTAGCAAGTAACTGGCTCTGCAGGGTAGTTCAATGAAAGAACAGACTGACTCCGGAAACTGAGCTCTAGAGACCCCTCTTTCTACCAAAGGAATTTTCTCCAGCAGGAAACTCCATTGTTACAGAGCTACAGGGCTGTTCCCTGCCCTCTTTCTCTGTAAATATTTGAAGCATTATAGGGGAGGAGTCCCTCTTTACCAGAGCCCTCTCTCTATGTAGCTTTTGATCTATCTAGCCAGCCTTCACATTCTCTTCTGTGAGATCTTGGAGGCTGTGGAGGAGAAAAGTTTAGCAAGAAAGCAAACAAGCAAACAAGCTAAACAGTAGATACAATCCCCTTGAGTTATGAGATCTGAGAGTAAGAATCTGGATATTGGGTATGCTCTGGCACATTTCTGTTTGGAAGTCTTTTTTCCCCTTAAACTGTAAAGTATATTTACAATATTGTCTAATAATATTTAGTTCTGCTACAGAAAATAGGATGCAGAAAGAATGAATGAAGTTCATAAGATGTGTTGATCATATAAATAATAATATAAATAATATGAGGCATATTCAAATGTCATAGGTAGAACAGTGTTCACTGAAGGTGGCCAAGAAGTAGCTTATAACCATGATACACTAAACAGATGGAAGGCATCCGAGGCACTAGATAATATCAAGGTCCTAAATGCACCTCCCATTAATAACTTCCACTTTGATCCCACATTTTCTCTGCCCAGAAATTCAGAGAAATTGCTCATGAGGCTAATTGGCAAGCTATAGCTATCGGCCAGGCTAACTTGCCTCTACATCTTCCTGGATGTCAAACATGTATGTTGGCCAAATACATCTCCTGTCTGATTGAGTCCCCTTGATTAACATCAATTTCCCTTAATAACCATACCATCAGAAGGAAACTGTTGAGTTAGAGAAAGATGGACAGAAAGAGAGAGACAGAGAAAAATATATGAATGTCGCATACCCCAGAATACAGATAGGATGGTCCTCCCACCCCATTTCACCTTATCCTACATGTATTAGCTTGTCCTGTGTTTCCCCTTGCCTTTCACTGTTTAATTTTATTCAAAAAACCAATACATCATGATTCAAGCATCTTAATTTTCTCTTTGAGCTCCTCTGTTGTTGTGTGACCTCTGGGATACCTTGCCTCATAATATCGTTGGAGGCTATCTTTGCTTCAGGTAATCAAGGTTTTTCTCACACAATAAAATATTTTACACTATTTAAACATACACTACTTATATATATACTATATGCACAGGAGAGTCTACATATGTGGTTTTGTGCATACCTCCTTTGTGTGGCCGGCAAGAGTTTGGTTCAATATACTGTGCTGAAACTCCTTAGTGTGGCTAAGAAGAGCCTCTCATTTTAAGCACTCATTACTATTCCAACCTTCCACATCACTATCCCCAGCTGCTCTATACAGATTACATACCAAGCAGACTAAGTACGTGAAACGGCCTCAGTCATGACGTACACTCTTGCTCCTTAAGATCTTTGAATGTGAAGTTCCTCTGCATAAAATGGCCCTTTCTGCCTATTTAAATCTGGTTGTGAATGGTCCATTGATGGCCTCTGTATATAGTGGCCTCTATGTTGTTTATTCGCAGCAGACTCAGACCCATTCACTCAAAAACTTGCTTTGCCGACTTCACATTTTTACACATCCAATTGTTCTTTTTAAGATTTTATTTATTTGAGAAACAGAGAGTGAGAGAGAGAGAGCAGGAGCAGAGGGAGGGCCAGAGGAATAGGGAGAAGCAGATTCCTTACTGAGCAGGAAGCCTGACACTGGGCTCAATCCCAGGACCCAAGATCAAGCATGACCTAGGCCAAAGGCAGATCCTTAACCAACTGAGCCACCCAGGCACCCCTACACATCCAATTGTTTTAAATACATCCCTACAAAGCAGACTTGTAGCCATTTAGAGTCTGCTGCTTTGCACACCCTACAGAACTATGCCTGAAATCTGTTACCTATGGATAAATAAACCCTACATTTATAAAGACCCCAAGCCACCACTGTCCTCTGGAACATTCAAATCCAAAGATTCCCTGCTGTGCAGCTTAGCAACAACACCTAGACCAGCAATCCCCAACTCCAGTCCCCCTCTTCCCTAGGAGTGCCCTTGCCCTCCCCTTCTGGATGGCTACCACCACACCACTCCACCCTAGAGCCACCTACCTCAGGCCCCTCTAACTCAACTTCCACCTCAACTACCCCACCAACTCCTGTGCCTTGTAGCTTCTCAATGGACTTCTCCTGTGGGTGATTTAGACTTCTTGCAAACCTGTCAAAGCATTGCTTAAATGAAGTTTGTCTGTGCTACTGCCACCCTGTGGTCATATCTTTTTCCTTCATCAACCCTGAAATCCTTTACCCTATAAAAAGCATTTATGTATTTTAAGACTCAGGGACAAATCACCTTCTCTGTGAAGATTTTAATGCCATCCTCAAACAGTCCCTTCCTCCCCTTTGTTTCCATGGTATAATCTATTATAGTACTTTCTCCATTATAATGTAACTAACATCTCTCCAGCCTATGATTTCTAGAAGTCATAAACAATACCTATTTTATTTTTACCTTCCCTGTTCTTAGAATTGGATTTAGCACATAGTAGGTTCTCAATAAATATTTTTTTTTTCCATTTGGCTATTGTGGAAACTGCTGTTATGCACTGGGGTGCATTTGCTCCTTATCTGTATCTTTGGGGTAAATACCCAGTAGTGCAATTGCTGAGTAATAAGGTAGCTCTGTTTTTAACTTTTTGATGAACCTCCACACTGTTTTCCAAAGTAGCTGCATGCACCAGCTTGCATTCCCACCAAGAGTGTAAGAGGGCTCCCCTTTCTCCACAACCTCTCAAACATTTGATGTTTCTTGTCTCATCAATTTTTGCCATTCTAACTGGGGTAAGGTAGTATAACAATGTGTTTATTATTATTATCCAAATTTTTATTTTTTTATATACATATAATGTATTTTTATCACCAGGGATACAGGTCTGTAAATCGCCAGGTTTACACACTTCACAGCACTCACCATAGCACATACCCTCCCCAATGTCCATAACCCCACCCCCCTCCCCCCAGCAACCCTCAGTTTGTTTTGTGAGATTAAGAGTCACTTATGGTTTGTCTCCGTCCTGATCCCATCTTGTTTCATTTATTCTTTCCTACACCCCAAACCCCATCTCCACTTGCATCTCCACTTCCTTGTATCAGGGAGATCATATGATAGTTGTCTTTCTCTGATTGACTTATTTCACTAAGCATAATACCCTCTAGTTCCATCCACATCATCAAAAAAGGCAAGATTTCATTTCTTTTGATGGCTGCATAGTATTCCATTGTGTGTATATATATATATA